>NW_027186304.1:69379658-69447792 GCF_028583685.1 Petaurus breviceps papuanus | reverse complement strand
GGGGGGAGGTTAGTTAGAAGCACACACTTTTGAAAAGGGACAGGGTCAAGAGTAGAAATAGAGCTTCTGCAGGGCTCCTGCTTCCATCTTCTCTAATTCATGTAAAAGGTGACTCTGAACAAAGAGTTTGGAGCTACAGAACCCACAAAATGACACAGAGAAGCTAACCTCCTGCTGAGGACAGCCCAGCAGTCCAGCAGGAAGTGGCCAGCACAGCATGTTGGGATCTGAGCCCAGCCCCACTGGTGCCCAAGGAAAATTGCCCTGATATTTTAGAACCAGGGGGCAAAATAGAGATTGAAAGAATCCCCCGACCTCTTGGAAAAGATCCCCAAAAGAAAACTCCTAGGAATATTATAGCCATTTTCTGGAGTTCCCTGATCAAGGAGAAAATATTACAAGCAGCCAAGAAGAAATAATTTGAATGCTGTGGAAACACAATCAGGATAACACAGGATCTGGTAGCTTCTACTTTGAGGGATCGAAGGGCTTGGAATATGATATTCCAGAGGTCAAAGGAGCTGTGATTAAAACCAAGAATTACCTACCCAGCAAAACTGAGTATCATGTTTCAGGGGAAAATATGGTAATTCAATGGAATAGGGCACTTTCAAACATTCTTGATGAAAAAACCAGAGTTGAATAGAAAATTTGATATTCAGATACAAGAAGCAAGAGAAGCATTAGAAGGTAAACAGGGAAAAGAAATCATAAGGAACTTATCAAAGTTGAACTACTTACATTCTTACATGGAAAAACAATAATTGCAGCTTATGAAACTTTTCTCAGTATGGGAATAGTTGAAGGAAATAGAAATTTGTATATATATGTATGTGTATATATACGTATGTGTATATATATACATACACACATATATATGTCTGAGTATATGGGTATACTCAGAGGAGGGTATATGGGCATATTAATACATATATGAGTATGTGTATATATGTGTACAGGTATACATAGACAGAGGGTGTAGGGCCAGTTGAATAGGAAGGGATGGCATTTAAAAGGTGAAATTAAGAGGTGAGAGAGGAATATAATGAGAGGAGATGGGGAGAGAGAGAATTGGGTAAAATATCTCATATAGAAGAGACACGGGAAAACTGTTACAATGGAGGGGAAGAATAGGAAGGCAAAAGGGAATGAGTCAACCTTATTCTTAATGAATTTGGCTTAAGGATGGAATGACATACATGTTAAATAGTGCATCTCACACTACAGGAAAGTAGAGGGGAAGGGGATGATAGTGGGAATGATGGAAGGGAGGGCAGACTGGGGGTGGGGAGAGAAGTTGCAAGCACCCACTTTTGTAAAGGGACAGGATCAAAGTAGAGAGTAGAACAAGTGTGGGTGGGATGGGATGGAGGGAAATATAGTCAGTTTTTCACAATATATCCACTATGGAAATGTGTTGCATAGCTACACATATACAACTTATATTGAAATTCTTATCTTCCCAGTAAGGGTGGGTAACAAGGGAGGTAGGAAAAGAATATGGAATTCAAAGGTTTAAAATCAAATGTTTAAAAATATTAAAAAAAGAAAAGGGAAAGAGTCAAAGTGGAGAATAGAACAAGTGGGAAGCAGGATAGGATGGAGGGAAATATAGTCAGTCTTTCACAATATATCCACTATGGAAATGTTTTGCATAGCTACAAATGCACAACCTATGTTGAATTGCTTATCTTCCCAGTAAGAGTGGGTGATGAGGGGGAAGGGAAAGAATCTGGAATTCAAAGTTGTAAAATCAAATGTTAAAAAATTATTATTATTATTTACATGTAACTGGGATATAATATATACAGGCACTAGGGTAATGGAGATCTATCTTGCCCTACCAGAAAGTTGAAGCAGAAATGGGGAAGGATATAGGAGAGAGCAGATTGGGGGAGGGGGGTATACAGTGGGATCGCTGTTTTGGGGTGGTAGGTAGGGGAAAGAAGGGGAGAAAATTTGTAACTCAAAATCTCTTGGAAATGATGACATAAACTAAAAATAAACATAAAATTTAATTTATTTTAAAAAAGGAAGGAAAGAAGAGAAGAAGGAAGGGAGGGAGGAAGAAAGAAGGGAGGAAGGAAGAAGAACAAAAGAAGGAAGGAAATCTTTCTTTTCAAGGGGCCTGCATTTTGCTGAGGGGGAAATTACATGTACACAAATAAATACAAAATGATGCAATAAAATTTTTGGAGGAGAACACTAACCACTGGGAGAGTCAGGGAGGAAAAAATGATTTTTGGAGGTGGCACCTGAAGTAAGATCTGTAGGAAAACATACGTTTCAGGGACAGGGAGATCGTTTCAGGGAAGAATTCATTTTATACATGAGAACGCTGCTCTGTAATTTGAAACTTCAATTTAAACCTCTTCTTTTCTCACTCTTTCCATTTTCTCATCTTCATTGGTAGATGACTCCCTCCAAATACCACTGTCCTAGCTACCCTTTTCAGTTCTGGGGGCATTTAGTTTCATGTCTCCCAACTCCCTGGTTATAATGGAGAGTAGGGTCAGAATACTTCTAGCTCCCCATTACCACTTACATATTTTCCCCCTACCACCATTGCTTCACACTTCTCCTTTGAGATTCACACCATTTAAATGTATCACATAATATAGATCTGGATATTTGGTATCTACCTCAACAGCATTCTCCTTACATCATCAATGAGTTCACTGCCCGGCTTATAGTATTTTTCTCATCTTTTCATATTAAGGGAGTTTAATATGCATATTATACTCCCTCAAATACCTTAACTCCTTAGTTACTCAATATACTCAGTCCTAATGATCTTTTCCTCTACCTCACTTCAGCTATGGACAAGTTGTTATATATTCCACTTTCATGTTCAAGAACTTTGCAATTACTTTACCTGAACGTAATCTTTTATCTTTGTGTCTTTCCCTTGACCTTACAACCCTGTAATATATCCTCACCTGATCAAGTTACCTCCTTTTTTAAGAACTTCAGTGATTCCCTACTACCTCCTAGATAAAATATTAAAAGTTCTATATTTGACAATTAAAGCTCTTTGTAACCTGACTCCCTCTATCTATTCAGTTTCTTAAACTTTACCCATCTCTATGAACTCAGTGATACTGCTATATTGGCCTAATTACCATTTCTCACATGTGACATTCCATCTTTTTTTATCTCTGTCCTTTTGTACTAGCTGTTCCCCATTCCGGGGATGGTTTACTTTATCACCACTAACTCCTGGTTTCTTTTCTTTTTTTTTTAACTTTTTGGAGGAGGGAAGACAGGGCAATTGGGGTTAAGTGACTTGCCCAAGGTCACAGGCTAGTAAGTGCTGTGTCTGATGTCAGATTTGAACTCAGGGCCTCCTGACTACAGGCCTGGTGCTTTATTCACTTCTCCACCTAGCTGCTCCTAATTCCTGGTTTCGGTAGCTTCCTGATTCAAGACACAGCTCAATCTCCATCTTCTGCAGGAGACTTTCCCAAGTCCCCGAATTTCTTGTGTCTTCTCTCAGATTACCTTTCATCTACGCTGTATAAATCTTGAATGTACTCTGTTATTTGCATACTATCTTTTCCATTAGATCAGGACCTCTTGGAAGGCAAGCTATTCTTGGCCTTTCTTTTCCCAGTACTTAAAAGAGTACCTCATTCTTAATAAATGCTTACTTTCTTACTGAATGACTTCCAGGATGCCAAGCCATTTAAGTAACAGAGTTAGGATCAGACCCCAAGTGTCTTGGTCATGCTCCTATAGCATAATTACTTAATCATGCAAGCAGTCATGGAGGATCTATCATTCTTGGTTGCTTTAAGATCAGTCTGATATCATTTCATCTGTACAGTCATATAGACTTAGTCTTAGTTATTGCTTCCCACTTTCAGCAGAGGTACTGGCAAAGGTGTGAGTTAGCTTACACTTCTCCAGCTAACATGTGCCTTATGTAAAATATTCTTGTTCTTTGTCTCTAGATCCAGGCCCTACTATTTGATTGCTAACAGTCCTCTCTAATTCCCTTTTCTGCAAATGTTCCTATAGAACTACCTTATTGTTTTAAAGATATACATTTGAAGAGGAGGCCTTATGTTTCATGGAGGACAGTTATGCCTGTTTTTCTTCATAATCATGTTGATAGTATTTCTACTTTTCTGATCAAAGTAGATCCTTTGTGACAGACAGTTCAGTCAAGAGTGAACCTATATAGAGAAAATTAGCCTCAAGAGAATTCTTATTGTCTGGTAAACTAAAGATTGCCCTAAAGCTTTTAGGGCTCTAGAGCTTGACTTTATCCTGTCCAAGGAACAGAAATGTAGGATGCCCATTCATTATCAAAAATTTCTTTCCAAGAATTCAGCATCAAGCAGAAAATGTTCCTTTAAGATCTTGTCTTCATGTGTAAGTGTCGATTATCATGTGGGGAATAGATAGAGGGATTTAGATCAAGGCAAACCATCTGTAGTCAGTTGAATAAGTTTTATGGGTATGCTCAAATACAAACAGAATGATTGTAATATGGAGAATTTCTAAACCTTCTGCTATGCTCTAGAAAATAGAAACAGAATATGGTCCAATTGCTTACACACTAGATGGGAATAGAAGAGAAGCTTCTGATACAGTTCTGGCTCAGTATGTAGGTTGTTGACTGACTGCAGGTTCACTATGACACTCTTTCAAAAAAATATGCTATTTATGTTATAGTTTTTTTTCTTCAATCAAAAATTTCTCCCCTCAAGAAATTATGTATTATTTTTGTTGCCTTTTTATTTTAGTTATTGCAAACATTTTAATAATAGTTCTCTGCAATGCATTTAAAACAACAGTTTGTGAGCGTGAACTGTGTTAGAGATAGAGAATACACAATGCAGGTAGCTACAGAACTGAGGAATTTTCTTGATTTGTGGCAGGATCTGAGAGTCCACTGTCTTCTGATCAGGCTTGCACTGCTCTATAATCTCATATTTACCATTTTTTTTTGGTAAAAATATTACCGTTTTTGTGTCAAAAATCTCTCCTTCTTGGTGTCTAGGTTTAAGGAGCCTATTCTTCTTGAAGTAAGCATCAGTAAGATGATTTGAAATTTTTACACCCAAAATGTTAATTCTGGTAGAGTTGGCAAGGACAAATTTCTGATGAGGCCTTCTCAGAGGAACATTGTTCATGGTCAGAAGTCCAGTCACCAGCAGTAAGTCACTTGCCAGCTGCTTCATGAAAAACACTTGCTTGCTCCTGCAGCAGCCACTGAGCATGTGAACCATACCTGGGGTCTCCTTACATGTTGGCTGAAGGACTTTTGCCATAAACTTAGCAGCTTTCTAGGCACATCCTCAACAGGGTAATACCTAGGCATTTTGTGAATCTTTACCACCTGGGTTCTTCTATTCTTATCACCACCTACTGACTTTGAGATAGTAACAGGCACCTTCTCTTTCTTTTTCCTTTCAGTCTGGGTTTTTGGCGCACCATATTTCTGTTTGTACGTAACTTGCCAGGAATGCATTGCAGACCTGGAATATCTACCGATCCCTCAGGCCAGGCTTGGGTTCCAACTGTAATGCTTTCAAGACTTTTTCACCACCTTTTTAGTCACATCTTTCTTTTTTTCTCTTCCTTTTTTTCCTTTCTGATCTTTTCCTTTCATTCCTTTGGGGTTTTTTTGTCCTCCATTGGTGATAGCAAGAGGAGAGCTCTTTGGTTTTTTTTCTTTGAGTCTTTGAACACGCTTTGGGCTTTGGTTGCTCTGGCTTCCAGCTTCAAGAGAGAAGCTTTAGGCAGTTGAAGGAAAAGACTCTCATAAGAAGCCAAAATGAGAGTACTGAAATTTATGTAGCAACTCACATTGTTTCCAGTCTGGCCCATCTTCTGTTAATCAGTCTGTTAGGAGGGGCATTGGGAAGTCTGCTGCATGAACTTTGGCCCCACCCCCCCATCTGTCAGTAGTCACATTGTCACATGCACTTAAATCCCATCCCACTTACCTCTAATTTTATTTCCCTATGCTGTGGCACTGAGGAAAGAGCTGAGATGCAGGATGCAAGAACCTCTCAGGACTGTCTTCTCTTCTTACAAAATTTTCACCTTCAGAAGCTGTCCTCAAAAGAAGCCAGGGTCTGGTTCACCACATGTTTGCCTTGTATATTATGATAAATTCCTTTTCTGCCTCATTTTCCTGAACTTACCTGCTTTATTAGGATGAAGCCCTAACCAAGATTTTTCTTTCCACAAGAGTAGCTGACGGTCCTCATCTTATCCCCACAACCAGAAGAGGGTGACTAGAGACTTTGAGGAACTTCCCCTTGGGTGAGATCTAAGATTCACTCTCTTGGTTAAGTTGAGGATATTGCTCCCAATAAGAGAGTTCCTTCACTCCGTATTGTCTGGTTTATAATCTCCTTTGTATGCATTTTCTGGTTTCCCTTGTTCTATTGCATTAAATAAATGTCTTTCATGGCTAAGTGCTCTATCTGTATTCATTGTAGACCTAGTATTTGTTGGAAAAGGCCTTGTATACAGGCCTTAGATATTTGGGATCTTCCCTCCAAAAATGAAACAACAATTAGAAGTATGAATGAACCTGAAAACATTATACCCTAGGCAAATATATTTAAGGGTACAGATAGATATAATTTTAGCTTAATACCTCCTCTCTCTGAGGAGAGCTGAGTGAGGGCCTCTGGTTTCAACTTCCTGCTTTCCCTCCTGGCAGGAATGAAAGAGTAGAGATGTTTATCTTTCCTCCCTGTGACTCATACAATGATTGACATTCCCATACTATATGTTGAAGATAGCCTTCATTACATGTGTGAGCTCTGTCTTTAGGAATATAATTTCTACATGTTTATTTTTGAGTGATACTGTGGTGGTTTTTTTTAGCCAGTTATTTTTCTTAAAAGATGAGACAGTTTTCTGTCTTTTCCTTCTTCAATATTTTATTTACTAAGGAGCAACCATTGTATTCTAAATGGGGCTACTTTTAACCCAAATTGCCTTGGAGTTTTTTTCAAAAGGTCAATAAAATCCTAAGTCTTTAATTATATAAGACCCTATGTTTTAAACCTGTTTATACTATTTGCTGCATTGGAATGAATGTAAATAGGAACTGTTTTCCACCCATCTGGTTTACTGTTTGCATGCTAACAAAATTTCATGAGAGAGGTTGGAGGATTCTTTTCCAGATTGGGGTATGTGTGTGTGTGTGTGTGTGTGTGTGTGTGTCTGATGGCAAATTCTGAAGCCAACCTGTTGTCTCATTTTTACTTACCTAGACATTTGAAATTGAATGGGTATCTTCCTTAATTTCTCATTTTGACACAGAGGTGACCTTGAATTCTCATAGACCATGTCAGGAGAGCACATATTCTTTAAAGGTTTTACCGAGCTGATAAAGACTTTCAATGTCTAAGATGAGACATGTAAGAAGTAATAGGAGCCACAGCTAGAACCCAGATCTTCTGACTTCAAATCCAGTGTCATTTTAAAGATATCATGTTGCTCTCATTTTATTATTTTTTTCTCTTTCTGAATTCCAGGACTCTTCTAGCCTTATACAAACAAAAGAATTTTCCTATAAACTCTTTCATGAGTTGTTGTAGGGAAAATTTGAATTTGTTAGCTTATGTAAACCTGTTAGCCTCTGTAGAAATCAGTATTTTCCTTATCACACACGTGACTAAAAATCATGGAATGCTATGAATCTGAGAATAGCCCAAAGGACATTGGAAAGACATACAGTGTGAGTAAGTATGGTGCAGCACAGTATCACTCAGGTATCTCGGACAATGAGATTGGTGTAGAAGATATTATGAAAGGCATAGGTAAGCAGAAAAGGGAATGGGCCAGTCATGTGCAGAGAATGAAAGGAATCAACATGAAATAAAGAAGACTGAAAAAAATAAAAACTAGGGGCCCTTTAACCATGGAGAGGGAATTGCAATTCAGGGCCACCAGGCAGCACTAGTGTGCAGGAGTGCCCAAGAGAGGCAGAAAGGGTCAGGGTTACATACATTTCAGCAGGCAGGGAGTTTCATGGAAGGCATAGCCTGGAGAAGCTGTTACAACTGAAAGTGTATAGAGATGGCTGGGGGAGCTCTGGTTTTAATTACCCCCCAGGCAACTCACAGTCCTGGGATCAGGGAAGGTCAGCTGCATTCAACAAATGTAATAGATGGAAAATCCATATGTACTTTGGTTATCCTAAGAAATTAGAAGAACCCAGTGGAAATCCTCAGAGAATTTTGGAAAAGAAAATATGGGCAAGAATCACATAGAATGGGATGGCATAGAAGAATTGTTGCCTGCATGGTGACAGGACTACCTACAGAGATACTACCATGGATCTACCACAGTGCCAAATACTACAAACAACTGCACCCAAATTCCTTTAGTTACAATTAATAAACCTCTTATCCCCTCCTCCAACAGAGTTTTTCCTGAATGGCTTTAAATTATAGAATAACTCACATGATATCACCTGAATTTTGGTCGTCCTAATATTCACATTTATAAACATATAATGCACATGGGTATACTTGTATGTACATTTATATAGGCTGCATCTTACTTTATTGTGCCTCTATTCTCCAAAAAAGAGCTATTTACTAGGGATGGAGGGGTAGGAAGATGGTGGATCCTGAAATGTGTCACAAATATTTCATAGGATCTTGTATCCTATCTTGAATTAAGAGTATGAAAATGATATTACTAATTTTACTGATAATGGTTACAATCTTAGGTATAATTTGGAATCCTTTTGAATCTTACCTCCCACATGAGTTTATGGGTATATAAAAAGGGAAATTTAAATAAGTGTTAAAGTCTCAAGCACTATGAATTTGAACTTTACCAATTAGCCAACAGAGCTGTGGTGAGTGAAACAGGGAGAGTGAGGGGGAAAAGTACTATAGTTTTGTTTTTTTAAGTGTGATTCAGTTTGATAGATTCATAACATTTTGGGCTTGGAGGGAAATGAAAGACTATCTAGTCTAATCCTATCATGTTATAATGGAACAAGGACCCAGAAAGTACATAGGATTTGCCTAAATTCATATAAGACAGGTCAGGAATGGAAACCATGTGTCATGATTTCCAGTCAGTGCTCCATATACTCCACTATCCTGTCTCCATCTTCTCAAGGAAATCTTTGTCTGTTAGACATTCTGTAGCTTCTTCCTCCCTCTCTATAACATTTGGGGTTTTGCATAGGGAGAAAGCAGGGGCTCTCCCTTTCAGCAGGGTTGAGGCATATGTGTATTGAGTTGCTAGGGGAGGGAAAACATCTCTCAGGAGTTGGAAACAGAGGTAAAGAACATGTGCTTCTTGCCTAAACCTTTCCTTATTTTGGAAAAATAAAAAAGTCACTAGCAAATTTTAATGTATTTAGACACTTATCCACTTGAACTACCCTGGATTTGGTAAGAGAATGACAGAATGAAATGCTTATCTTTGCAGTTTTTTCTAGCTGGAACATACCTAAATAATATAGTGGCAAATATTTTAGAAGTAGATACCAATCTAGATCAATTATCTAGGATTTACAAAGAGTCATCTTCATCCCCATTCCTCTAACTCTTAAGATTCAAACCACAGATTTGTTATTAAAGCCCCAATCATGGGATTACCTCTGAATCGAAATTTACCTTTCTTTCTCTCGATATTTTAAGAATGTTTTCTGAATCTGTTTGGCAAGGTATCTGAGTGAGTGCTTATTAATATATGAATACAAAGCTACTTCTGCCCATTTAGCAATAGAACTAATACAAGACCACAACTCTCACTTGGGCTTACTAGCCTTTGTCCTTCTACGTACAGACAAATACGGTTGGTAGGGTCCCAGATGTATTGGCTATTCCACATGACATTAACATGTAAGAGGATTGGGGTTAATAGATTTGACTAAAAATCATGGATGAAATTGTTCCATAAAAGTAAATTGTAAGGCATAGCACTAGCCATTATTATAAAACCTTCCATTATCGTATTACCCTCATCTGCCGTATCCAGTGGCTCTCTGATTCCCTGTCTTCCAATATTCCCACCTTTATTGTTAAGATATATAATTCCTACTCCCTCCCTTCATCGGATCATCTCATTTAAAATGTTATTTGTAAGTTCATAGTATCTTAGGGTCAGAGATTTTGAGTTAGAAGGGATTTCAGAGGTCATCTACAATCCATCTCATTACTTTATAAATGAAGAAAATAAGGCCCAGGGAAATGAAGTAACTTAAATAAGGTCATAGATAGTAAGTAACAAGAGATTAGAACTCTATTCTTCTGGATCCAGATTCAGGCCATATTTTTTGGACCATTATATCTCATCTACCTGCATAATATTGTTGAACTCCAGTATAATACAGTTCTCTCTTCCACATCATGGGAGTTAGGGGCACAGTGTTCCCACTTTCCCCACCAAATATATGGAAGGTCCACATAAAATTCTTTGGCCCTCCCTTCATTCCAGAGAGGAAGTTTGAATTAGTATAGTATTAAAAGATAAAATACGTTGATATTATACAGTACTATACATATATCTTCTGCGTTTCTGAATTTCTAAACTTTTTCTGTGTTGTCTGCTGGCCTTTGTGTGTTGTCTGTGGCTTCCACAAAACGACACCAAAATATTCATTTAATTTCTTATGCCAATCTGTGATATATTGAAACTGATGGAGAAAGTTGCAATGTAGAAGGGATAACTATATTATTGAACTCCAGCAAACCATTGCCCTTCATATCTTCTCTGTTATTAGGTGGCAAAAATTCTTAATGAACTTAATGAATTAATAAATCAATTAAATATAAACTTTGTCTCTTTCAGTTTCATTTTTTTTGTAGAACAAGAATGAAAGAATTGACCAGTATCCATTAATTTTGATTGAGTAGAGACAGTAACCCTAATCAGATAAACTGAAAAATGAGTTTGGAACCCTGATTTATATGGAACTAAAAATGAAAGGGACAAGTATTTATTAAGTAATTACTATGCACCAAGTATTACGGTATGTGCCAAGGATACAAATAGCAAATTGAAATAGTATCTGATTACCAAGAAGTTCGCATTCTAATTGGAAGATGTAATACATAATGGAATAAGTAAATAGGTAAATTGTTTTCTCCCCCCTTACTTTTTTTTGTACAAACTCAACATTTAGCTAGTACAATAAGATTTTTTTAGGGGGGGAGAGAGCAGTGCTTTTGGTGAAACCATTGAACCTAATTTTTTAGTAATATTTAGAATATCATCTTGTTGTAACAATGATTTTATAAGAACTAAATTCTGACACTATGGTCCAGTGGGGAAAATGACAAATATAGAATATGTGGTTTAGGGTCAAATGTGCCTCATTTCCCCAAAATATATTTTGTGTACATATCTATCAATCTATCTATATATATGTCTTTATCTACATGCACACACATACACATATACATATATAAATTGTGTGTAAGTGAAACACAAACACCAGGACCCTCCCCATAACCACATGTCTTAGCCTAGCCAGGGGAACTGGCAGACTCCAGCTTTGAGAACCACCATGTGCTTCATTGTAGCCCTGGGTAAACAGGTGTCCTCCAGTATCCTGGTGCTTCAGTGTTGCCCAGGTGGGTGGGTATCTTCCCCCACATAAAGAAAGTAGACTAGTGCTTCAGCACAGCTGAGGGAAAATAGGCATCCTCCAGGGGCCAGACCTCCATATGTTTCAGCACAGTCTAGGGCAAACTGGTACTGTCTGGTGGCCAGAATTCCACAGGCTTCTAGAACTCCAGCTCAGTATCAGGTAAGATGCAAGACTCCTACAGCCTCCAACAGTACCAGCTGCTCACCAGCCCACCCTTCAACAAAGCACTACACTTGGAGGTGCCCCATGGACCTCAGGGTAACATTAGCATAGTGCCAGGGCCTGTAGTCACTGGCACAAGAAGGCTGAGACAGAGCCCCTTCCAACCTGGGAGCAGGGAACAAATTTAAAAGAAAGTAAAAAAGTTAAAAAAAAACAGAGCAAAAAACATGGAAAAATAATATGACCAGAGGAAGTTATTATTATGACAAGGAAAACCAAGACACAAACTCAGATGTCAAAACACCTATGGGAAAAACCCCAACAAAAAATGGGAAGTGATTTTAAATCCAGAAGGAACTTTCAGAGGAGCTCAAAAAGAGTGTAAAAGTCATATGAGAGAGGTAGAAAGAAATTAATAAAACAAATGAGAGTGATACAAGAGGAATATGAAAAAAAGAGTTAATAGCTTGGAAAAACTTCTTATAAAGTAGAATTAGCCAAATGGAAAAGGAGATACAAAAATCCACTGAAGAAAATAACTCCTTAAAGATTACAATAAGTCAAATGGAAAAGAAAATACAAAAGCTGATAAAGGGAAAAAAACACCTTAAAATTTAGAACTGTACAGGTGGAAGATAATGACTCTGAGACATTAAGTATCAATCAAACACAATCAAAAGAATAAAATGTGGAAGAAAATGTAAAATACCTCATGGGAAAAACAACTGACTTGGAAAATAGACCTGGGAGAGACAATATCAGAATCAGTGGACTACTTGAAAATCATAATCAAAAGGACCTGGAAAGAATTTTTCAAGAAATTGTCAAGGAAAACTGTCCTGATGCCCTGGCACCATGGGGCAAAAATACATTGAAGAGATCCATCGATTATTTCAAGGAAGAGATCCTAAAAGAAAAACTACAAGGAACCATATTATAGTCAAATTTCAGAACTATCAGGTCAAGGAAAAAATGCTACAGTTGACTAGGAAAAAAACAATTCAAATATTGGGGACTCACAATCAGGATCACATAGGACTTGGCAGTTACAACACTAAAGGACTGGAGGTAATGGAGCGTGATATTCCAGAAGGCAAAGGAATTAGGACTACTACTAGGAATCACTTAGCCCCCCCCCCAAAAAAAAAATTAAGTATAATACTGTAGCATCAACACAATATTCATAGTGCCAATGGTCACTGAAAATATTCCAGCATAATTCCCAATCACAAAATATAACATATTCTTCATGTAAAAGACAGAAGCAAAAAATTTATTCACACCCCAGAAAAACAAATCTCAACCACTAAGTCAATTCCATCATAGCAGTAAAGAAGTTAATAAATCATAACAGCACAGAGAGCCACAGCATCCTTTAGCCTTCCCACAAACCAACATTTACTCCCAAGCCTATCTGTCTCCCTTGAGTGTGTCCTCTCCTCCCTCCAGTCTCTAACTGCTCGGACTCCCAGCTTCCTGTGGGTTATGCTCTACCTTTCAACAAACTCCTCCCACCAAAAGCTCCATATGATTACATTCAGCCTATTAGGGGTCTAGATATATCTTCAAAGGAGGGAATGTCTTCAAATTCCCTTAGGCTTATTAAGGGGCAGGGAAGATCTTTAAATTCCCTTTACCATTACAAATGCATCAAGGGGAAAATGGTCACTCAATGAAATAGAGGGATTTCAAACTTTTGCAAAGATAAGACTAGAATTAAAGCAAAGTTTTGGCCTCCAATGTCAAGAACCAAGAGAAACATAAACAGGTAAAAAAGTGGAAAGAAGGGGTGGAGCCAAGATGGCTCCAACAACCTCCAGTACCTGTAAAATATGACTCTAAACAAAGTTTAGAGCTACAAAACCTACAAAGTTAAAGAGAGAAACAAATCTCCTCAGAAGGCAGCCTGGCAGGCCAACAGGAAAGGTCTGTCACACCAAACTGGGAGCTGAGCACAGTCAAGCATGAGCCATGCAGTTCCAGACCATGGGTGGCCCTGACCAGCTGCGCAGACCAGCTGGAGCAAACTTCAGGAGAGTGAATCACCAGCAGCTGTGGTGGTTTCCAGACTTCTCAACCCATAAACACCAAAGAGAAAGTAAAAGGTCAGTGGGGAACTATGTTGGAACTGGGTGACAGAAGAGTGTGGTCTGGACCCTGTCTCAGGGCCAAGAGGTGGTGGAGGCATGGTGGCTGCAGCTGCTGCCACATGGCTGCCTCTGGAGCTCCTGGCCTGCAGATCACAGGGGGACCAACTGACCATTCAGAGGGTAATCACTCTTGCTTTGACCTGCTTGGATTTGGATCATGGTCTTGGGTAGTAGTCCTGGAGTGTGTGGCCAATGTGCCAGAGCTTGGGGTGTCTGTAGAGAGGGCACCCTCCGCATAGTTCTGACAACATATGTGAAGACTCTAGCAATTTGGGACACAACTTTTTTCACTCTGGAAGCAGAATACTACCATTACAAAGAGCTCGAAATCAAGTAATTGGCTGGGGAGAGGAGCAAGCAGGGGAAGCACAATCAGAACATAGAATCTTTTTTGGGGGACAAAAAGGATCAAAAAATGGAACTAGATGTAGTCAATGTAGTCAAAATTCCTTCAACAAAAACTTCCAAGAAAAATATAAACTGATTACAGGCCATGGAAGAGCTCAAGAAGGATTTTGAAAATCAAGTAAGAGAAGTAGAGGAAAAATTGGGAAGAGAAATGAGAATGATGCAAGAAAATCATGGAAAGCAAGTCAACAACCTGACTGAAGAACATAACACCTTAAAAAATAGACTACCTCGAATGGCAAAAGAAGTCCAAAAAACCAATGAGGAGAAGAATGCCTTAAAAAGCCAAATTGCCCAGATGGAAAAGGAATTTCAAAAACTCAGTGAAAAGAATAATTCCTTCAAAATTAGACTGGAGCAAATTCAAGCTTTATGAGAAATCAACATACTATAAAACAGATCCAAACAAATAAAAAAAATAGAAGGCAATGTGAAATATCTCATTGGAAAAACCACTGACCTGGGTACAGACTCATTTGGGTATCTTACCCTACAGGACAGTAGGGGTAAGGGCATAAGAGGGGGGATGATAGAAGGGAGGGCAGATTGGGGAAGAGGGTAATTAGAAGCACATACTTTTGAAAAGGGACAGGGTCAAAGTAGAAAACAGAATAAGTGGGGGGAAGGATAGTATAAAGGGAAATATAGTTAGTCATTCACAATACAACTACTATGGAAACATTTTGCATAACTACACATGTACAACCTATACTGAATTGCTTATCTTCCCAGTGTGGGTGAGTGAGAAGGGAAGAAGGGAAAGAATCTGGAAATCAAAGTTTTAAAAACAAATGTTAAAAAATTAAAAAAATTTCATTAAAAAATGCAACTGGGAAATAATATATACAGGCACTAGGGTTTGGAAATCCATTTTGCCCTACTAGAAAGTTAGAAGGGGGATGGGGGAGGATATAGGAGAGAGCAGATTGGGGGAAAGTATATTCAGTAGGCTGGCTATCTTGGGGGTGGGGTGTAGGGGAAAGACGTGGAGAAAATTTGTAACTCAAAATCTTGTGGAAATGAATGTTGAAAACTAAAAATAAATTTTAAAAAAGTGAAAAGAAAACATAAGGTACTTAATAAAGCTATATGATTGACATCCTTATAGAGGAAGATGATACTTATAATTCTTAAAAATTGTATCTCTAGTAGTACAGCTGGAGAGAATATATGTAGACAAATGGTGCAGGTATACTGTGAATTTGAAGGAATAAAAAAAAAACTAATGGATGAGAGAGAGGGAGAATGGGGTAAATTATTTTCCACAATTATTTCACCATTATTACAGTGCAGGGGAAGATGGGAGGGTGGGTGATGAGCATTACTTTGACTTTACTCTCATCAGTATTGGCTCAAAGAGGGAATAATATACATAGTCAGTTGAATATAGAAATCTATCTTACCTGAAAGGAAAGTAGGAGAGGAAGAGACCAAGTAAGAAGGAGTGGGCACTGACAGAAGGGGGGCAGGTCAGGGGAGGTGGTAGATAAAAGTAAAACACTGGTGAGGAGGGAAAGAGTCAAAGGAGAGAGGACAAACAGAAAGAAGAATAGGATGGTGGGAAATACACCATAATCATAACTGTCAATGTGAATGGGATCAAATCTCCCATAAAACAGAAGGGGAAACCAGAGTGAATCAAAAACCAGAATCCAATATATGTTCTTTACAAGAAACACATGCAGAGAAATAGGAAGGGACTGGAGCAGAAGCTATTATACTTCAGCTGAAGTAACAAAACAAAATAAAAAAAGCAAAAAACCCAAAACAGGAGCAGCAATCCTGACATCAGACAATGTAAAAGCAAAACTAGACCTAATTAGGAAACTAAATCTTACTAAAAGATACCATAGATTATGAAGCAATATCAATACTAAACATATATGTACCAAGAGCTAAGTATCCAAATTCTTAAAGTTAATAAATTATAGGAAGAAATACGAACAAAATGATACTAGTGGGGGACCTCAAATATCTTGATAAATCCAACTGAAAAATGAGCAAGAAAGAAACTAAGAAGGTAAATAGAATATTAGAAAAGTGGGACATGAAATACCTTTGTAGATCAATGAATGGGAACAGAATAGAATAAACTTTTCCTCAGCAGCACATGGCATATACATAAAAATTGACTGTGTAATAGGGCATAAATATCTCAAAATCAAATGTGAAAAAGAAGAAATATTAAATATATTCTTTCAGATCTTAATGCAAAATAAATTACATTTAAAAAAGGGAAGTGGAAAGATAAAAATTAATTGGAAACTAAATAATCTAATCCTAAAGAATAAGTGGCTCAAAGAACGAATCATAGAAACAATAAATAATATCATTAAACAGAATGGCAACAAAGCAAACAAACAAAATTTATGGGATGCAGCCAAAGCAATATTCGGTGGAAGATCATTTCTCTAAAATTTTATATCAACAAAATGGAAAAAGAACAGATCAATGAATTGGACATGCAACTGAAAAAATACTAGATCAACAAATTAAAAATCACTAATTGAGCACCAAATTGAAAATCCTGAAAAATCAAAAGTGCCATTAATAAGAATGCCAGCCCCAGCATCGGGAGACCTGGGATCAGGATCGGGAGACCTCAGATACTTAACACCCACACAAAATAACTGGCCTTGTAACTCTGATCAAGTTACTTAACCCCAATTGCTTAAAAAAAAACTATTGAGCTAATAAGTCAAGGAGCTTGGGAAGGAGCTTTCCATTTTATGGAAAAAAAATAGTAGGATAGATAAACCATTGGCTAATTTGATTTTAAAAAAAGAAGAAAGCCAAATATCCAGTATCAGAAATGAAAAGAATGAAATCATTGCCAATGGAGAAAAAAAAACCTCAAGTAATCAATAGGAAATATTTTCCCTAATTGTAAAATTGATAAATATTTACAAAAATATAAACTACCTTAATTAACAGATCAGGAAATAAAATACCCAAATACCCCTGTCTTAAAAAGAAATTGAACGAGTCATTAATGAACTCCCTAGGAAAAAAATCCCCAGTGTCAGATGGTTTCACAAGTGAATTCTACCAAACATTTATAGAACAATTAATTCCAATACCATATAAACTATTTAGAAAAATACATGAAGAACTATTAAACTCCTTTTATGACACAAATATGGTATTGATATCTAAACCAGGATGAGATAATACAGAGAGAGTAAAGTATAGACCAATTTTCCTAATGAATATCAATGCAAAATTTTTGAACAAAATACTAGCAGGGTGATTACAGCAATTTGTCACAAGGATTATACACAATAACAAGGTGGGATTTATGCCAAGATTGGTTCAATATTAGGAAATCTATCAATATAAATATCATATGAATAACAAAACATTTAGAAATCATATGAGAATCTCAATAGATACTAAAAAAGCCTTTGACAAAACACAGCACCCATTCCTATTAAAAACAATAGAGAGCATAGGAATTAGGGAGTGTTTCTTAAAGTTATAAGCTGTATTTATCTAACACCATCAACAAACATTGTTTGAAATGGGTATAATCTAAAATATTTCAGGAATGAAGCAAGGATGTCTATTATCATTGCTAGTATATAGTACTATAGAATGTTAACTATAGCAATGAGAAGAAAAAAGGAATTGAAGGAATTAGAAGAGGCAATGAGGAAACAAATGATCACTGTTTACAGATGATATTTTGGTATACTTAGACAACCCTAGAGCATGAACTAAAAAATTACTTGAAATAATTAACTTTAGTAAACTTGCAGGATATAAGATAAACCTACATAAATCATCAGAATTTCTTTATGACCATCAAAGTCCAGCAGCAAGAGATAGAGAAATTTCCTTTAAAATAATTGTAAATTATATAAAATAATTAGGAGTCTATCTGCAAAGACAAACCCAAGAACTACATGAACATGATTACAAAACACTTTTCCCACAAATAAAATCACATCTAAACAATTGGGAACAAAATCAATTGCTCATGAGTAGGCCAAGCCAATAAAATTAAAATGACAATTCTACTTAAACTAATTCACCTATTCAAAGCCATATACATCAAACTCCAATATATGTGTGTGTGTAGCTAAAAAAAGTAACAGTAAAATTCATCTGGAAGAACAAAAGGTAAAGAATATCAAGGGAATTAATGAAAAAAATACAAAGGTAGGTGGCCTAGCAATACCAGATATCAAACTGTATTATAAAACAGTAATCATGAAAACTATCTGTTACTGTCTAGGAAATAAAGTGATGGATCAGCAGAATAGATTAGATGCACAAGACACAATAGTCAATGACCATAGTAATTTAGTGTTTGATAAACTTCAAGACCCCAGTTTTTGTGTAAAAACTCATTATTTGACAAAAACTTCTTGGAAAACTGGAAAATAATAGGACACAACTCATATAGACCACCATCTCACACAGATACCAAGATTATGTCAAAATGGGTACATGATTTAGACATAAATGATAGCACCAAAGGCAAATTAGAAGAGCAAGGAATAGTCTACCTGTCAGATCTAAGGGAGGGAGAAGAATTCATGACAAAATGAGATAGTATTACCAAATGTAAAATAAGTAAGTTTGATATATTAAAGTAAAAAGCTTTTATGCATAGAAAACCAAATGCAACCAAGATTAGAAGTAAAGCAACAAACCAGGAAACAATCTTTACAGCAAATGTTTATGATAAAGGCCTCATTTCTCAAATACATAGAGAACTGAGTCAAATTTATAAGAATACAAACCATTCTGCAATTGATAAATGAACAAAGGATATGAATAGGCAGTTTTCAGATGGAGAAATCAAAGCCATGTATAGGCATATGAAGAAGTGTTCTAAATCACTTTTGATTAGAAAAATGCAAATTAACACGACTCTGTGATACCTCACACCTATCAAATTAGCTAATATGTAAACAACAAAAAAGGAAAATTATAAATGTTGGAGAAGATCTGGGAAAATTGGGACACTAATGCACTGTGGAGTTGTGAATTGATCTAACCAATTCTAGAGAGCAATTTGAAACTATGCCCAAAGGGCAACCAAACTGCACATACCCTTTAATCCAACAATACCACTACTGGTTCTGTATCCCAAAGAGATCATGAAAAAGGGAAAAGGACCTACACGTGCAAAAATATTTATAGCAGCCCTTTTTGTGGTGGCAAAATATTGGAAATTGAGGGGATGCCCATACATATACATGCTATCTCCCCTAGTAAAAAGTGTAAGCTTGAGACCTGAAATTTTTGTCTTTGTGCCACCCATACCTACTACACAGTAAATTTTTAATATATACTTGAAGTTTTATTTAGATGTCACTATCATAAAGTAGCAACTGGTAGATAAAGCTTTTGAGTAGCATTCAAGAGTAGGATGATAGTTTTAAGGAAAAAAAGTAAACATCCATGACGTATGTTCTTAAATATGTCTTAGAAAAAAGAAAGAAAGCAAGTCAATAACATGGAATGGTTATAAGCATTTTAATCCAAAGTTGCCAGTTTTTTCATATTGTACAGTTAATATCCTTTTATGTTATCAGGCTACATATTGGACCTTCCCCTATTTCATCATTTTTCCCTCTTGCCTGACCTAGTTCAAGTTAAAAAAATATTGAAATTAAGATATATGTGGTAGCTGATTGGCATCACTTGTGGTCTCTGGACCATTCAGCACACATGTGGTGGCTTAGTAGGAAGGAATTGAGGACAGCACTAATGACACTGAAATGTGGAATATGGTTCTGAGTAATGAGGATGTGGTTTCTAAAGTCATCCAATCTCTCTTCAGACCTGATACAATTTTTTTTTTCTGGTTATCAAATTGGTGGGGGCGGGGGAAGGGAAGCCAAGCATCAAAGTACCTGATAGTTCTCTTCATTTAATACTCTTATTTTTTTAATAGGTGACTGCCTTAGTACTTGTTCCTACTATTCTCTTATACTTCTTTCTTAGAAATTTCATCCATAAATTCCTTTTTCTAACTCTGCAAGGAAAATTCATCTATTCCCCTTGTAATTGTGTATACCACTGAATTATCAATGGATTTCACTCTTTCTGACAGAAAGATTCTGTTTATATTTATAATAGTCCCCTTTTTTGTAGTGGCATAATAGTGGGGGAAAAGTAGATGTCCACAAATTGGGGAATGCTCAAGCAAGTTGGGACACATGATTGTAATGGAATAATTAAAAAATGAGAAATAAGAAAAAATACAGAAAAGCATAGAAGGACATGAACAATGATGCAAAGTGAAGTAAGAAAAAACAAAATCAAAATATACAACTATAAACAATGAAAATCTAAAGAATGACAACAAAACAATAAAAACAAATGCTCTGAAATTATACTGAGAAAGTATGGCTCTAAAGAGACACAAGAAAAGGCAGTGCTGTCCTTTGCAGTCGTAGAGGATTATAGGTATTGAATCCTTCATATAATGTTAGATTTTTCTTTAATATGTTTGTTTTTCCTGAACTATTTAATTTCCTCTTTTGGATTATTCATCATAAGGGATAGCTCACCTGGAGGAAGAAAGGAGAGGTGTATGTATATTGGAGAATGTAGGTGATGTGGAAACAAAAATTATCAATAAAATTTATTTTAGAAAAGAAAAATATAGGCCCCCCATTTCATAATGGTGAAGAGGCAGAAAAAAATAAATGAAGGATTCTATTTAAATTTGAAGGTCTGTATGCTTCTGTGTGTGTGTGTGTGTGTGCGTGTGTAAAGTATCTGCTGAGGTTGGGCATTAAAGCAAACGTAAAAAATATTGACACTTCCAAACATAGTGTAAGAAGACATACATATCAAATTTTAAAATTTGCTATAGCTCTGCTCTTTACTTTCTCCTAGACATGCTCAAATGGAAGATCTGCCATTGGTAAATACAATATTTCTGTCTCTCATAGATACTAACAAAAGACACACAGAAATATACATGGCTTCATTATCAAATCCTGAACTTTTAATTCTTTTCAGTAAACAAAAAAGAGCAAAAGATTATTGCTTGGAAATCTGTCACTTGATCAAATGGGTGCATCAAACCACATGGCATAAGGGAACTATGGGGTAATCTCTACCACTGATCTCATTGCCTTGCCAAGTTTAAGATTACATAAATACGATCTCTTTCATTTAATCTCCTCAAAGCTTGTCTCTTTGAATCAAAATTCACTTTGGCCAATCCAAAATACTAAGACACAACTTATCTATAAGAGACTGCCTTAAAAGATTACCAACAAATTATAAGCAATTTCAGCTGCCTGTAAATGTTTCCTGTGGATTATTTTGACTGACCTTGAGAGCAACTTTAAGCAATCTGGGTATTTGTCTTTCATATATTTCCCTGGTGTGTATGAATATCACTTGAATTAAAAATGATGGATGTTAGCAATTTCCTATTAATTGGCACAGGGGGGAAAGACTTCTGATGGGTAGTACTGACCAGAGAGAAAGAGTGACTGCATTTCAGGTGAATGTTTTTTCTGGCAATTTTTGGGTAAACAAGGTTTGAATGATGCCTTTGAATATTTGAGAAAATGTGTTGTTGGCAATTGTCCTAGAACTACAAAAAGTGTAAGAAAACGATGAAGTCACCTATTCAACTAAAGTAATTGCCAGATAGAAGAAAGAAAATAGGCCATTTCTTCACTCTTGCCCTCTTCTTGGTTTGTCTCTTTGGATCTACTGCTACAGAACTGAATCTCAGCAGGTTCTAAAAACGATGGGATTTATGCTTATTCTGACTTATTCCCAGGAGAACTTTTCTCCCATAATAGACATAAGCATTTATCACTTTATAATGTGCACTCCTTTCCCAATACAGTGTGCTGAAAATTAATTAGGGAAACTTCAAAAAGTATTTTAAGAACTCGGAATAAATGTTGACTATTCTAATGTGCTCCAGTGTGAAAACTGGACCCATTTTAAAGCTTTCTTCCTTCTTTTCTTTAAAGTAAGCATGTTCTAGATGTGGAATTAAAATAAAATGACAGACACTATTTACTTCTGGCACATATTTATATATGATATTATCAAATGTGTACCACATATGACAAATTTATTGGGGACAAATAGTTTTGCTATACTGAATCAGGGTATTTACCATTTTATTACAAGTTCTTATACTGATAGATTAATCTTTTCTTTTTCTTAAAGTTGGTTTACAACCCATTCTCTAATTTTCTGAGATACACTAAAGATAAATGTCTAACTCTTGTGAAAATCATGATAACTACACTGTTTAAGACATTGAAGCATCAGATTTGAATTAAATAATGAGTCAATCTTTATCACTTAAGTAGATAGGAGACTATTACAATATTTATTCTGTATATTATGTCTCATGTGTACACACAACTGGGAAATAGATGAAATTACCGTGAAAAAGTTACTAAGCACCAGCCTGAGAGTTTACTGACTAAAAGCATAAACACTCAAAGGAAGTAAAAGCATCAATATTATTCACCTGGCCGAAAAAAAAAAGGTTCAGGCAGTGGATTTACAACACTTTTGAAAGATAAGTATTTTTCAGGTGCAGAAAACAATAACTACATGTATTAAGAATTTGAATTTGCCATAGAAATGAGAGAAAAACCCATATGTACAAAAATGTTGATAGCAGCTCTTTTTGTGGTGGCAAAGAATTGGAAATTAAGGGGGTGCCCATCAATCGGGGAATGGCTGAACAATTTGTGGTATATGCATGTTATGGAATACTATTGTGCTATAAGAAACAAGAAGCAGACAGTCTTCATATTTACCTGGTGAGGCTTATATGAACTGATGCTGAGTGAGAAAAGTAGAACCAGGAGAAATTTGTACACAATTACAGACACAACGTATGTGTGATGACCAACTTTGATAGACTGGACTCTTCTCAGCAATGCAATGATATAAGTCAATCCCAAAAGACTCGTGATGGAGAGAAAAACATGCATCCAGAGAAAGAACTAGAAAGAACTAAGTTTATATCCAGGTGGAAGCAAAATACCTGATCTTTTCCTTCTCTTATTTGGTTTTGTGTCCTCTTTACCATTTTTCATTCCAGCTGGTACAATCCTTCCTTATAACCTGACTAATGTATAATGTGAAAGTATTTACAGATCCTATACTTGACTATAAGCCACCATGGGGAGGGAGAGGGACAAAATGTGAAACTCAAGGAATTGTGGAATTGAATCCTGTAAACAAAAAGGAAACAAACAAATTAATAAAAAAAAAAAATTAAAAATATTTCAATTTGCATGTTGAGTGGTCAAAGTTGTTTAATGGGCTGACTTTGGATCCAATTCAGAACCTTTCCTGTCCTTGTTGTTCATACTGCTGTATATTTGTGGGAAGTCAGAACGTCTAAATCTGGAGTTGAGCTGGTTTCACTGCCATGTTTCCAAACCTTCATAAATTGAAGGTATAAGTGAAAGTCAGGTGATATAATGATGATAATTTCTCTATGGAACTCAGAATTTTAAAATGCCTGATGTATTCTTTTCAGTCACTTTAATAGCACAATCTCTTTACCTCATTGAAGGATAATGTATAGAAAAGAGGTATCAGGATGTTGAGAGAACTGTACATCAACTGAAGGAATTAGGAATATTTTTCTAAGAAAAGACTTAGGGAGGAAAGAGGGACACAATTTCACTATTCAAATAAGTACCACAGGATAAGGGCAGAGCTGGGAGTAATTCACAGTAGTTTCAGAGAGGCAGATTTATTTAGGCTTTATATACAAATAAAAACTTCTTAATTACTAGAAATATTACTCTTTGAGTAAAATTAAACCAATGTTGGAATATTCGAATTTAACTATCATATCCTGCTTTGGTCTTCTCCATAATAAATATTCCTAGTTCCTTTAACTATTCTTCATTCAGTATTATCTTGAGTTCCTTCATCCTAAATACATTGGATTTTTTTTTCAGTCCTCTCTTGATACTGTCAACTACCCTCCTGTTGAGCACTAGTTCCTTTACTGGCTTCCATTACACTGTACTCTCTTGGTTCACTTTCCTTTCTCATTATTTTTCCCATTGTCCTTTTCTGTATCATTATCTTCTTCCCACCCTCAAAGTCTATTTGTCCCTCAGTTCTGGGCCATATAACAAGATATGTTATAATACTACATGATGCGGTATGACATGACACAAAATGATATGACATGACATAAGATGGCATATTGTAATGCAATGTACCATAACATGACATAATGTAATGTAATCTAATATAAAATCACATGATATATTATATTAATATTCCACATATGCACTCTAGGAAGATAGACCTCTTCATTGTCCATTTTATCTTGGTAAATTACAGGCTCGGCATACCTCAGCATGAAATCCCCAATTACCCCTACTTGAACATTCTTCTGATTGTTGATTTGGTACTGTTGTTCCTGCCATCTATTTGAAAGCATGCCTCAAACCCCCACTGATATATCTCTATAGCAGACCCAACAAATAAGAAAAGAGATATAATCAATCAAATAATCAATAGGCATTTAATAAAGATCCACAACATTCTAGGTGCCTGGAAATCAAAGACAAAAATCCAGTCTTCCCTATCTTTGTATAACTTAAAATGAGTAGGGAACATATATATATATATATATATATATACACATGTATATTATATGCACACACACATATATATGTATATGAGGTATATAAAAACAATTTTTTTTTAATTGGAAGACATGAAGAACTAGATGGTATGAGAGCAAACATGCCACCAGTGTTAAAACAGAGAGTATCAATCAACAAGCTTCTATTAAGAACTTACTATTTTCTAGGCTCTGAGGCACTGAACTAATTGCTGGGAATAGAAGAAAGATATATTTTTTGAAGTTCTCCTGATTTCAGTAAGCTTATATTCAAATTGGGGAAGACATTATGCACCTAAGTATGTATCTTTAAGATAAATTTAATGTAGATGGCAGGTAGTCTAAGAGTTCCTCTAAGAGTAAAAGGCTAGGGGGTGTTAATTTCTTAATGCTAGACAAGGAATCAAGTACTTTACCTCAAGGTCTTGCATCTATCATCATGGCCTAGGTTCAAAGCTGGACTTTGGATTCCAAGTCTGTATCCATACTGCTTGCCTTTTCTACATACCTCTCCCTTCTTTTGCCCTTGTCTTCATTGTCACCTTTGTTTGTGCCTCTGCCTCTTGTGCCAGACCCTCATAGTGATTTTTAGAGCCTCTTCTGCTGCAGCATCTCTACACTCTATCAATGAATTTTGAGTAATGTCACTCAGTTACAGGCTTAGGCACAACCTATGGGAATTGTCCATCAGTGAGAGAGGGTCCTTCTGGCACCAAGTCTTTTGATCAGTGGAATCCATAAACATGTCCTTATAACCATTACAGGATGGCTTCTCTCTCTCTCGTGGCATCTTTGGACCATAATATCATTTGTGGGAGCCTGAAAAGTGGTTCTCAAGTATTGGTCTCTATAGAAGGGATTTTTAACCTGAAGTCCATGAACTTAAAAAAAAAATTGATAGCTATATTTCAATATTGTTGATTTCATTTGTAATCTTACCTATTTAATTTCTGCATGTGAAAATATTATTCTAAGAAAGGAATAATATTTTCACATGCATTTACAATCTTATATGCATTGATTACACCAGACTATTAAAGAGGTCTACAACATGAAAAAGGTTAAGAAGTCCTGTTCTATAGGAAAAAGCCTACCATTTATTGTATACATAATGGAGGTTTGAGAACTGATTGGAATTTGTAGTCCAGAGGAAATTTGTAATTCAGAGGAACAATTATTCTTTTCTAGCCCTGGGAGCAATTCGAGATCATAGAAATGGCCTTTATGCCCCAAAAGCAGAGTTGAGTGATGCCTGGGAGTTTTTTTTTTAATGGACACTCAATCTGAAACATTAGCTAAGAGGAAGAGTGGGAACTTGAAGAGCAGCAGAAGTGGGGGTGGGGGAAGAATACTTCCTCATCTATAGCTCTACCCAAGCCTTAACAAGCTTAGCTGGAAAGAATGGGTGGCACAAAGACAACAGGCAAAAAAAGAAATGAAAAGGAATGCTTCTGAGTTGCAGCAGAGAAGGGAGAGAGTACTTAGAGGAATCTTGGAACAAAAGACCCAGGCTGAAGCTAGGACTGGTGTTACTTCTCCCTCTTCAAGGACTAAGAGAAGTTTCAAAAAAGTGGCTATCATCTCCTTAACTTCTCATACCCATGCCTACCCTACTGACATCATTTACCTCAGTTTTTCCTGTATCTGAATTTTTGCCTCAGAACTAAAGAGGTCAGTGAATAGATAGAGATAAACATAAATTTAAGTTAGAAGAGCCAAATCTTTTCCTGAATGTTAGTAATTTCCCTAATTGGGGGTACTATTTTTTTGTGATCATGCTACTGATTTTTTCTTTGATCTATAAACTCAATTTTTAAAACAATGGATGAATGGACCATATGGTTCTTACAGTAATTATATTGCTCCTATTCTAAAAAGTTAGCTAATTGTTGTAAGAGCACATGACTAACTCCTTAGAAACGGGCTAGAAAACAGGGTGGAGACAGAAAGAACCCTAAACTACCCCACATGGAAAAAGTAGGAAAGACCTGGAAAAGGTTCGTCTGTTCCCCAACTTAGTAAGGGGAAGGGAGCAGAAGGGACCAAAAATAGGCATGTCAGCTTTATACCCCACAGCAACATCCACCATGTTATACACAGATCCAAATAATCAGTGCTTCTTCCTTTCCATCTCTTACACATTCATCCATGCTCCAATATGCTCCCTCTGCCTCTTCACATCCCTTCGCTTTTCCGTTTCCTTCTTGAACTATTTCTGTCATTCTCTCCAGTCAAACATTCCAGTATTAAGGCATTCTTTGAACCCTTTTAGTACTCATTTTAGGATTCACTTACCCACACTTCATGCAGTTACTTGACATGGACGGATTTTAAAAAATAATATTTTCTCCAGGTCACTGCACATTTCTTAATTTGCCATAGTTAAAGGAAAAGTGATCTTCACTCATCGATTATTCCTCTTCCAAACCACATAGCAAATTTTCTTGGTGAGCTCCTGTGACAGACTTCCTCTTAGATGCATCTGTTTGGGTCCTGTGGGCTCAGTCATTTAGCATAACATATTTTAACAATGGACAGGTTTCATATATGTAATCAGTGTTCCACCATAATTTGAATTAAAAAAATATAAGGTTCACGTATACACCATTGGAAATTAATTTGATGCTTCTCAAAATAAAATAATTATGTGAGATTGGGTTGATTTATAAATCATAGAATTATAGAATACTAGAGTGGTGACTCAGAGGTCATCTGGTTTGACTCTTACCAAAGCATGAATCTAATTTGCAATAATCCTCATAAGTAGTCATTCTGCCTCTGCTTGAAGACCCCTCTATGACAGAAATATCACTACCTTATGAGGCAGCATTTATTTCTATTTTTGATTTAGTATCCAGATTCCATTTCTCTCTGCTGTCTTCTTTGCTTTTGTAGACGATCTCTCTTATCACCATTTCCAATTTAATAACTTCAAGCATCATATCGAGCAGAATAATAGTGGGCTCCTTAATTAGTGTTTAGGATATACTAATAAGTATATTTTGTGTTACTATCCTGGGCTTAAATTGTAGTTGTTGCCCATATAAATCTGGATACTGCTTTTGTGGTTCTGAAGGCTTGATCATTTTTTCTTTTATTCTTTCCTTTCTGAAGTCTAATAGTA
The DNA here is from genome assembly GCF_028583685.1 of Petaurus breviceps papuanus. NCBI lineage: Eukaryota > Metazoa > Chordata > Mammalia > Diprotodontia > Petauridae > Petaurus > Petaurus breviceps. Next base: position 69,419,746 of record NW_027186304.1, on the reverse strand, counting down.
ATAATAATATAATGATACTGAAAGCTAACACTTACATAACACCTACTCTAGGCCAGGCTCTGTGCTTAATGCTTTTGATCCTCTCATTTGATCCTCACAATAACTCTGAGAAGTGGATGCTATTATGGTCCCCATTTTACAGATGAGGAAACTGAGGTAGACACAGTTTAAGTGACTTTCCTAGTGTCCCATAGCTGCTAAAATATTTGAGAGGCTGGATTTGAATTTAGGTCTTTTTCACTCTAGGCCCAGCACTCTATCTACTACACTCCCTAGCTGCCCCAAATTAGAAAATATGTTTAATTCAATTTAGCAAACATGTATTAATCACCAACTAAATGTAAGGTAATCTGGGTGTTGGGAAAATATAGTGATTGCACAAGTTGTTTTAAATACTTTGGTTTATATTCAAAATTTTAGTTTGGTTTCATGTGGTCTTTCCTTATATGTTATATCTAAATATATGAATGAATGTGGAAGCTCTGAAAAGTCTACACAGGATCTTAGATTTAGAACTTAGAGACCTCAGGATAAATCTAGTCCAACATTTACAAAAGAGGAAACTGAGCAATTTAACCACATGATGTCTATGAGAACTGTAAAGTGGAACGTCAAAAGAATGAAGATCTCATTTTCACCATGTATAGAAGATGGGGAATTTTACAGTGACCTGCAGAGAATGACCTGTGTTTGTGTTTCTTTCACTGCAACATAACTGCATCAAGTATGGTTTGGTTTCCTGAAAAGGCTCAAAGAATATTTCAATATTGTTCATTTTGTTCACTTTATCATGGACTATGTAGTATTAGAGGAAAGAATGAAAGAAGGAAATTAAGGAAGAAATGAAGAGGAAAAAAGGGTGGCAAGAAGGAGAGAGAGAGAAAACACTTGAGGAATCTGAGAGAAGTATGGAGGGAAAAAGAATTACTGAGGATTTGGCTCTATGTGTGGCATTATTAGTCTATCAGTAAGCATTTACTAAGTACCAACTATGTGCCAGACACTTTGCTAAGCACTGGGGATGAAAAAAAAATATTTAAAAAAATTTTAAAAATTAAAAAATATTCCTGATTTCAAAGAGCTCATATTTTGATAGGGGAGACAACATGTAAGTAACTCTCTCTCTCCATATATATTTCTTGTGTTTGTACATATTATTTATATGTTGATATGAAATATTTAAATATTGTATATTATTTCTATGTCTATATGGAAATTGAGGGGATGCCCATCAACTAGAGAATGGATGCACTAATTGTGATATATAACTTTGATGGAATACTACTGTACTGTAAGAAATGATAAGCTGATTGATCTTAGAAAAATATAGGAAGATTTGCATGAAGTAATGAAAAATGAAGTGAGCAGAACCAAGAGAACATCATGTACAGTAAAAGCAATATTGTTCAAAGAATAATTGTGAGCAACCAAGTTATTCTGAGTACTGTAAATACTCAAATCAAATGTAAAGGACCTATGAAGTTTATCTACCTACAAAGAAAGAAGTGATAAAAAAAGTACACATGGTATGATTTTACATATATTTATAAATCTGTGTCAAATGGTGGCCTTCTCTAGTATGGGGTGGGGAGGGAGGGACAGAGACAGGTTGGAACTTAAAATGTAACAAAATAAATAAGTTAAAATATATTTATAGTTATTTATATATTAATATAGAAATATTATACTATTTTTATTATAGAATATTAATACACACTAACATAAATAAATAGGTTTACAAACATTGATTATAATATTTATATGTTACATATGAATATATATTCAAGTATATAATATATTATAAATATGTATATGTAGTTACATAGATATCTATTTAATTATGTATAACTATGGTTGAGGGAATTGAGGGGCTTAAGACAGTAAGTGGTTAATTGTTGGAATTGAGTGAACCACACTTAGCTTCATCTTGTGGCTCAGTTCTGAAGTTAGATCAGGTCCCTTCTTTTTTAAGTGGGAAGCCTGGAAATCCAGGTCACATTAAAATGGGCTTTCTGAATTGTATCAACATAATGTTACAATCTACTAATTCATTCACCAGATCTATACGGATACAGTTTAACTGCCTGGGAAAGAGACCAGATTAGTAACCAATATAATAATTAATAATAGTCTCTTCAGATCTATTTGCCTTTTAACTTAGATTCTTTCTCTCAGTTCACCTGTTTTATACCAGGTAGAAATTAATTTCCTGCTTTGGCCTTCATGTCCTGATCCCCTGGTCCAACTTCAGGCATATATTTCTGCTTTGACAATGTTCTGAAGAACAAATGATTTGCCAGGATAACCTTGATAAAGAGACAGAGAAACTAATATAAACTAGTTTATCTAGTCCTGTCCAATGCTAATTGTCAATTCATGCTTTTGCTCCAGTTCCTGAATTGACATGACTTACACTTGACTTTGATTTGAGAGAAGGAGGGTTATTCAAGGTCACCAACCTTACTTTCTCCTCCAGAGACATCTGGGTCCAGTGGTCAGATATTCATCAGGATGACTGGAGATGGCCCAAGATGCAATGGGAGACTATGAATTCTTTAGACTAAGGTTTTTTCAGGTTTTCACTTTTAGTGAGGTAACACACATTCAGTGACTAGGCCTCTTTAAGAAGTGAGCCAAGGGATGGTCCCTTTAATAAGAAAAAAATAATCAAACTGGGAGGAAACAGCTGGGTGAGGGGCTGCTGGACAAAAGAAAACAGTTACCATTTGTATTCACACTGAGCCAGGAGGGCCCAAAAAATAACCATTAATTGGTGTTTGGACAGGGACCTATTGTTGTCCAATTTATGAGCTCCAGAGTGAAATGGGTTAAAAGTTTAGTATTTGAGAAAGAAATCTAGCTAGTATATCCCAAGTTAGCTAGGTATCTTTCAGCCATCAAAATTTACCTTCTAAGTGAAAGGGAACAGAAGAGGGAGAAGGAGAGGGAAAGGGACAGGAACAGGGACAGGGGGAGAGAGAGCTGAGTTACCCCATTCAGGCAGCTTGGACTACTCACAACTGTTTGTCCTTTGTTCTTTTTGTTTGTTTTTAATTTTTTTTCACTTTTCATATGCTTTATGAACTTCTGATTTACATCATTTATTTCCACCAGATTTTGAGTTACAAATTTTCTCCCCGTTTTTCCCCTACTCACCGCCCCAAAATAGCAGTCCCACAGGATATCACCTCCTCCAATCTGCTCTCTCTCATATCTTCTCCCATACCCCCTTCGACTTTTCCAGTAGGGCATAGTGGATCACTATGCCCCAGTGCTTGTATATCTTATTTCCCATTTATATGTAAAATACTATTAATAATAGCATATATATACATATATATATATATATATATATATATATACATTTTATTTTAAAACTTTGAATTCCAGATTCATTCACTTTCTCCCTTGTTACCCACCCTTACTGGGAAGATGAGCAGTTCAGTATAGGTTGTACCTGTGTAGCTAATGCAAAATAATAACATAGTAGATATATTGTAAAAGATTGACTATATTTCCCTCCCTCTTATCCCACCTCCAATTTGTTCTACTCTCTACTTTGATCCCATCCCTTTTCAAAAGTGGGTGCTTCCAACTTCCCTCCCCCCTAGCCTGCCCTCCCTTCTATCATCCCCCCTCTCATCCCCTTCCCCCCCTACTCTCCTGGAGGGTGATATACCCTTTTTAGTGTGTATTTCATTCCCTCCCTGAGACAAGTTTAATGGGAATAAGGTTGACCCATTCCCTTTTGTCTTCCTATTCTTCCCCTCCATTGTAACCATTTTCCCTTGCCTCTTCTACATGAGATAGTTTACCCCATTCTGCCTCTTCCCATCTCCTCATTATATTCCTCTCTCACCTCTTAATTTCACCTTTTAAATATCATTACTTCCTATTGAATTGGCGCTGTTCCCTCTATCTATGTATAGCTGTAAACCTATATACACACATTCACAAATGTATACATACACCTGTATACCCTCCGATATAGACACACACACACACTAACACACACATATACATATATATTTATTTATATTCCCTTCAATTATTTTCATACTGAGAAAAGTTTCATCAGTTGCAATTTTTGTTTTGCCATGCAGTAATATTAATAGTTCAACTTTGATAAGTTCCTTATGATTCCTTTTCCCTGTTTACCTTCTCATGCTTCTCTTGCTTCTTGTATCTGAATGTCAAATTTTCTATTCAACTCTGGTTTTTTCATCAAGAATGCTTGAACATCCTCTATTCCACTGAATGATCATATTTTCCCCTGAAACATGATTCTCAGTTTTGCTGGGTTGGTGATTCTTGGTTTTAATCCCACATCCTTTGCCCTTTGGAATATCATATTCCAAGCCCTTCAATCCCTCAGTGTAGAAGCTGCCAGATCCTGAGTTATCCTGATTGTATTTCCACAATATTCAAATTGTTTCTTCCTGGCTGCTTGTAATATTCTCTCCTTGATCTGGGAATTTTGGAACCTGGCTATAATATTCCTAGGAGTTTAATTTTTGGAATCTTTTTCAGGAGGTGATTGGTGGATTCTTTCACCCTCTATTTTGCCCTCTGGTTCTAAAATATCATGGCAGTTTTCTTTGAGAATTTCTTGAAGGATGATTTCTAGGTTCTTTTTTTGAATTATCTCTCCGGGATCTATTTTCCAGGTCAGTTGTTTTTCCCATAAGATATTTCACATTGCCTTCTATTCTTCCATTTGTTTGGATCTGATTAACAGCATCTTGATTTCTCATAAAGTCATTAGCTTCCATTTGCTCCAATCTAATTCTCAAGCAATGATTCTCCTCAGTGAGCTTTTGAGATTCTTTTTCCATCTGGCAAATTCGGCTTTTTAAGGCATTCTTCTCCTCATTGCCTTTTTGAACCTCCTTTGCCATTTGAGTCAGTCTGTTTTTTAAGGTATTATTTTCTTCATATTTTCAAATGAGAGGCTGTTGACTCTCATTTCATAATTTTCTTGCATTGTTCTTATTTCTCTTCCCAATTTTTCCTCCACTTCTCTTATCTGCTTCTTAAGGTCCTCTATGACCTGTAACCAGCTTGTATTTTCCTTTGAAGCTTTTGGTGCAGGAGTTCTGACTTCACTGTTTTCCTCCTTGCTCCTTCTTGTCCCCAAAATAGGAGTGTAATGTTGGAATCTTCTGTCAGCTTTGTTTCCTTTGCCTGCTCATTTTGCCACTCAATTATTTGACTTTTGGGCTTTTTGCTACAGTAGGACTCTGCCACCAGACAGGGGAGTTTTCGTCCCAAACGCTGGGGTTTTCTCAGCTGCTGGAGGTATTAGATGGGTGCCCTCTCTGAGGTCTCCACACGCTCTGGCAAGCTGGACACACACACCAGGACCTCCACCCTAGACTGCAATCTAGATCCAAGCAGGTTAAAGGAAGAGCAATTACCCCGCAGACTGGTGCTTGGTCCCCCTACACTCTGCAGGCCAGGAGCTGAAGCCACCACATGGCGCTGGCAGGTTGTGCTGGCATCTCAGCGGTTTCTTGCCCTGGGCGTAGAAGCCACGCACTCCCACTTACTGGTCCCCAAGCCCAGACTGCACTGGCCTCTCACCTTGTCCTTCGCATCTATATATTGATAAATCTGGAAACGGCCACAGCTGCTGCTGATCTGGAGTCCCTCTGGCTGGCAGCTGGTCAAGCCCGCCCTGGGGCTAAAGCCTCAGTGAGGTGCTGGGCTCAGCTCCCAGAGTGTTTTGCTGGCCAATTCCTGCCGGCCTGCTGGGCTGTCCTCAGCAGGAGATTAGCTTCTCTGTGTCATTTTGTGGGTTCTGCAGCTCCAAAGTTTGTTTAGAGTCCCCTTTTTACATGGATTGGGGAAGGTGGAAGCCGGAGCCGTGGGAAGGTCATGCTTCTACTCCGCCATCTTGGCTCCGCCCCTTTAGGTTCTTTTTTTTATCATGGCTTTCAGGTAGTCCAATAATTTTTAAATTATCTCTCCTGGATCTATTTTCCAGGTCATTGGTTTTCCTAATGAGATATTTCACATTGCCTTCTATAGCAGCAAGCACCCCAAGCGTCCTCAGGGTTTGCAGCTACCACAGGTTCTTGGATCTGCTTTGATAAAGGAAAGCAACTCAAAATGGGTTAACAAGCTTACTTTAATCAGTCAGACATATATCGTTTACCTTGTTCAGGAGAAAAGGTCAGCACCCCGAACCTCAAAGCATACAGGTAGAATTATCAAGACAGAAACATCAAGTAGACAGATTTCCAAACTGTCCAACCATTACATCCATACCCAGTCAACATCTGGGTTTCCACATTCTGGGTTTTTCAAAGCCGGGGGACTCTCAACAACGGCTTCCCAGAATTCAGATCAAATCACAGAATACTTCTCAAAGTGAGTCCCAAAACAAAGCTACACATCAGGGCTTATATAGCCTTCTCCTGGCTCAGAGAATGTAACAACCTTATTGACTCACTGGCCAATCAAGAAGTATCTACTGAAAAACAAGCCTCCCCCACCCCAGGCTTCAGGTGCACATTAGCCTAGGGGCAGGGAAGATCTTTAAAATTTACATTCTTATTACACCTTCTATTTTTTTCATTTGTTTGGATCTGTTTGTTGGTATCTTGATTTCTCATAAAGTCATTAGCTTCCATTTGCTCCAATCTAATTCTGAAGGAATCATTCTCCTCATTGAGCTTTTGAGATTCTTTTTCCATCTGGCAAATTTGGCTTTTTAAGGCATTCTTCTCATTGCCTTTTTGAGCCTCTTTTGCCATTTGAGTTAGCCTATTTTTTAAGGAGTGATTTTCCTCAGTGAGGCTGTTGACTCTCATTTCATAATTTTCTTGCATCATTCTCATTTCTCTTCCCAATTTTTCATCCTCCTCTCTTATCTGCTTCTTAAGGTCCTCTATGGCCTGTGACCAACTCGTATTTTCCTTTGCAGCTTTTGGTGCAGGAGTTCTGACTTCACTGTCTTCCTCCTGTTCCATGCTTTGATCCTTTTTGTCCCCAAAATAGGAGTCTAATGCTGGATTCTTCTGTTTGCTTTGCTTCCTTTTCCTGGTCATGTTGCCACTCAATTACTTGACTTTTGGGGTTTTTGCCACAGTAGGCCTCTGCTACCAGACAGGGGAGCTTCATACCAAATGCTGGGGTTTCCTCAGCTGCTGGAGGTATTAGTTGGGTGCCCTCTCTGAAGCCTCCACACACTATGGCAAGCTGGTCAACCCCAGGACCTCCACCCTAGACCATAATCCAGATCCAAGCAGGTTAAAGCAAGAACGATTACCCCTCAGACTAGTCACTTGGTCTCCCTACACTCTGCAGGCCAGGAGCTGAAGGTGCCATGTGCCGCTGCCCTCAGTGGCTTCTCCCATCAGGGGCAAAAGCTGATGTACTTCCAACTACTGGGTCCCAACATCCACACTGCACTGACCTCTCTCTTTGTCCTCAGCATCTATGTGTCAATAATTCTGGACTGCCACAGCTGTTGGTGATTGTCCTTTCTTTTTGAAGAGGATCTTGACATCAGGGAGATGATGAGTTCCTGAATAACAAATTGATGAGCATGACTATGCTTCCAGTCTTCTTATGCTTTGTTCCCTTTTACCATCTCTTCTCTCAAATTATAAGTCAACCACCCTGGAGAAGGCCCTCATTTTATCTCATCTGAACTATTGCATTGGTGCTCTAATCAGTTTTCCTTCCTGTGCTAAACCACTCAGCGTCAACCAGAGAATAAGTTTCTGAGGTTGGATTCAGAGACTTACTCACTGTGTGACCTTGGATAGCAAGTCAATTAATTCATGATTCTTTGAAGATGAATGTAGAATTCTTGGCCTGATATTGTGACTGATACTGTTCATATCTGCTGAGTTCCCATGAGAGGGTTCTTGAGGAGTGTCAGGGAAACTGGCTGCTTGCTGCCCTGAGGCAGGACTTTGAGATTGCTCCTGGTTCTACCTTTGATCATTTTTGTATATGACAGTGAAAAGTTCACTCACTCAGATGTATGTGACATCTAAAAAAATCTGGAAATCACAAAGCTATAAAATGAAAAAGAAAAAATACCTTAGAGCTCACCTAATACACCCAGGTCATTTGACAGATGAGGCAGCAGAAGGTCAAAGAGGTAAACTGACTCACTTGAGGTCACAGAACTAATTAAGGTCACAGTCATATCTGGAAACTAAGTCTCCTTGACTCCTACTCCTTTTCCCACTATACAACAGGAATAGTGAATTACTGGTATGACTCATTTTTTTAACTGACTTCTTTCTGGACCTAACCAACTTGTTACTTTAATGCCATACAGAAAAAATGTGCTGTTATTGTTTTCATTATTTTTAATCAGCTAGTTATAAGGGAATAATTTGCTCAGGACAGGCAATACAATTTAATTAATTGTTTTAAAAATGGAAATAAAGTTTTTAAATTTTTAAATTTTTATTTTTAAATTTATTTTTATTTTTAAACATTCATTTCCACAAGATTTTGAGTAACAAATTTTCTCCCTGTCTTTCCCCTACACCCCACCCCAAAATAAGCAGTGTACTTAATACCCCTTTTCCCAATCTGCTCTGCCATATTCTCCCCCATCACCCTTCTAACTTTCTATTAGGTCAAGATGGATTTCTATACCCCAGTGCCTGAATATCTTATTTCCTACTTGAATTTAAAATACAATTAACAATTTTTTTTAACATTTGTTTTTAAAATTTTGATTTCCAGATTTTTTCCTTTCTTCCCTCCTCACCCACCCCCACTGGGAAGACAAGCAATTCAATATAAGTTGTACATGTGTACTTATGCAAAACATTTCCATAGTAGTTATATTGTGAAAGACTAACTATATTTCCCTCCATCCTTTCCCCTCCCCACTTATTCTATTTTCTGCTTTGACCTTGTCTCTTTCAAAAGTATGTGCTTCTAACTACCCTCTCCCCCAATCTTCCCTCCCTTCTATAATCCCCCCTTATTCCCTTCCCTGCTACTCTTCTGTGGGGTAAGATACCCAAATGAGGGTGTATGTTATTTCCTCCTTAAGTCAAATTCAATGAGAGTAAGGTTGACCCATTCCCTTTCACCTTCCTGCTCCTCCTCTCCATTGTAGCAGTATTCTCTTGCCTCTTTTGTACAAGAAAATTTGCCCTATTCTATCTTTTCCTTTCTCCTCTCATTGTATTCCTTTCTCTCCTCTTAATATTATTTTTTAGATATCATCCCTTCCCATTAAACTGATCCTGTACCCTCTGTCTATGTATGCATGTACACACATATACAAACACTGACATATGTATTATACACACATACACTCTTCTATATGTGCATATATATGTATATATACATATTCTCTTCAACTATCCTCATACTGAGAAAAATCTCATGACTTACAATTATTGCTTTTTCAAATAGGAATGTAAATAGTTCAATTTAATAAGTTTCTTATAATTTATTTTTCCTGTTTACTTTCTCATACTTCTCTTGTTGTTATATATGAAAGTAAAATTCTCTGTTCAGCTCTGGTTTCTGTCATCAAGAATGCTTGAAAGTCCTCTATTTCATTGAATAATCACATTTTCCCCTGAAGCATTATGCTCAGTTTTGCTGGGTAGGTGATTCTTGGTTTTAATCCTAGCTCCTTTGATCTCTGGAATATCATATTCCAAGCCCTTCAGTCCCTTAATGTAGAAGCTGCTAGATTTTGTACTATCCTGATTGTGTTTCCACAATACCAAATTGTTTCTTCCTGATTGCCTGTAATATTTTCGCCTTGACCTGGGAACTCTGGAATTTGGCTATGATATTCCTAGGAGTTTTGTTTTGGGGATTTTCTTCAAGAGGTTATTGGTAAATCCTTTCCATTTCTATTTTGCCCTCTGCTTTTAGAATATCAGGGCAATTTTCCATGAGAATTTCTTGAAGGATGATTTCTAGGCTCTTTTTTTATTCATGGCTTTCATTCAGTCCAATAATTTTTAAATTATCTCTCTTAGATCTATTTTCCATGTCAGTGGATTTTCCAATGGGACATTTCACATTGCCTTCTATATTTTCAATTTATTTGGATCTGTTTTATAGTATCTTAATTTCTCATAAAGTCATTAGCTTCCATTTGCTCCAATCTAATTCTGAAAGAATTATTCTCTTCAGTGAGTTTTTGAAATTCCTTTTCCGTCTGATCAATTTGGCTTTTTAAGGCATTCTTCTCCTCGTTGGCTTTTTTGGGCCTCTTTTTTTGTCATTTGAGTTAGTCTATTTTTAAGGTGCTGTTTTCTTCAGTATCGTTTTAGGTCTCCTTTAGTTGTTAACTAGCTTTTCATGATATTCTTGCATCATTTTCATTTCTCTTCCCAATTTTTCCTCCACTTCTCTTACTTGACTTTCAAAATCCTTCTTGAGCTTCTCTATGGCCTGTGATCAATTCATATTTTTCTTGGAAAGTTTTTGATTCAGGAGTTTTGACTTCATTGACTTCTTCTGGTTCCATATTTTGATCCCTTTAGTCTCTAAAAAAGTATTCTATGGTTTTATGATGCTTCCTCTGCATACTCATCTTGCCAGCCAATTATTTCACCTTTGAACTCCTTGCCATGGTAGAACTCTGCTTCCAAAGTGGAGAGAGTTGTGTCCCAAATTGCTTGGATTTTCACATATGCTGTCAGAACTATGCAGAGGGTGCCATCTCTATAGACACCCCAATCTCTGACACATTGGCCACATGCCCCAGGGCCACCACCCAAGACCATGATCCAGATCCAAGCAGGTCAAAGCAAGAGTGATTACCCTCTGAATGGTCAGTTGGTCCCTCTATGATCTGTAGGCCAGCAGTTCCATAGGCAGTCACACAGCAGCAGCTGCAGCCACTTTTCCTCTGCCACCTCTCACCTGGGGGCCAGGGCAAGACAATGCTCTTCTGTCACCCAATTCCAACAGAGTTCCCCACTGACCTTTTACTTTCTCTTTGGCATTTATGGGTTGAGAAGTCTGGAAACCACCTCAGCTGCTGGTGATTCACTCTCCTGGAGTCTGCTCTAGCTGGTCTGTGCAGCTGGTCTGTGCAGCTGGTCAGGGCTTCCCTGGGTCTGGGGCCACACGACTCATGTGGGACTGTGCTTAGCTCCCATCTTGGTGTGACAAACCCTTCCTGTTGGCCTGCCAAGTTACCTTTAGAAGGAGATTTGCTTCTGTCTGTCACTTTGTGGATTCTGTAGCTCTAAAATTTGTTGAGAGTCATGTTTTACAGGTATTGGAGGTGGTTGGGGCAGGAGTTCAGACAAATTCTTGCTTTTTCTCTGCCATCTTGTCTCTGTCCCCCAATAATATTTTTTACATTCAAATTCTTTAATATATTATAGCATCTGAGATTTCTAAAGCAATGCTATAGTATTCCCTTTTTCAACAAGATAAAAGTGAGTTTATGTGTGTTTGTGTGTGTGAGAGAGAAATATTATTTTCTTATAATGTCTAGCTTTATGATAGTAACATGACCAGAAAAAAACTATCATTATTAGGAATAAAAATTGCTTTTCAAGATTCTTATGTCATCCCATTTAACCTATTTAGTAGGAGGAAAAGAATCTCTTTGCTTGGAGATATTCTTGAGGTCGGGCTAGGGGTATTATCGAGAAGGAGAGCAATGTAAAAGCCAAGAGGGCCAGGAAAGATAGGAAGAGATACTCTCATCAAGTACAAGATAGTTTAAGGTTCATTGATTAGTGGGGCTAGAGTAAAACTGATTTACTATGGGTAAAGAAAATCTGACACTTTCTGAAAGAAAAGCGATGTGGCTGAGGGTTCTTGGGAGCCTTACAGGAGTTAAAGTTTAGGCTTCCGGCCCTTTACTAATGAAAAATCTGTTTACAAATAGACCAGTTAGAAGAAGACAGGCCTATTCCAACACTGTTACAATTTCAGACAAGTCCAACTAGTTTAGATGAAAATAATAACCTGGAGCATTAAGAGTATATCATTTGAGTCAGAAGGCATTGAAATTAGCTCTTTTTTCACTTAACTAAACCTAAAGCTGATCTTCAGGAACCATGAAAGATACATTTATTCTTCCATTTTTCCTCTTTAAGGATGTATGAAATTATTATAGAGTATTATTATAGAATTTTTGGAACTCTGATGTTCTTTCTGTTACTTCTAGAAACTGGGTTGACCGGAAAGGATTCTGGGAAGATGATAGAGTAGGTCAGAAAATTCTAAGCTTTCAAGATTTCCCCCCATAACAGAGATAAAAAAGCACCTGTGGCGAACAAAGTGTGGGCAAAAATAAATAAGAATAGGGGCAATACAGGGGTCTTCCTGGGACAATTAGAGAAGATCAGAAGAAAAATCCTAGGACAAGATATGTTCCCTTTGAAAAGTAAACACCTCCCGGATGGGGTCTGCTTTAAGAACAAGTGGAAAGCCCTGGGGTTAGTTGTTTTCAGAGTCTTCCTGGGTTCCAGTCACAGGAACATTTAATCATGGCTTAGTGAGGGGAGTTGGGCATCTGAATTGGGGAAGATTGAGGGAACCTCTGCTGGCAAGGAGTGCCAGACTCAGCTGTGCTGTGGAGAATGGTGGGGGCAAGAAGGAAAGAGCACTTGTCTGGTGAGTACAGAAGCAGTGGGGCAGAATCTCCCTTTCTGAGGGCACTTATAGGAGGTAGGAGGTTTGGCTTTGGTTCCAGGATAGAGGGCAGAACTGAAGATCTGGGGCAAGAGGCACTATCCCCCATATGCCGGGGCTAGAGGTGATTACAAAAATTAAGATATTATCACAAAAAATGCACAGGCAATGGAGAAATAATCCAATCACAGAAAGTCATTATGGTAAGAGAGAAGACTGGGGTTCATCTTCAGAGGAAGATATTGAAGCAAAGAAACCCCCTTATTCCTCAAAGAATAATAGCAAATGATCACCTGTTCAAAAAGAATTCATAGAAAAATCTTTTAAAAAATATTTGAAAATCAAATGACAAAGATAGAGGAAAAACTAAAAAAAATAAGGATTATTCAATAAAAACAAGAAGATTATGAAAGAAAAGTCAACCAATTCGAAAAGGAGATCCAGAATCTTAAGGAAGAAAATGATACCTTGAATATTAGAACTGGGCAAGGTGAAGCCAGGGAAATCATAAGAGATCAAGAAATAATTAAACAAAATATAAATAATGAAAAAATAGAAGAGAAAGAAAAACATCTTATAAGACAACAGATCTGGAGAATAGATCAAGAAGAGAAAACATAAAAATAATCAGACTAACAAAAGCTTTAATAAAAAAAATATTGATACAATAGTACAAGAAATAATTAAATAAAATTGTCCTGAAGCATCAGAAAAAGGGGGGAAGTAGAAAGAGAAAAAAAATCCATTGATCACTACTTAAAAGAGATCCTAGGAGGAAACTCATAGGAATATTATAGTCAAATTCTGAAGACCCCCAGCTCAAGAATAAAATATTTAAATCAACAAGAATAAAACATTTTAAATATGGTGGTGCCACAATTACACAAGACCTAGGACCAGAGACATTAAAGGACCACAGGTCTTGGAATGCTATATATCAAAGAGCGAAAAAACTGGGCCTCTGGCCAAAAATATCATACCCAGCAAAGTTCAGCACAATCCTGAATGAAAAAAAATGGACATTTGATCAACTGTCAGACTTTCAAGGCTTTGTTAAAAAAAAACCTGAACTTATAGAAGATTTGATATACAAGAGCCAAGAAAAACATAAGGCACATACCAAAGACTGGTTACAAGGGATTCAATAAGGACAGACCATTTACTTTTTACATATGTAAAATACAAAATGTATGTCTAAGATTCTTATTAATAATTGGGTAGTCCATAAGAAAGATTGGAATAAACCTGAGTATGGTATGAATTTAAAAGGTAAAACCATTTAGGAACAGCTAAAAAGAGTAATTATTTAATACAAATGAGGTGCAAGGGGAAGAATCAATACAGAGGAATTAGATGGGGGGGAGGGCTGGTAATTCTGGTAACCTACTTTCATTGGGAAAGGGTTTAACAGGGAACATTTTATATATATTTAGAAAAGCATAACAATATTCTAAATTCAGAAAAAATAAAAAGGTAAGGAGATAGGGAGTGGGGAGAGGACAAGGGAGAGATATTTAGAGGGGAAAGTGAAGGCATAGGTAAAAGAAAGTTATAGAACTATGTTTAGGTCAATGAGAATGGGACAATAAGGGAGAGATCTCTAGAGGGTAGGCTGAGGGAATAGGTTATAGGTGGCTACAGAAGGGTGTTTAGATTTATGGGAATGGGAGGAAAGGGGAAGGATCCTTGGAGGGGGGTAGGCAGGTAATAGGAGGGCAAGGTGGTGGAAAGAAGTAAAGTAGAGGAGTCTGGATGGATAGGAAACAAGAGATATGCTCAAACATTAAAAACAAAGAATAGGAGTAGAGTGTGTTTGGGAAAGTATATGTATGTATATATGCATATGTGTATGTATATATCTGTAGCTATAGAGGAATATATCCACACTTAATTGTAGCCTTCTGGGGGATGGGTGAGGGAAAAAAAAGAAAGTAAAAAAGTATATAGCAGAGAACAAAAGAAAACTTAAAGGAAGCAAAGAAAAGATGGACAGCTTCCATACAACATGTAGTATTTATTCTATAGGGTTTCTTGATATGAAAATTTATAGTTACATATTTTGAATCCTCTCTTATATTCTGATATATACATGACCTGCTTTCCCCCCTTTCTTTGTATTTGTTCCAATATTTAAGTTTATGATATTCTTTTGTTTCTTTTCTCTATTCTCTTATTCTCTATTTGTGTTCTGGTGCTTTAGTCTGAAGTAAAAAAAAAAAAGGAAACTGGGTTGACCATGAGACTGACGATGATGATAAAAGAGGAAAATGATGAATGTTGGAGGGTATGTGGTAAAGCAGATTTTAGTATTCTGTTGGTAGAGCTGTGAATCAGTCTAGTCATTCAGGAAATCAATTTGGAGCTATGCGCACCAAATTATCAAACTGTATATGCTTTGATACAACTATACTGCTACCAGGTGGTATAAAAGATCAAAGAAAAGGACCTATATGTATCTATATGTATACGTGTATGCATAGCTATCTATCGATATCTGCTCTTTTCAGAGTAGTTAAAAGGGCATCCTCTTTTGTAGGAATGGCTAAACAAACTAGAGCATATGAAAGCAATGAAATATTATTGTGTCATAAGTAATAATAAAATGGACAGTTTCAGAGGAAACTAGGAAAATCTTTATTAGCTCCTGTTAAATGCAGTGAGCAGAACTAAGGACACAATTTATATAAAATGATAACATCATAGGTAAAAACAACTTTGAAAGACTTTCGGACTCTGATCAGTGCAATGATAAAGTATGTTTCTGGAAGACTGAAAACAAATCACACCATCTACATCCTGCTAGAGAGGTGATGAACTTAAAATGAAGAGAGAGACATCCATTTTCAGTCATGGTCAATCTGGGAAATTGTTTTTCAGTACTTTGACTTTATGATCAGAGTCATATATATATATATATATATATATATACATATATATATATATTTTTAAATTTTATTTTATGTTGTTGTTCAATAAAGGAGCAATGGGAGGGAAAGAGTATAAATACTTATAAAATAATTAAATGCATTTAAAAAAAGAAACAGATTGAAACAACTGAACTGAGACAGTTCTCTGTAGCCAGTTATAGACTAATTGTTTTACACACATACACACGCATAGCAATGAAGTGTTTGAAAGTGATGATGATGACTGATAACTTAATATTTCTTTAATTTTTAAAGTATCTGACATTTTATCAACACAGCAACTCTCTACATTGATATTTGATAACAATAAGAAGAATTCATTAAACAACTACCATGAGTCCATCAAAATGTATTCATTATATGCTTACTATTGCCAACCCCCGCTCTAGGCTCTGAAAACTTAGTACAAAAAGTAAAACAATTCCTATTCACAAGAAGCTTACATGCTAATAGGAGTGAGAAAAAATGGAGGGAAGTGACAGATACTGTGCTAAGTATGGAGCAGCTAGGTGACACAGTAGGTAGAACATCAGGCCTGGAGTCAGAAAGACTCATCTTCCTGGGTTCAAATTCAGCCTCAAACACTTACTAGCTGTGTGACCCTGGGTAAATCACTTAACCCTGTTTGCCTCAGTTCTTAATGTGTAAAATGAGCTGGAGAAGGAAATACAAACCACTCTAACATCTTTGCCAAGAAAACCCCAAATGGCATCACGAAGAGTCCGACATGACTGAAAAACAACTCAACAACTTATGTTAAGTGTTTTTACAAATATTTCATTTGATATGTACCATAAATATAAAGTTAAATATTAAACACTGAGGATATAAGGATAAAAAAGCAATCTTTGCCCTCAAGGAATTGACGTTCAATTGAAATGACAATTGGTTGACAGTGTGGCTGAAAACTATATCATCAGTGATTAATCAAGCAGTGACCCTCTGCCAAATTAGGCTCGTTCTTAGATGACATATATATTCTTCCTATTGGGTCCATGCTTGAAGCTTTTCCAGCTTTTCTAAAACCTGAGAGATTTTGTGCTCCATTGGCTGAGTCTTAGAGTACCTAGGGTCATATTCATGCCTGGATATCAGAGTAAGATTTTAGTGGAGGACACCTGAATAAGTGGTTATGTCAAATGATTAGAAAATTAGAATGAACTAACTTTTCAAGGATTCATTCTTATGTAGCAACAATAATAGAAGAGTCAAAAACCAAAAGATTAAATAAACTAATAGACAGATGATTTGGCATAGCATAAAACCACAAATTTCCTGGGGAAAGGTTGAAGGGAAAAACAGCATAATCTTGTTTAGTATGTAGTTCCTGTGACTATGTGTATGACCTTCTAAGTAAATTCACCCAGGGGTAAAAGAAAGAAATCCTGTACTAGAAACTGTGAGGATTAGATTACCTAAGATTTCTTTATGAATTTAAGCTTATATGAGTTAGGTATTAATCAAAATTTCCAAAGGTTGAACTAAAGAAACAAATAGAGAATGAGTGTCACACACTTGACAGAAGACTAATATATAAGACTAGCTGTCCTGTCTTCTTTTCTTTAGATCATTCTATGAAACATGTTAACCCAACCCCAAAAGATGTATTTTAATAACTCTAATATTTCCCAAGCAATAGCTTGGGGTTTTTCCCCCCCCCCCCCCCGCATCTTAGGTGATTTAAATTACATGATTTCTCAGTGAATTCCAAATGAGGTTTTTAATATTTTAGTTTTAAGTAATAAAATGCCATTCAAGTGTGTAATTTATTACAAAATCCATTAATATTTATAGCTGGAAAATGATTTTCTTGAATTGTAGAAAAAAAGCCCTCAATATCCTCTTCTTGCCTAGCTAAAAAAGCAAAAATACACATATAAAACCTTTGGCAGTAATACAACTAAGATTCATATTTTTTAGCCAAAAAATCAGCTTTTTTGACTCAATCATTTATTTCCACAGGAACCCTGTCTCGTAAAATTTTGTGCTCTTTTAGAAGTTCTAGTTCAAATTTAGTTAATAGACTAATGATTTGGAGACAGCTATCTTGTAGTGTGATTAGCACTCTAAATTCTTTCTCTGATCTTTCCTCCTAAATCAACACCCTGATATCCCAAATGAATACACAATTTATCTTTTTCACTTAACTGTTTGATAGGTCCATTGTAGTTAATCAACTCAATTTGATCCATTAAACATTTACAAAGTCTCTACTATGTGCCAGATACCCTGCTATTCTCTGGAGGTTACAGAAATAAAAAACAAAATCGTATCTGTGCACATAGATAGACCTTACATTAACTTTGGGGAATCAGTATTTATTCAAATAAGTAAAGAAGTAAATATCTGTCTGAGTCCAAGTAAGTCATTTCACCTTTCTAGGCCTCAGTTTCCTCACTTGTTAAATGAGAAGGTTGGATCAGATACTCTCTAAATTCTTTTTCTGCTATAAATGATAAACTCTATTATGCAAATAATGGAATACTATTGTGCTATAAGAAATGAGGAGCAGATGGACTTCATATTGACCTGGAGAGGCTTATATGAACTGATGCTGAGTGAGAAGAGTAGAGCCAGGAGAAATTTGTACACAATTACAGACACAACGTATGTGTCATGACCAACTTTGATGGACTGGACTCTTCTCAGCAATTCAATGATATAAGTCAATCCCAAAAGACTCATGATGGAGAGAGATGTCTACATCCAGAGAAAGAACTAGAAAGAACTGAGTATGACTCCAGATTGAAGCAAACCACCTGATCTTTTTCTTGTTTGGTTGTGTTACCTCTTTACCATTTTTCATTCCATCTGATACAATCCGTCTTTATAACCTGACTAATGTGTAATGTGAAAGTATTTGCAGATGCTATACTTGACTGTATGCTGTCATTGTGGGGGGGGGGGAGGGAGAGAAAATTTGAAACTCAGGGAATTGTGAAATTAAATCTTGTAAACTAAAAGTAAAAAAAAAACAAATTAATAAAGACCAAAAAAGAATAACCTCCAACATCTGACATGACTCTCAGAACTAACTGTATTTTCTGATAATATGATTACCTTTTCCCATCTCTGATGTCCTCGCTACTTATGACATTAGAGTTTCTCCCTCCCAATGGACTATTCCCTACTTACCCAAGAACTGACTTCACTTGCATCCCAACGCACTTCCCTTAATCACTGAAGTAGGTCACCACTGATGCTTCACTATGGCATGAAGGTGACACAAGCAAGATTCTTAAAGGTTCTGACCCTAACAAGTTTTATCACACTGGAAAGCCTTTGGGTCCAGACATCCTGGAAATCATTTGTGTCTGCTCTGTTAGGAGCAATCTAGTTAAGTACATAGTGGTTCATCACCAGTTACCTGATCATTCAGTGATGAATTCTTTGACTAAAAGAAAAACATAGCAGTGTCAATGATTTTTGTACACAGTGAGTACAAAAAAAAAGGGGGTAGCAGATGATAAGAATCCCACAGATTTTTAGACAATTTGTAAAGGTTGACTTAGCTGTTGGTACTTTAAATGTGAGATCCCCTTCTTGTGACTAATTGGACATATTATTGAAAGGAACTGAATCTTATTGATCTTTACCTTCTTGCCATAAATAAAAACAGAATACTATAAGAAGGCACTTGCTAAATGGAAGGCTACTTACAACTTCTCTTCTAGAGAGGAAAATACAGGTGTTGGTTTCATCATGTGTTCTTAAGCAACAGAAAGCAACATTTTGTGATGCATTTGGCCCTCTTGGTTTACAGTGTTCAAGATATGCATTTGCCAAGCTATTCTTAAAAATTGCAGCTTATGTACCAAGAGGAAGTTGCAGAAAATGAATGAGAAAGGAAATTCTCTGTAAAACTTTATTATCTCCCTTTTCCTATTGAGTTATGTACACAGGATTGAGGAGATGGCTGACTTGATGTTTATTAATGGGTTAAAATTTTCCTTTTTTTCATTTTGGAATGACATATGCTTGGTAGAACCTCCAATGAGGATAAGAATTGCCTTGCACTTGGAGGCCACACAGGAGGAGCTGAAGAGTCAGTGTAATTAGAAGCATGTGACCTGAGGCAAATGGAAGGTTCAAGGTGGGGTTCTGGAATTTGTGAGGCATGAGTCAGGAGCTTTCTGAAATCAACTTCTCCTGAGATTCTATTCTGTCAAATAATGGAGCACATCCTCTATGGCTCCAAATATCTCTGTGGTCTGAAGAAAAAAGAAGTGTGCACTTCTGGAGAGTGGAGGAGCAACCACAAGTCGGAGTTAGCCTTTTGTATCTTTTTCCCTCTCCCTGATAGAACTTACAAATCCATATGATCTTATGTCCAGACAGACACAAGTGGGTTCAGGAGAGATAACAATTACAACCTTCCTTACAAGAATAATTGTGTAACATTTATATTTATGATTATCGCTGAGAATTCTAATTGCATTTTTTTTTTTGCCTTTTGGAGGGCAATTGGGGTTAAGTAACTTGCCCAAGGTTACATGGCTAGTTTTTTTGTGTGGGTGTTAAGTGTCTGAGGCTGGAACTGAACTCGGGTCCTCCTGACTCCGGGGTCGGCGCTTTACTCACTGTGCCACATAGTCGCCCCTCTAATTGCATTTTGTAGGAGACATTTTTGACAGATTGATGTGTTTGTGACTGAATTAAGAAGTCCTCTATAGTATGTCTGTTGACTATTCTGTTCAAACCTCTCTAGAGGAAAATCATGTAGTTATTTTGTAGAGTTCAGTTCTGCATATGTGATATGAACAAGGTCCAGCGATTCAAGTAGTTCTGCCATCTTAATAGTCTTGGGGGTGCCAGCAGGGTAGTCAGTAGAATGTTGTAGGTTACCTACTTTCAGCAAACATGTTAACATATGGCAGCCCCAGAAAACAATATTACATGTAACTCTATCAAAATATGAACCTACTTTTTGGAAGAGGGGGACTGATCCTAAGATCTTATTGATATAAGGTGTACACACACACACACACACATATCTGCGTATGAATATATATGCACATAAATGATTATATACATATATGTATGAATATACACATATGCACACATACCTCTTAAAAATTATCTCGTTATCAATTCATGGAAACTTTACCAATGCAGATATGATATAAAATAATATTATTGAGGTACTTAGAGCACCATGAGGTTAAGTGACTTGTCCAGGGTTCCAAAGGGTGTTTCAGAAGTGATTTTTGAACCCATGCCTTCCTGAGACCAGCTCTACTATGTTATATTGCCTCTCTATGTGCTAGAAAAATGTTTATGAAATAAAATGTTAGATGTTCTAGCACTCAGTTTAGCAGACCAAATTGTGGGTTTTATTTGCTCATAGCTCTGGTTACTATGAGTGGGTAACTTCATGTAACTCACCTATTCCTGGTGACTTCAAACTCCATTCTGAGAGTTCCAGATATACACTAATGCTTGAAGATAGGTAACTAAAAGACTAATTTGGGGAGTTGGTAGGGTTCATTTTGGGGAAGATTTTTGTTTAGTCAGAAACTATCAATTTTTCTTTCTTGACCTTATAGCTCTTTTCCAGGCTCCAAGCCCAGGAGGTGTTTTGGAGCAAGGTCCCAAAGCCCTGTCTCAAAACTGTGGGCTTCTGGATCTTCCCAGAGAGTGACTCATAAGGACTACATGCCAACTTTCCCTTCTAATTCATAAACTTAAACCTTCCCTCTGGAGAACTGAAATTGAGTTTTCTGCCTCCTCATCCATTCACCTGATTAGTTAATTTATAATTACTTTAGCTACTTAGCATAACAAGGTTAGCAGATGCAGCCCAACAGTTGGGCCATGTGGTATTGAGATGACATCAACAAAAATGAAGCAAAGACATTTTTTCTCTTTCACCATGTGAGTTATTTCCCTGTATTTAGCAACAGGCTCAGCTATGGGATAATTACAAAGTCATTTGTACTCGTTGGAATCAAATGACATCTCCCTCAAGCTGGTTTTGATGCTATTCTTCCCAGGGTTCATCATAATTAAGTCTGTTGTCCTGAGTCTAAAATAGAGTTTTCTATGTCAGAAGATATGATCAAAAGTTTAATTACAGAGGAGAAAAAAAATGAAGCATATCTTTTCTCTCAAAGAAAATTAAGGTAAATAGTTCCTTCTCCTTCAGCAAAAATGTATCTACATGTTAGAACTAAGATGAGGAAGCTAGCTTAAAGAAATCTTTCCAGTCACAGAAGCAAAATAGAGTTTGTGGCCTAAGGTCTCTGGGTTGGACATAAGGTATTTGGGGACATAGCTTGATGCAGGGATGTAGCTGGTATGATAATGATACTGAAATGTAAAAATAGGATATAAGAAAACGAGATAGTCTTAGTTATAATCAGTATATATCAGGCCCTAACAGAGTATTTTATTCAATTTGGAGCTCCAGAATTTAAAAGGGATCTAGACAACATGAAAAAGGTTCAAATAACAATGGTTTTCCACAATATTGAAATTGTTTCTTCTTGGCTACTTGTAACATTTTCTCCTTGATCTGGGAATTCTGGAACATGGCTATAATATTCCTAGGAGTTTTCTTTTTGGGATCTTTTTAAAGAGGTGATCAGTGAATTCTTTCAATTTCTATTTTGCCCTCTGGTTTTAAAATATAAGGGCAATTTTCTTTGAGAATTTCTTGAAGTAGGATTTCTAGGTTCTTTTTTTGATCATGGCTTTCAGGTAGTCCAATAATTTTTAAATTATTTCTCCTGGATCTATTTTCCAGGTCAGTGATTTTTCTAATGAGATATTTTACATTGCCTTCTATTTTTTTTTCATTTGTTTGGATCTCCTTTAATGGTATCTTGATTTCTCATAAAGTCATTAGATTCCATTTGCTCTAATCAAATTCTGAAGGAGTGATTCTCTTCAGTAAGCTTTTGAGATTCTTTTCCATCTGACAAATTCAGCTTTAAGGCATTCTTCTCCTCATTGGCTTTTTGGGCATCTTTTGCCATTTGAGTTAGCCTATTTTTAAGGTGTTATTTTCTTCAGTCAGGTTGTTGACTTATTTTTCATGATTTTCTTGCATCATTCTCATTTCTCTTCCCAATTTTTCCTCCACTTCTCTTACTTGATTTTCAAAATCCTTTGAAAATCCTCATTTTTGAGCTCCTCCATGGTCTGTAACCAATTCATATTTTTCTCTGAAGCTTTTGGTGCAGGAGCTCTGACTTCATTGTCTTCCTCCCATTCCATGTTTTGATCCTTTTTGTTCCCCAAAAAGGAATCTAAGTTTTTATTGTTGTGCTTGCTTTGCTTCCTTTGCTTGCTCATGTTACCACTCAATTACTTGACTTGAGCTTTTTGCCACAGTAGAACTCTGCTTCCAGAGAGGAGAGCTTTATCCCAAATTGCTGGGGTTTTCACAGCTGCCAGAGCTATTAGTTGGGTGCCTCTCTTCAGCCCCCACAAGCTCTGGCACCTGTCACACAACCCAGGACCTCCACCCAAGACAGCAAACCAGATCCAAGCAGGTTAAAGCAAGAGCAATTACCCTCTGAATGGTTTCTTGGTCCCCCTATGATCTGCAGGCCAGGATATCTGAAGCAGCCACATGGAGGCAGCTGTAGGGCTGTGGCAGCTCCACCACTTCTTGCCTTGGCAAGGGCCAGACCCACTCCTCTGTCCCTCCCAGTTCCAACAGAGTTCCACACTGACCTTTTACTTTGTCTTTGGCATTTGTGGTTGAAAATTCTGGAAACTGCCACAGCTGCTGGTGATCCAACTCTCCCAATGTCCACTCCATCTGGTTAGGGCCGTCCTGAGGCTAAAACTGTGGGCTCATGTGGGCCTGGGCTCAGCTCCCAGCACTCTGCAATGGACCCTTTCTGTCTGCCAGCCAGGCTGCCTTCAGCAGAAGATTTGTTTCTATCTGTAACTTTGTGGGTTCTGTAGCTCTAAAATTTGTGTAGAGTCATTTTTGTAGGTATTTGAGGTAGTTATGGGGAGAGCTCAGGGAGTTTTTCTACTTCTATGCCACCATCTTCAACAATGGTTTTAAATAATTTAAAACTAACACATTCAAGAAAAGACCAAAAGAAATACACTAATCCTAAAGTTAAAACTAAGATAATTTTTCCATAAAATTAACATAATTGGTTGAAATTATGCAAAAATCAACAAAAGACTTTTTCCTCCTACATGATGATAAATGTAACTCATTGTAACTTGCCTACTAAATCATAGACTGGTTACAATATGTGTATCCACATTATGGATATAGCTTTCATACTGGGAGTTCCCCCATTGCTGACAAAGTTAGAGATTCTCATCTAAATTTTAAATTGTTTCTTTTTTTTTACTAAGCTGACCAATTTGGCTAAATTACATTTGAATGCATGAATAAAGCATTTTTTAAATGCTTAGTATAAAAATCACTGAACTAAAACTAGGGATATGACAGAATAGTAAGAAAGTCCCTGCTCTCTCAAGGAACTGACATATATATTTGTTGAGAAGGAGGAAATCAACTTGCTTAATTGTATTAGCATTATGTAGACATAGAATTGTTTACTTTTCATCCTACTATTCATCACTACATGGACACAAGTGATGTCTGTATGGCATTAAAACAATTGGTCAAATTATCAGGAAAGAAAATTGAATCAGATTTGTTGTTTTATATCAAGAGGATACAAAAAAAATATGATTGAGTTTTCCTTTATGTTCAAACTGATATGTTGGTTGTCAAGTAGACTTAGTCTCACTTGGAGCCTTGCTTAAACTAAATGATCATTGCCAAGTAAGACAGCCAATACATACAATAATGGTCAAGTATTCTCTACTTTTAGATTTTAAAAAATGTTTATTTTGCAGCAAGATGGACGTGCTTGCTTGAATACCTTATAGCCTGACACTGGTTTTCATGAAACATTAAAATGGCACCAATGCATGTGATAGTTTATCCTTCCAGGGAGATATTTAGAATAGAACAATTGTCCATTTGATTAGTACAATCTAAATATATAGCCTTTCCTTTAGGATTCCTCTCAGCATTTCTTCAAGTCATCTGTCATTCTTGCTCTTGCTTCACTTTCACCTCTTATTTATCTCCACCATAGAGATAATCAGCTCAACACATTCTTATCTACTTTTGAATATCCTATACTTTTGTCATATCAGTCTTCATTCCTTGACAACACTAAACCTTCATTACTTTTACCATCAACATGTCTCATGTCTTGCTTACTAAGTGCAATTAGAAGCAATCACACAACTGAGAGGATTGATTGTGTCTCCTGCAAATTTAAGTTCTGAATTTCAAATGGATCCTCACTGCAGCAAGGCTACCCTTCTACTCTACTCTAATTGATTCTATATCCCTCTTCCTCAATTCTTGATTGATTCAAAGTTCTCTTCTCTACTCAAGCCTCCCACACATCTGCCTCCCTCCCTCTCCAACTTTTCAGTAGAAGATTTCCATGGTACTTTATATTGAAAAAAGAAATTCAGGTCCTATGATTTCCCTCCTCTCCTTTCCTCTTCATCTCAAAATATCATTTCTTTCTCTTTATTCCTTTATTCTAGTTTCTAATAATGTAGCAGTCCTTCTCATTGACTAGACCAAGTTCAATTAAACTTCATGTACTCATCTCCTCTGGTCTTTTGCAGCAGACTGTCCTCTCAAGCATGCCTCCTACCCTCCCCCCTGTCTATTCCTTCTTTTCCTGCTATCTTCAAATATGTCTGTTTCCTTCATCCACAAAAGAAAAAAAGTCTTTGAGAGTCTTCACCATCTGCTTAATCTATTATCCTGTATCTCTTTTTCATTCTTCAAACTCTCAGAAAACACTTTCTATACCTTTTGCCTACACTTCTTCCCACTTACTTTTGATATTTGGTCTCTGACCTCATTTATCTACTGACATTTCTTTCATTTATATTGTGAGCTCCTTGAGGGCAGGGGATGTCTTTTGCCTCCTTTTTGTATCCCTAGCACTTTGCATAGTGCCTGGGACCTAATAGGTCCTTAATTGTTGATTGATTGGTTGATCTTCAATACTAGCAACAGTCTCTCCTGAAATTTGATGATATCTCAATTCTCAATCTTTTTTTTACCTCTCTGTGGCTTTGGCACAGTTGGACACAGTTTTCTCCTGGGTAATCTTCTCTTTGCTGAATTTTTATGGATTAGAACTCAGGTTCTAACTCTTGACTCTAGGCCCAGTGCACTATTCACTGAACCACCTACTTGCTTTTGATCAAGCAAAAGCATCATTCTAAGCTCCTCTTATATAAAAGGTTGTAATCTCCTACATTCAAGCCATTGAAAGAAAGAGAACATGCTTTAGACAACTTGCACTCCAAGGTAACTGAATCATGGCTAGGACACCTTTCATGGACATTCCTGAGAAACCTGCTCTGTCTCAATTGCTTCTTGGTTTTGCTTCTCCACTCCCCTTGTCACTATTGCTCCCTTAAATCTCTGTATTTGTTGTTTGCTGGAGACCAGTCCTCTTGCATTGTTGCTTCTCCATGACATTATGATATAGTACCTGTATTGGAATCCTGGCCCTGTCACTTTTTTTTACTATTAATTTAGGCAAATAATAACATCTGAGCCTAAATTTAGTTATCTATAAAATGAGGGTCGAACTACACCATCACTAAGGGTATTTCTAACTTTAGTATATAGTTGTGAGAGGCAATATGAAAAAAAATAGTAGAGTCCTATGGTTGGAGTCAGGAAAACCTAGGTGTCAATTCTGCCTCTTGTACTTACTAGCTATGTGACTCTGGTGTGTATGGGGCTGCTGAGGGAGGACTAGTACTTCTGGTATGCTGACTTGCCAAGCCCTTTTCAGGACTACCATTGACATCTGGTGTCCGCCTTTCATCCAACTCTTACCTTTGGCTCCAAGAAGCCTTGGTATATGCAGTGACTCTACCCCAGTAAACCATCCTGTCAGAAAGGGTAAACAAGGGTGAGGATAACTGACAGCTCCCTGACATGTCCATTTGTGAGCTAAGGGTTTGTCTACCCCAAGCATGTAAAGACTTCACTTGCCTCATTGGGAAGAGGAGAACAATTTCTTCCAACAGTCATGAAAGTGGCTGAAACAGACATTGTGAAGTGCTTTAAGTTTGGTGAGACATCAAAGACATCAAGGTCATCCACTACATCCCAGGCAAGACAGCTTGATTTTTGTCCTGTCACTAGAGTTCAATGACTCAGGCCAATTGTCTTAACTTAAATCCAATTCACATGCCAGTAAAGACATGACCCCACAATGTCATTTTTGAAAATGGAGTATAAACATGTGTGTGTGTGTGTGTGTCTTCACTGAGCTGCTACCATCATTTGCTGGGGCACCTGCATCATCTACTGCCATACCTTCATATTTCTCTGCTTATGAGTCTTACTAAATTTTTTTGAGCTATATCTAATACATCTCAATATATTACAAGCTCTTTTGTTAGAGATATCTCACCACACCTTGGGCAAAATTCGCCGCTCTCCCTCTTTTGTCCCCAAACCCTCAACCATCCCCAGCTAAGCAACTCCTTCAATCTTGGTGAAACTTAATGGGAATTTACATGGCCTGGGTACTAGATCTTGTGACACTGTTACAATTGAAAAGAATTACCTTGCCCTCATTTATCTGGTAATGAGGGCTAGAGGACACATGATGTGAAAGGAATGAAGAAAAAAGAAAGACTTGATAGGTATTTGAGTTACTCTTTTGTGTGTTTCACTTCATTCACATTTCTGGGTCTTCAAAATAGCACTGACAGCACTTCAGTAAAAATAATGAAAATAAGTAGAGTCGTAGTGGAAAGATTATCAGTCAGGTATCAGTAAGCTGGTGGAAGAGTATTAGCAGTGGTGGAAAGAATCACCTGGAGTGGAGGGAGGAATTTGGGGGTACTTCTAGATTTTGTTCTTCTTCCACTTTTTATCCTAATCACTCATTTACTCATTTATTCATCATCCACTGATTCTATTTGCAAAGCATTTTTGTTAAACACATCAGTAAAATACAGTGATAATCAGGATATTATCCTTGCCTTCATGAATCCTACAATTTAAGCACATAGGTACTTGACCAAATAATGACACTTAAAGGGGTGTGAAGTTTGAGATTTTGAAAATAATATGCTATGGTGGCTAGGTAGTACAGTAAATAGCACACCAGCCCTGGAGTCAGGAGGACCTGAGTTCAAATCTGACCTCAGACACTTAACACAACACTAGCCATGTAACCTTGGTTAAGTCACTTAACCCCAATTGCCCTACTTTCCCTCCTCCAAAAAGCAAAAAGAAAGATCCAAAAAATAAATTTTGGGGCGGCCACATGGCGCAGTAAGAGCACCAGCCCTGGCGTCGGGAGACCCGGGATCAGTTCTGGCCTCAGATACTTGGCACCCACACAAAATAACTGGCCATGTAACCTTGAGCAAGTTACTTAACCCCAATTGCTTAAAAGAAAAAAAGGAAATAAGATGCTCTTGGGCAGTGGCGGCGCGGCGGCGTGCGGACGCAGGCCGGGAAGGGGCCTGATCAACTCCGAGGACAAGTCTTCCCACCAACCACAAGGTCCACTACCAGGCCTATCACCAAAGGGCTGGGACTGGAAAGAGCAAGGTAAGAAGCAAAGACTGGGGCCCCTATACTGGACAGCAAACACTCCTGGGGCTACCACATCATAGCACAGAAATCTTTTTTAAAAAGCCCCTTTCAGGACCTCCAAAGACGAGGATGACAGAGTGAACCCCACTTGCTCCAAACCCCCCCTCTGACCCTGAAAATATAGTAACTATTGTCCAGGGCAAAACCCTCTACAGTAAAAGCTTGGGATCCTAGAGGAAGGGCGTGGTTAGGACCCTGCCTCAAAATGGGTAGAAAGCAGACTACAAAGACTCTAGAGTCCTATCCTCAGAGGGAGGAACCAACCTCAGAGGGAGACAATGTGGACTCCACACCCACAGCTGAAACTTCAACAGGGAATGGATCCCAAGCACAGAAGGCTCTCCTAGATGAGATCAAAAGGAACTTTGAAAGAAAATGAGAGAGATAGAAGAGAAAATGAATAATTCTCTCAAAACAAAAATAGCAGAATTCGAAAAGCATTATGATGAGGAAAACATCTCTCTAAAAAGAAAAGTGTATGATATGGAAAAGGAGCTTCAAAAATTAACCAAGGAAAATGATTTGCTAAAAACCAGAATAAAACTTATGGAAACAAATAACTCTATGAGGAACCAAGAAGTAGCCAAGCAAAACAACAAAAATGAAAAATTAGAAAAAGAGGTAAAATACCTCAAAGAAAAAATAACTGACCTGGAAAACAGATCCAGGAGAGATAATCTGAGAATCATAGGCCTACCAGAAAATTATGATGAAAAAATGAGGCTGGACAACATTCTCCAAGAGCTCATTAAGGAAAACTGCCCTGAGATACTTGAACCTGAGGGGAAAATAGAAATCAACAGAATCCACCGGACACCTGCTGTAAGAGATCCCAAACTGAAAAATCCTCGAAATGTTGTGGCCAAATTCCAGAACTACCAGATAAAAGAGAAAATACTTCAAGCAGCCAGAAAGAAACAATTCAAATATCGAGGGTCCACAGTGAGGATTGCACAGGATTTGTCAACCTCCACACTGAAAGATCGGAGGCAGTGGAATACAATTTTCAGGAAGGCAAAACAGCTTGGATTACAACCAAGGATCACATACCCAGCGAGACAGAGCATATTCTTCCAGGCAAAGAGATGGTCATTCAATGATATAACAGAGTTCCAGACCTTCTTGATAAAAAAGCCAGAACTCAATGGAAAATTCAACCTCCAATTACGAGAAGCAACAGTGACTTAGAAAGGTAAACAAGGAGAACACACATCATTTTAGAGGGAAAGAGGGGAGGGAGAGGAGCTTTGCATGAGATCTGTTCCTGTCATTCTTGATGCAAAGAAAAAATAGCATACCTCATTAAGTATAACAATATCCTACAGGTAGTAGGAGGGGGAAAGGGTTACAAAAGGGGGGTGGGAGTGGTTTGTAGAGAGGGAAGTAGTAAGGGGAAAAGAGGAGGAAAAGGGAGGGGGGCCGAAAAGGGAACACTGAGGGAGGCGGTGGTCAAAAGGAAAACTATTAAGGGGGGGAAGGGAGAAGGGAGGAAAAATATGAACATTAACAAGGGCAGGAATAGGATAAGGGGAAAGAAACAGATAACAATCATAACTGTAAATGTGAATGGAATGAACTCTCCTATAAAACGGAGATGGATAGCAGAATGGATTAGAAATCATAATCCTACAATATGCTGTTTACAAGAAACACATCTGAAACAGAGGGATACACACAAGGTAAAGGTAAAAGGTTGGAGTAAAATATATCATGCCTCAGCTAAAGTAAAAAAAGCAGGGGTAGCAATCCTTATCTCAGATAAAGCAAATGCAAAAATTGACCTAATTAAAAGAGATAAGGAAGGAAACTATATCCTGTTAAAAGGCACCATCGAGAATGAAGCAATATCACTACTTAACATATATGCACCAAGTGGTGTAGCATCCAAATTCCTAGAGGTGAAGGTAAAGGAATTAGAGGAAGAAATAGATAGCAAAACTATACTAGTGGGAGACCTTAATCTCCCCCTATCTGAACTTGATAAATCCAACCTCAAAATAAACAAGAAAGAAGTTAAGGAAGTGAACAGGATTTTAGAGAGGATAGGTATGATAGATCTCTGGAGAAAACTGAATGGGGATAAAAAGGAATATACTTTCTTCTCAGCAGTTCATGGCACATACTCAAAAACTGACCATGTTCTAGGGCATGAAAACCTCACAATTCTATGCAGTAAGGCAGAAATATTAAATGCAGCATTCTCAGATCATGATGCGATAAAAATTATATGCAATAAAGGGCCAGGGAAAGACAGACTAAAAACTAACTGGAAATTAAACAATTTAATCCTAAAGAATGAGTGGGTCAAATAAGAAATTATAGAAACAATCAGTAATTTCATTCAAGAGAATGATAATAATGAGACAATATACCAAAATCTGTAGGATGCATTAAACGCAGTTCTTAGGGGAAGTTTTATATCCCTGAGTGCATACGTGATTAAATTAGAGAAAAGGGAGCTCAACGAATTGGGCATGCAATTAAAAAAACCTAGAAAAAGAACAAATTCAAAATCCCCAATTAAATACTAAACTAGAAATATTGAAGACTAAAGGAGAGATTAATAAAATCAAAATTAAGAAAACTATTGAACTAATAAATAAAACCAAGAGGTGGTTTTATGAAAAAACCAACAAAATTGATAGACCCTTAGTCAATATGATAAAAAAAAAGAAAGAAGAAAACCAAATTATAAGTATCAAAAATGAAAAGGGTGAATCTACCTCCAATGAAGAGGAAATCAAAACAATAATTAGGAATTATTTTTCCCAATTGTATGCACATAAATTTGACAATCTTAGGGAAATGGATGAGTATTTAGAAACATACAAGTTGCCCAGATTAACTTAAGAGGAATTACATTACTTAAATAATCCCATCTCAGAAAAAGAAATTGAACAAGCCATCAGTCACCTCCCTAGGAAAAAATCTCCAGGGCCAGATGGATTCACTAGTGAATTCTATCAAACATTTAAAGAACAATTGATTCCAATACTCTACAAATTATTTGGGAAAATCAGTGAAGAAGGAGTCCTACCAAATTCTTTTTATGACACAAATATGGTACTGATACCTAAATCAGGAAGAGATAAAACAGAGAAAGAAAATTATAGACCAATCTCCCTCATGAATATAGATGCAAAAATTCTAAATAAAATACTAGCCAAAAGACTACAGCAACTTATCTCAAGA
This sequence comes from Petaurus breviceps papuanus, assembly GCF_028583685.1. NCBI lineage: Eukaryota > Metazoa > Chordata > Mammalia > Diprotodontia > Petauridae > Petaurus > Petaurus breviceps. The sequence continues at coordinate 69,388,372 of NW_027186304.1, read as the reverse complement.
ATAATACACTTTGATCAGGTAGGATTTATTCCAGGAATTCAAGGATGGTTTAATATTAGGAAAACCATCAGTATAATTGATCATATCAACAATAAAACTAGCAGAAACCACATGATCATCTCAATAGATGCAGAAAAGGCTTTTGACAAAATACAACATCCATTCCTATTAAAAACATTGGAAAGTATAGGAATAAATGGAGCCTTCCTTAAAATAATAGGTAGCATCTATTTAAAGCCATCAGCAAGTATTATATGTAATGGGGAGAAGCTGGAAGCATTTCCCATAAGATCAGGGGTGAAACAAGGGTGTCCACTATCACCCCTCTTATTCAATCTGGTACTAGAAATGTTAGCAGTAGCAATTAGAGAAGAAAAAGAAATCAAAGGAATCAAGTTAGGCAAAGAAGTGACCAAGCTATCACTCTTCGCAGATGATATGATGATATACTTAGAGAATCCTAAAGAATCAAGTAAAAAACTGCTTGAGGCAATAAATAAATTTGGCAAAGTTGCAGGATATAAAATAAACCCACGTAAATCCTCGGCATTCCTATATATTTCCAATGAAATTCAACAGCAAGAAGTAGAAAGAGAAATCCCATTTAAAGTTACTGTAGACATTATAAAATATTTGGGAATCTGCCTGCCAAAACAAACCCAGGACCTGTATGATCATAACTACAAAACACTTTTCACACAAATAAAGTCAGATCTAACTAATTGGAAAAATATCAATTGCTCATGGCTGGGTCGAGCTAATATAATAAAAATGACAATTTTACCTAAATTAAATTATATATTTAGTGCCATACCAATTAATTTACCAAAAACTACTTTATAGAGTTAGAAAAAATAGTGACAAAATTCATCTGGAAGAATAAATGGTCCAGAATATCAAGGGAATTAATGAAAAAAAAAATGCTAGGGAAGGTGGACTAGCTTTACCAGATTTCAATCTGTACTATAAAGCAGCAGTCATCAAAACTACCTGGTACTGGCTTAGAAATAGAGAAGTGGATCAATGGAATAGATTAGGCACACAAGATTCAGAAGTCAACGACTATAGTAATGTATTGTTTGATAAACCCCCAGACCCTGGTTTTTGGGATAAGAACTCACTATTTGACAAAAACTGCTGGGAAAACTGGAATATAGTATGGCAGAAACTGGACATAGACCATTATCTAACACCATATACCAAAATCAAGTCTAAATGGGTTCATGATCTAGGTATAAAGGTTGATACTGTAAGCAGTCTGCTAAAACAAGGAATAGTTTACCTATCAGACTTGTGGAGAGGGAATGACTTTATGACGAAACAGGAATTAGAGAACATTATAAAATGTAAAATGGATAATTTTGACTACATGAAATTGAAAAGTTACTGTACAAATAAAGCCAAGGTAATCAAGATTAAGAGGGAGGTGGGAAATTGGGAAAGAATCTTTACAACCTATGTCTCTGACAAAGGACTCATCTCTAAAATATACAGAGAATTGAGTCAAATGTATAAGAAGACAAGTCATTCCCCAATTGATAAATGGTCAAAGTATATGAACAGGCAGTTTTCAGAGAAAGAAATTAAAGCTATCTATAAGTACATGAAGAAATGCTCTAATTCACTATTGATTAGAGAAATGCAAATCAAAACAACTCTGAGGTACCACATCTCACCAGTCAGATTGGCTAAGATGACAAAACAGGAAAATGACAAATGCTGGAGAAGATGTGGGCAAACTGGAACACTAATGCATTGTTGGTGGAGTTGTGAACTGATCCAGCCTTTCTGGAGATCAATCTGGAATTATGCCCAAAGGGCTATAAATACTTTCATACCCTTTGATCCAGCAATACCACTCCTAGGGTTATATCCCAAAGAGATCATAGAAATGGGAGAAAGACCCATATGTACAAAAATGTTTATAGCAGCTCTTTTTGTTGTGGCAAAGAATTGGAAATTAAGGGGGTGCCCATCAATTGGGGAATGGCTGAACAAGTTGTGGTATATGCATATTATGGAATACTATTGCGCCATAAGAAATGGGGAGCAGGTGGTCTTCATATTTACCTGGAGAGGCTTAAAAGAACTGATGCTGAGTGAGAAGAGTAGAACCAGGAGGAATTTGTGCACAATTACAGACACAACGTATGTGTGATGACCAACTTTGATAGACTGGACTCTTCTCAACAATACAGGGATATAAGTCAATCTCAAAAGACGCATGATGGAGAGAAAAACATGCATCCAGAGAAAGAACTAGAAAGAACTAAATTTATATCCAGGTGGAAGCAAAATACCTGATCTTTTTCATTCTCTTATTTGATTTTATGTCCTCTTTACCATTTTTCATTCCAGCTGGTACAATCCATCCTTATAACCTGACCATTGTATAATGTGAAAGTATTTACATATCCTATACTTGATGATAAGCCGCCATGGGGGGGAGGGGAGGGAGGGGGACAAAATGTGAAATTCAAGGAATTGTGGAATTGAATCCTGTAAACTAAAAGGAAACAAACAAATTAATAAATTAAAGTTTAAAAAAAAAGAAAATAAGACGCTCTTCTCTGGCTTCACTTTTCTCACTTGAATAATGAGGAAATATGATTAAATGATTTTTAGGGTCTCTTTCTGCTTCTTGTTCTATGACTCTACATAGTAATGTCATTCTTCTTGAACATGTGAATCCTCAAGCTTTGCTCAGAAGCAAACCAAGATGGCTATAGTGTAGCCAAGTGCTGAGCTACCATTCCCGGCAATCTTGGCAAATAGATTTACAGCTTCAGCTAATGTGGAGCAAAACTGCCCTTAAGATGCCAACAAATTGACTGTGTGGAACATTGAGGCTATACATGCACAGACTTGACCATAGTGGAGCTGGAGTCAGTCCAGGCAAACTGATTCAACCAATGCAGGGGCAATTCCCAGACCTCTCATTACAGGATGGGGGGGGGGGCGTCTAGCAGAACATGATAAGAGACAAGCACAGGACCTGTGGCAGTGGCAGCAGCTACTTCTGGGGCTATCAGCCCACAGTCTGGATTTTTAAAAATCACTTACCTGAACTTCCAGGAGCCAAGATGGCAGAGTAAACCATAGCTGCTCTCTTCTCCCCCTTTGACCCTGAGAATCCAGAGAATATTGCCCCAGCATAAAATCCTGAAATAGTGGAACCAGCAGCTGACTGGAGGAAGGGTGTGGCTGTGGCTGTGCTGAGGCTAAAGCGCAGGACAGAAGGCATCCCAACAAGCCCCACCTCAGCTGACCAATGAGAGATTTTGAATCTCAGGGGTGTGGATCCATTAAGCACTAACACCAGTATCCCAGGTGTGCCTTCACACAACCAGGTGAATTGGCAGACACCAAAGCACCCTGGCCAACTGAGCCTACTTGAGCTCTAGCCCAAGGGCACAGAGGCAGAAACTTAAAGTGGCCAGACCACCCCTCCACCATACCTCATGCTTTGAGCTTCAGTGTAACTCTGGGGAAACTCTGAAAGTTTGGCCTTGGCCTCAGTCTATGCACGTAGAGGCCACAGCACACAAAGCCAATAACCAGGCCCCTAACTCTGAGCATAAGAAATGTGTGTCAGAGCCCTCTGTGTCCCAGAAGCAGAGATCTACTTTAAAAGTCTGAAAATAGGCAATCACAATGGAAAAACAAAACAAATTGGAAAAACAAGGTCTATTGCATCCTATTATGAAGATGAAGAAAAACCAAATTCAGAAGAGGACAGCCTTGATTCTAAACCCACAAATAAAACCTCAAAAGGGCAAATGAACTGGTCTCAAGCCCCAAAAACATTCTTGGAAGAGCTCAAGAAGGATTTTAAAAGCCAAATTAAAGAGGTAGAAGAAAAACTGACCAATTATTTTAAAAATACAACTGGCAAGATGGAAAAAAATGTATTAAAAAGAACAACTCCTTAAAAAGTACAATTATGCAAATTGAGAAGGAGATTCAAAACCTAACTGGAAAAAATAAATCCTTGAAAGTAAAATCTGGTCTAATGGAAAAGGAGGTTCAAAAACTACCTGAGGAAAATAATTCTTTAAAAATGAGAATTGAATAAGTTGAGAAAAATGACTCTATGAGGCATCAGTCAAACAGAATTTAAAAAATGAAAAAATTGAAGAAATGTAATATATCTCATTGGAACAACAAATGACCTGGAAAATAGATCCAGGAGAGAAAATCTCAGAATTATTGGTCTACTGGAAACCCATGATGAAAAGAGTCTGGACAGTATCTTACAATAAATAATCAAGGAAAACTGCCCTAAGGTTCCAGAACCAGAGGGTAAAACAGTCATCGAAAGAATCTACTGTTCACCTTCTGAAATAGATACCAAATTGAAAACTCAAAGGAATATTAAAGCAAAATTCCAGAATTATCAGGTCAAGGAGAAAATATTACAAGCAACCAGAAAGAAACAATTCAAATATCGTAGAAGTACAGTCAGGATCATACAGGTCCTCGCAGCTTCTACATTAAAAGATCACAGGTATTGGAATATAATATATTGTAAAGCAAAGGTATTTGGACTACAAGCAAGGATCAACCAGCTAAATTGAGCATAATCTTTTAGACAAGGCGATGGTCATTCAATGAAATAAGGCACTTCCAAACCTTCCTGATGAAAAGACCAGAACTCAACAGAAAATTTGGTCTTCAAATACAAGACTCAAGAGAGATATAAAATGATAAACGAGGAAAAAAATAAACACATATACTTGCACACACACATGACAAAAAAAGAAAACTCTTATTTTTCAATAAGAGCAAACTGTTTACATCCCTATATGGGAGGATGATACCTGTTAATCTTCAGAACTGTATAATTATTATAACACTTTAAGTGTACATAGATAGAGGGTGTGGGTATAAATTGATGTGATAACTAAAAAAAACTAATTAAGGGGTGCAAAGTGATTGTAATGGAAGAAGTGGAAAGGAGGAGACAGAAACAGATAAATTACATCACATGAAGAGGATCACATGTAATATAGTAGAGGGAAAGAAGGTAAGGAGATGAACATTATATGACCTTTACTCTCAGTGGTTTTGATTCAAGGTGGAAAAACATACTGAATTAAGTATAGGAATTTAATGTAAAGAGACAGAAAAACTTATTATAGTAGAAGGAAAGAAGGGAGGGAGAAGAGCATTGTTTGAGATTTACTCTTATTGGACTTGGTTCAAGGAGAGAATAACATACTTTGTTAAGTATAAAAATCTAACTTGCCTTACAGGCATTAAGAGGGGAAGGGGAAAGAAAAGGGGGGAGAGTTAGAAAGAAAGGATGAAGTAGTAAGGAAAAACTGTAAGTAAAGGGAGGGGGAGTGCATAGGTAGGGAATATTGAGGGAGGTGGTAGTCAAAAGCAGAACTCTTTTGAGGAGAGGAAGGGAGATGGGAGAAATAAAAGCATAAACAAGGGGGAAATAGGAGGGAGAGAAAGACACAGATAATAATCATAAGTATGAATTTGAATGGGATGAACTCTTTCATAAAATGGAGGCAGATAGCAGAATGGATTAAAAACCATAATCCTACAATATGCTCTTTCCAGGAAATACATTTGAAAACAGGGGGATACACGTAGGGTAAAGGTAAAAGGCTGGAGTAGAATAATTATGCTTAAGCTAAAGTAAAAAAAAAAGCAGGGGTAGCAATCCTATTCTCAGACAAAGCAAAAGCAAAAAAAATAGATCTAATTAAAAGAGATAAGGAAGGAAATTACATCCTGCTAAAAGGTACCATTGACAATGAAGTAATATTATTACTAAATACATACATACATACCAAGTAGTATAGCAGTTAAATTCTTAGGGAGTTAGAGGAAGAAATAGATAGCAAAACTATACTAGTCTGGGACCTCAACCTCCCCCTCTCTGAACTTGATAAATTTAAACTCAAAATAAACAAGAAAACAGCTAAGGAGGTGAATAGACTTTTAGAGAAGGTAGATATGACAGACCTCTGGATAAAAAGGAATATGCCCTCTACTCAGAGGTACATGGCACATACACAAAAATTGACCATGTGCTAGGGCATTAAAACCTCACAATCCAGTGCAGAAAGGAAGAAATGTTAATGTGTCTTCTTCAGATTGTGATGTAATAAAAATTATATGTAATAAAGAGCTGTAATGAGAATGGGAATTTGAATATCTTCCCTGCCCCTTAATAGACCTAGGGGAGAGTTTGAAGACCTCCCCTGCTTTGAAAGTAAACTCTGCCCCCTAATAGACTGAATGTAATCACATGGAGCCTGTGATGGAGGGAATTTCCTGAAGGGTTCAGCAGAGCCCATAGGAATCTTCCCTGCTGTGAAGATAAATTCTATCCCCTAATCAGCTAAATATAGTCACAATGACCCTGTGGTGGGAGGAATTTGCTGAGGGGAAGCAGAGCCCACAGGAAACTTGTCAGAGCTAGCCAGATGGTGGGGGAGAGAGATAACACACAGGCAAGGAGATAGAGGTGTTTGTGAGTAAATATTGATCTTGTATTGGTTTGTGGGAAAGCTGAAGGATGCTGTGGCTCTCAGCATTATGGCTTCTGAATATCTTTGGTACTATGATGGAATCAGCTTACTGGTTTTGGGATTCAGTATTCTGGTGTATAAATAAATGCTTCAGTTCTATCCTCTGTCTGGAGAGTTTGGTATATTTTGCAATCAAATGTCAGGCAATACTTTTAGTCACAGTCTTTATCATGATTGTGTGTGCTGTAAATATTGCATTGGCTCTACAAGGGCCATGGAAAGATAGACTAAAAACTAATTGGAAACCAAATAATCTTATCCTAAAGAACAAGTGGGTCAAACAATAAATCATAGAAACAATCAGTAACTTCATTCAAGAGAATGACAATAGACAACATACCAAAACTTACGGGATACGGCAAAAGTGGTTCTTAGGGGAAGTCATATCTTTGAATACTTACAAAGAAAAAAATAGAGAAAAAGGATATCAATGGATTGGGCATGCAATTGCAAAAGGTAGGAAAGGAACAAATTGAAAATCCCCAACTAAATACTAAACTAGAAATACTGAAAACCAAAGGAAAGATTAATAAAATTGAAATTAAGAAAACTATTGAACTAATAAAGAAAACTAAGAGCTGGCTTTATGAAAAAAAAAGACAATAAAATTGGTAAACCTTTAGTAAATTTGATTGAAAAAAAAGAAAACCAAATTACCAGTATCAAAAATAAGATGGATGAACTTACCTCCAATGAAGAAATTAAAACAATAATTATGAATTATTTTGCCCAATTATATGCCCATAAATTTGACAATCTTAGTGAAATGGATGAATATTTACAAAAATATAAATTGCCCAGATCAACAGAAGAGGAAGTAAAATATTTAAATAGTCCCATCTCAGAAAAAAACAAAACAGGGGGCATCTAGGTGGTACAGTGAATAGGGCACTGGCCCTGAAGTCAGGAGGACCTGAGTTCAATTCCAGCCTCCGACATTTAACACAAAATAACTAGATGTGTGACCTTGGGCAAGTCACTTAATCCCAACTGCCCTACCTCCCCCCTCCAAAAAGCAAAAAAAGGAAAAAAAAAGGAAAAAAAGAAAAAGAAATTCAACAAACCATCAATGAACACCCTAGGAAAAAAATCTCCAGGGCCAGCTGGATTTAGAGGTGAATTCTATCAAACACTTAAATAACAATTAATTCCAATACTTATAGGCAAATTGGGAAAATTTGAAGAAGAGGGGCCCTACCAAATTCTTTTTATGATACAAATTTGGTACTGATACCTAAATTGGGAAGAGCCAAAACAGAGAAAAAAAATTATAGACCAATTTCCCTAATGAATAAAGATGCAAAATTGTTAAATAGAATACTAGCAAAAAGATTACAGCAACTTATCATGGGAATAATACAATTTGATCAGGTTAGATTTATTCTAGGAATACAAGGCTGATTCAATATTAGGAAAACTATCAGTATAATTGATCATATCAACAACAAAATTACTAGAAACCATATGATGGCATACTTAAAGAATCTTAGAGAGTGGAGTAACTTAGATGCTACAGAAAGAAGCCAAATGGGATGGGGAAAATAATAATATTTGTTGTATAATCCATCATAGGGAATGTGTCAGCAAACATACGTTTATCTTTAGCTGGCAAGGATATAAGAGTTACAATTCCCACAAGAAAGAATCCTACATATTTATCAACACTTACTTGACTGTCTTACTCCAAAATGTTAATAGGCAATACCTTAAAAGGAATGTAAAATTAAATTCTTCACACTCAAATAAAAATACTGTAGCTCTATAGAATCTGCTTGTATGAGGTGATGGCTTCCATGACCAGATGTCACCAACTTGAAAAATTATTATTATAGTCTCCTTCAATCCTTTTCAAATCAAGCGCTCACTTTTACAAAAAAGAAGAAACATCTACTTCACTGTAGTGCATGTTTAACATGCAGCAAAGACATTGATTCTAATGTTTATTTTAGACCTGGAAATATAGAGACTATATATAATTCAATTCAACAAACATTTATTGGGCATCTACTACATTTAATGAATGATCCTACATGCTAGAGAATAAATAAGGGAAAGAGCTCTTGCCCTCAAATAGTTTACATCCTACTGGAAGCAGATGATAAATGGATAGATGATGGATAGATAGATAGATAGATAGATAGATAGATAGATAGATAGATAGAT
>NW_027186304.1:69320737-69379648 GCF_028583685.1 Petaurus breviceps papuanus | reverse complement strand
GATAGATAGATAGATAGATAGATAGATAGATAGATAGATAGATAGATAGATGATAGATAGATGGATTGATAGAGGAATAGATAGACAAATTAGATAAATGAAAAATAGATTTAGATAGAAAATAGATATAAACAGGTAACAGATATAGATAGATAATAAATATATAAATAGATGGATAGAGATAGATGATAGATATAAGTAGATGGCAAATAGATAAATGAATAGACAGATATAGATAGACAGACAGATAGATAGATAGATAGATAGATAGATAGATAGATAGATAGATAGATAGATAGTTAGATAGATAGACAGACAGACAGACAGTTTTGAAAAAGTTGACTTCTTTCAGGATACTGAAGATCATAGTAGCAATTCACTTATATAACATTTCTGAGATCATGAAAATTATTTCCTCACAATAGGTGTGACAATTGATTTGAGTTCTGTTAGTAGTCCTTTCACCCATTTAATAGTTGAAGAATCTAAAATTCTGAGAGATTAAATGATTTGTCCATGAAGGAGGGGGAAGAGGACAAGCTAGTGACAGATATTGTGAGAATGTGTGTGTATGTGTATGTATGTATGTGTGTGTGTGTGTGTGTGTGTGTTTTGGCATGGGTGGTTGGTAAGGAAATGTGTCTGTGGCAAAAACTGAACTCATCTTTCTTCTTCTTTTTTTTCCAAAAAAAAAATGTTTTTTTGAAAGGCATAAAAAGTTTGTAGGAAATAGCAGCTTTGCTGCATGTGCCAGTACAGAGGGGGTGACATGATGGTATAAATATTTTTTTCTATTTTCAAATGCCTTATTAAGTTCTGATTTACATCATTCATTTCTGCCAGATTTTGAGTTACAAATTTTCTGGAACCTGGCTATAATATTCCTATGAGTTTCCTTTTTGGGATCTCTTTCAGGAGGTGATTGGTGGAGTATTTCAACCTCTATTTTGCCTTCTGGTTCTAAGACTTCAGGGCAGTTTTCTTTGAGAAGTTCCTGGAGGATGATTTCTGGGTTCTTTTTTTTTTGATGGCTTTCAGGTAGTCCAATAATTTTTAAATTATCTCTCCTGGATCTCTTTTCCAGGTCAGTGGTTTTTTCCATGAGATATTTCACATTGCCTTCTATTCTTTCATCTTGATTTCTCATAAAGTCATTAGCTTCCATTTGCTCCAATCTAATTCTGAAGCAATGATTCTCCTCATTGAGCTTTTGAGATTCTTTTCCCATCTGGCAAATTCAGCTTTTTAAGACATTCTTCTCCTCATTGCCTTTTTGAAACTCTTTTGCCAGTTGAGTTAGTCTATTTTTTAAGGTGTGATTTTCCTCAGTCAGGCTGTTGACTCTCATTTCATAATTTTCTTGCATTATTCTCATTTCTCTTCCCATTTTTTCATCCACTTCTCTTATCTGCTTCTTAAGGTACTCTATGGCCTATAACCAGCTTGTATTTTCCTTTGAAGTTTTTGGTGCAGGAGTTCTGACTTCACTCTCTTCCTCCTGTTCCATGCTTTGCTCCTTTTTGTCCCCAAAATAGGAGTTTAATGTTGGAATCTTCTGTCTGCTTTGTGTCCTTTGCCTGGTCATGTCATCCCTCAGTCACTTGAACCCTGGGCTTTTTGCTACAGTAGGACTCTTCCACCAGACAGGGGAGCTTTTGTCCCAAATTCTGGGGTTTTCTCAGCTGCAAGAGGTATTAGATGGGTGCCCTCTCTGAGTCCTCCACATTCTCTGGCAAGCTGGATACATGCCCCAGGACCTCCACCCTAGACTGCAATCCAGATCCAAGAAGGTTAAAGCAAGAGCGACCACCCCTTAGACTGGTTCCTTGGTTCCCCTACACTCTGCAGGCCAGGAGCTGAAGCTGCCATGGGGCGCTGGCTGGCAGCCAGCATCTCAGTGGATTCTTGGCCCAGGGTCAAAAGCCATACACTCCCACTTACTGGGTCCCAAATTCTAGACTGCACTGACCTCTCACTTTGTCCTTCACATCTATGTGTTGATAATTCTGTAAACGGCCACAGCTGCTGCTGATCGGGAGTGCCTCCTGCTGGTGGCTGGTCAAGCCTGCCCTGGGGCCAAAAACCTCTCCTCATGGGGCCTGGGCTTGGCTCCCAGAGCACTCACTGGCAATTCCTGCTGGCCTGCCTAGCTGTCCTCAGAGGGAGGTTAGCTTCTCTGTGTCATTTTGTGGGTTCTGCAGCTCCAAAGTTTGTTCAGAATCCCCTATTTACATTGATTGGGGAAGGTAGAAGCTGGAGTTGCTAGGAGGTCATGCTTCTACTCCACCAACCTGTTTCTACCCCCCTCATCTTTCTTCTAAAATAAGCACATATCCTGGGTCAGAGAGTGTCTTTCATAGTCACTTAGTACTAGGAATTATTTAAGAGGCTTAGTAAGTAACTACCTGATCAAAAATATCAATCCTATCTCCTAACATTGCACCAAGGTTTTTCCATCTTCAGGAATCTCCATTTACTAAAAATTATTGGAGTCACATGAATATTAACATATCAATCACCAATAGACAACATAATAAGGGTCAGTTAACAGATACTTGAGAGAAGGAGAGAACATTGGGCAGGCCTTGGATGATGTTGGAAGAGCAAAGCACCAGAAGGGAGAGAGGAAGAGGATACTAAAAGAAATGCAGTAGACAAATTTACCTACTCCATATTTTGTTTTTGTTTTTCTTTTTGTTAGGGTTGAGTCAATCTTACCTGATACCTAAGTTTCAATTCCTGTCCTCAATGATATTACTAGGCTTATGAAAATCACTTCAAACTAAAATGTTTGCTCCTCAGGGTGAACTCAGAACAAGATTGTGAAATAGGTGAAACAGATCTTCACAGTTCTTTCACTTAATTGTTAATGTATTCCTATGGACTTCTCCCTTCCCCTCCCCAATGATAAAGCTGTCTTTTTGCTCCCCAGTGTTGCCCCATTGGGATCTGCTAATTATAAATACAACTCCTAGAAGCTGTATGTATTCAATGACTAATTGACTCATTGGCCACTGACTAATATTGAGCTAGTAGTGTACTACCCCTCTCCATATATTTTTTCAGACAAGCTTATGTCTAACCATGTCTCCTCCTTTTTGTACTTTTGAAGTCAATTTTATTTACAATTAAGGTAAGGTTATTTGATATAGTATCTAGGGTTAAAATATCAGCTTAATTACTAACTTGATAATATTGAGTATATGACAAAATTTCTCTGGACCTCATTTTCCTCATCTGTATGAATGAAGTGTTGAACTTAAATCATCTCTAAATTCCCATCCAAATCTAAATTTATGATCCAATGACATTAAATGCATATATCCCTATTCAATTTCATTTTTGTAGACTTTGGTTAATATACTAGACTGTCAAGATCATTTTGGATCCTGAGTCTCAATGTGTTATCTCTCCAAATTTTATATCTTCTTTGAAGTTGAAAAGTAGCATGTTATCTATGCCTTTATACAAATTACTGAAAATATCTTCATTTAAATAGCATAGAGAGAATAACAGATCCCCAGGGCACTTCAACAGTGAAATTTTTCTGAGTTGAGTTTCAACTACCAAAAATGACTTAGTTTGGACATCCATCCAACTGATTCTAGATTCATTTAATTGTAATATAACACAGACAAGTGGACATCTCTCTGTCTTTTTGACAAGAATAAGATGAGGTATTTTATCAAATGTTCAGATACAATCTTTTCATATCTTTTTCCTGATTTGCTAGTTTGGAAGCTTTGCAAAAAAAAAAAAGATCATAATTCATTCCTGATAAAACTATAAGGACCTTTTATTATCAGTGCTTTCTAGGCAATTCCTTTTAAAATCCTTTTCTTTTTTCTTCACTTTTAAAGATATGCTTTTCCTTTAGGCTTTTGGATACTTACCTGTTTCATACTGATTTGTTAAGTTTAAGCTATAGACCAAAATCATATGATCATGTGATCATAGGAACATAGATTAATCTGGATGGGACATCAGATGACATCTTGTCCAACCAGCACATTTTTATAATAGATTTTTATTGATATATTTTGCTTTGTTTTTAAAATATTGTATTTAATATATTTTCCTCTATATGTCCATCCTACCTCTCAGTCATTCCCTTTATCACAAAAAAATTTGAAAGAAAGAGATAAAGAAGAGATAATGGGGGGCAGAGTCAAGATGACAGAGTAGAAGCAGGACCTCCCTGCTGCTCCGGCTTCCACCTTCCCCAATCCATGTAAAATGGGGACTCTAAATAAACTTTGGAGCTGCAGAACCCACAAAATGACACAGAGAAGTTAACCTTCCACTGAAGGTAGCCCGGCAGGCCAGCATGAATTGGCCAGCACAGCGCTCTGGGAGCAGAGCCCAGCCCCACCCCGAGGCTTTAGCCCCAGGGCAGGCCTGATCAGCCACCAACAGGAGGCACTCCAGATCAGCAGCAGCTGTGGCCATTTCCAGAATTATCACCACATAGATGTGAAGGACAAAGTGAGAGATCAGTGCAGTCTGCACTTTGGGAACCAGAGAGAGGGAGTGCATGGCTCTTAACCCTGGGGCGAGAAGCCACTGAGATGCCAGCACAGGCAGCCAGCACCATGTAGATGCTTCAGCTCCTAGCCTGCAGAGTGTAGGGGGACCAAGCACCAGTCTGAGGGGTAATTGCTCTTGCTTTAACCTTCTTGGATCTGGATTGCAGTCTAGGGTGAAGGTCCTGGGGCATGTGTCCAGCTTGCCAGAGTGTGTGGACACCTCAGAGAGGGCACCCATCTAATACCTCTGGCAGCTAAGAAAAACCCAGCATTTGGGACAAAAGCTCCCCTGTCTGGTGGCAGAGTCCTACTGTGGCAAAAAGCCTAGGGGTCAAGTGACAGAGGGGCGACATAACTAGGCAAAGGAAACAAAGCAGACAAAAGATTCCAATATTAGACTCCTCTTTGGGGGACAAAAAGAGTCAAAGCATGGAACAGGAAGAAGAAGTGAAGTCAGAACTCCTGCACCACAAGCTTCAAAGGAAAATGCGAGCTTGTTACAGGCTATAGAGGACCTTAAGAAGCAGATAAGAGAAGTAGAGGAAAAATTGGGAAGAGAAATGAGAATGATGCAAGAAAATTATGAAATGAGAGTTAACAGCCTGACTGAGGAAAAGAGGCTCAAAAAGGCAATGAGGAGAAGAATGCCTTAAAAAGCTGAATTTGCCAGATGGAAAAAGAATCTCAAAAGCTCAATGAGGAGAATCATTGCTAATGACTTTATGAGAAATCAAGATGCTGTTAAACAGATCCAAACAAATGAAAGAATAGAAGGCAATGTTAAATATCTCACGGGAAAAACCACTGACCAGGAAAATAGATCCAGGAGAGATCATTTAAAAATTATTGGACTACCTGAAAGTCATGATCAAAGTAAGAACATAGAAATCATCCTCCAGGAACTTCTCAAAGAAAATTGCCCTGATGTCTTAGAACCAGAGGGCAAAATAGAGGTTGAAAGACTCCACCAATCACCTCCTGAAAGAGATCCCAAAAAGGAAACTCCTAGGAATATTATAGGCAGGTTCCAGAATTCCCAGATTAAGGAGAGAATATTGCAAGCAGCCAGGAAGAAACAATTTGAATATTGTGGAAAAACAATCAGGATAACCCAGGATCTGGCAGCTTCTACACTGAGGGACTGAAGAGCTTGGAATATGATATGCTGGAGTTCAAAGGAGCTAGGATTAAAACCACGAGTCACCTACCCAGAACAACTGAGTATCATTTTTTCAGGGGAAAATATGGTCATTCAGTGGAATAGAGGACTTTCAAGCATTCTTGATGAAAAATCCAGAGTTGAATAGAAAATTTGACATTCAGATACAAGAAGTAAGAGAAGCATGAGAAGGTAAACAGAAAAGAAATCATAAGGAACTTATCAAAGTTGATCTATTAACATTCCTACATGGTAAAACAATAATTGTAACTTATGAAACTTTTCTCAGTAGTTGAAGGGGATACAAATACACACACATATATATTATATATATATATATGTATGTATGAGGGTATATGGGCATATGAATACATATGTGAATGTGTGTATATATGTTTACAGGCATACATAGATAGAGGGCACAGGACCAATTTAACAGGAAGGGATGATACTTACAAGGTGAAATTAAGAGGTGAGAGAGGAATATAATGAGAGGAGATGGGGAGAGACAGAATGGGGTAAACTATCTCATATAGAAGAGACAAGGGAAAATGGTTACAATGGAAGGGAAGAATAGGAAGGTAAAGGGAATGGGTCAACCTCATTCT
This sequence comes from Petaurus breviceps papuanus, assembly GCF_028583685.1. Taxonomy (NCBI): domain Eukaryota; kingdom Metazoa; phylum Chordata; class Mammalia; order Diprotodontia; family Petauridae; genus Petaurus; species Petaurus breviceps. The sequence continues at coordinate 69,373,355 of NW_027186304.1, read as the reverse complement.
CATTGAATTTGGCTTGGGGAGGGAATGAAATACACTCTAAATAGGGTATCTCACCCTATAGGAGAGTAGGGGGGAAGGAGATGAGAGGGGGATAATGGAAGGGAGGGCATGATGGCGGGGAGGGAAATTGAAAGCACCCACTTTTGAAAAGGGATGGGATCAAAGTAGAGAATAGAACAAGTGGGAGGTGGGATAGCAGGGAGGGAAATATAGTCAGTCTTTTACAATATATCTACTATGTTATTGTTTTGCATTAGCCACACATGTACAACCTATACTAAACTGTTTATCTTCCTAGTAAGGGTGGGTGACAAGGGAGGAAGGGAATGAATCTGGAATTCAAAGCTTTAAAATCAAATATTCAAATATATATATATATATATATATATATATATATATATTATTAATACTATTTTACATGTAATTGGGAAATAAGATATGTAGGCACTGGGGCATAGGGATCCACTGGAAAAGTCGAAAGGAGTATGGGAGAAAATATGGGAGAGAGAAGTTTGGAAGAGGGGATATCCTGTGGGACTGCTATTTTGGGGCGGTGGGTAGGGGAAAAATGGGAAGAAGTTTTGTAACTCAAAATCTGGCAGAAATGAATGATGTAAATCAAAAGTTGATAAAGCATTTGAAAAAAAAAGACAGATAATGAAGCAAGTCCCTGTTCCTTTGGTGGAAAGGTGGGGGGCTTTGGATCCTGAATGTTACAAAATGCTGTCAGAGCTGTTGCTGTTTTGGTTGGTTTTGCTTAGCTGTTTTTCTTTCTAACAAGGAAAGAGGTGTATGGGGATGAGGAGATATTTGGGAAATTCCTGTGATGTAAAAAACCAAAGAGGATCAATAAAATAATTTTAAAATATTTTAAAAAAAGAAAGAGACAAAGAAGCAGGGAGGGTAATCACTAAAACTAATCATTATATGAATTTTTTTGACATTACATGAAATGTTTTACAACTGTGGAACTCCATACCTCTGTAAAGGGGCAGTACTAATTCCTTATTTTACAAATGGGGAAATGTAGAACGAAGGAAGTTAATTGATTTTTTCAAGGTCACATAGGTAGTTAGCATCAGAAGTTGGATTTAATGTACTTCTTCTGTCTGTAAATACTCTTCCCTATTTGTAAAATTCCTGAGATTGTTTTGTTTTACCGCTGCCTGTCTCCCTGTTTTCTCATGATGAAGCTAACAAAGTGATTAATGGCTAATATACATGATAAATGATCACAACTAAATTATAAAAATGTCAAACAAATTAAGTAACACCCAGTTAGACAGATAGACAATGAAATTACTATACTTTTAGTTTCTTTGATTGTGAAAATCAGTTTGCTCTTTTTCACAGATGTCAAAAATTGCTGGATTTTTTTTTTCAGTCTAGTTGATACTAGATTCTGGTTAAATGGGGCAATTTTGCATCTGAATTTAGCAAAGAGACATTTGCTGTTTCTGCTATTCTCTAGCCTGATTTTTGTAGTGCTTGGATCACATAATACTGGCTATTCATTTTTTAGGTGCAAAGAAGTGTCACACTGGGAAATTAATTCTCTCTATGTACCTTGCTACATCCCTGGGGGGAAACTATGTGCTCCATGTAGATCACCATGCGATGTTATAAAGACCAGGGCATACTTTTCACCTTCAATACTTTCTGGAAGGGTAAACTTACTAGCAGAAATGAACTAATTTTCACAGTAGCAGAAAATGGGACTTAGTCACTGGCCCAGTTAAAAGTACAGATAAAATCAGACATTCACAATGGTGGAAAACCCATTGTTTTTGTACTTTCATATGGAACTGTCAACCCGAAAAAAATATATAAAGAGTATTTATGCAAGTTTTGTAAGATATCAGGATTTCAGTGCTGTGGTACAGGAAACAATTCAATAAACATTTATTATGTGCCTACTAAATGCTAGGTACTGAAACTACACTGCCCTTAAGGAGTTTTCATTCTATTGTGTGTAAACAGTGAACTCATAATGAATAAATTCAAACATATTATAAAAAGATAAAGCATTGTTCTTTCCTTCCTTCCTTCCTTCCTTCCTTCCTTCCTTCCTTCCTTCCTTTCTTTCTTCCTTTCTTTTTTTTTTTCTTTCTCTTTATCTTTTTCTTTCTTTTTTCCTCTCTCTCTCTCTCTCTCTCTCTCTCTCTCTTTTCCTTTCTTTTCATAATGGGACAATATCAAGTGGCAGGAAAGGTTTCATTTTAGGACATAATACTTTAAAGGAGTCTTGAAAAGTACAGAGGATTCCAAGAGGTGAAGATGATGAGGAAGGGCATTCTAGACATGGGGAACAGCTTATATTGAGGAGAACACTCACATATACTCCCTTCAACTGCCATTTGAATAAAGACATATTCCTTGCTTCCCTAAGCTGTCATTGCTTAAAAGGATCTGAATTGCAGGAAAACATTTTCTTTATTTTGGTGGACATAGAAGGGTGATTTTGTATTGCTACAATCTTCAAAGAGTATCAAACAAAGGGAAACATAGAAGTGCACAGTTAGCAGGCTGACACACATCACAAATGATGGATTATGCCTGAGAAGGGTTGATGCTCTGAGGAGGGTGTTGGTGGAGGGGCTTGGAATAAGGAATCAGGTCATGCAGGTTGGGGAATGGGGTTTGGATGATGAGACCTACAGGGTTTCAGAATCACTTAGGTATGTAGGGTATGACCAGATGTGAGACTGTTCCTCACTGATTGGAAAGCATTACTCCTCTTCCAAGAGAAGACTAGAGATTGGACTGGAGACAAGCAAAATATGAAATAGAAGGCAAATGGTTAGATGGTCAGATGGAAGGTTCTATTTCACTACTTCTCTTTGCTCCAAAGGCTGGAGATTTGCCAGGAAAGACACAGCAGGAGATGGAAGTCCCACTGCTCACTGACTTTCTTCTTTCTCTTCCCTTAAAGGACAGATACAGAAGGAGCTGCAAGGCCTGAGGTCAAGGTGTGTGTATGGGGGGGGGGGGGAGGGAGGGGCATGTTGCTTTTCCTCTGGCCATTGGTTTTCCACATCATGATTGGGAGGTCAAGCTGGCAACAGGACATGGAAATAGTCTTGTACTGGTATACTGGAAGTTATTCACTCCAAGGGAAGTAGTCTTCCTTCAGAGGACATACATGGTTCCTCTTCTCACCTGAAGATGAGACCAGGTGGGTGTAGCAGGAAGTGTAAGTCTCCCTGTGCATGGGAACGTCTCTTTAGAATAGATGAAAGTCAGCTGGCCCGGCCCCTTGCTGTCTTTCCTCAAGGGCCAGGCATGGAAAAAAATTTAATACACTGGAGTATTGGAAAATTTGAGTGTAAGGTATCTATCAACAGCATTTATTGAGAATGTACTGTTTGCCAGGAACTGTGCTAGGAAATAAGGATACAAATAAAAAAGTGAGACTTTCCCTTCCCGCAAGGATCTCATATTCCAGTGGAATAAGATAGCAAATTCACAGATAAGTAAAAACAAGCTATGTGTGTGTGTGTATGTATACATGTGCATATATACATATTTTAACTATATATGTATCAGACATATACATATAGGATATACACATACACACAGATATATGCACACAATACATATATGCATTTTTGTATATATATAGGACACCTAAGAATATTTGTTCCTGGGCACATGCAAAACATCCCATGTGTTCCTATGTTTAGCCAGTAAATATACTGGTGATCATGATGTTTAGAAGAATGGTGGTGTCCTTGACAATAATTATGCTAGTAATTAGGACAAGGGACAGGTTTAGGGGGAAAAATGATAAATTTGGTCAGGAATTCCAGGTTGAAATCAAGATGCTTAAAGGACATTTGAATGGAGGTATTCAACAGGAATATTTTAGATTTAAGATGGGTTAATGTGTAGATTTGGGAGATATGTTCAAAAAGGTTATAGCTGAATCCATGGGAGCTGATGAGATCACCAATTGATACTGTGGAAAGTGAAGAGAAGAGGTCCCATCACAGAACTCTGGAATACACTTTCTTAATGACACTGAAAAGGAGACTGAGGAGTCAGAAAGGTAGAAAGAAAAACCCAAGGAAGTAGGCACAAAAACCCAACTCAGTTGGGAGTGAGTGTCCATAAGGAGCATATGATCCATTGTGCCAAATGTTGTACAGTAGTCAAGAAAGATGAGGACTAAGAAAAGACCATTTAAGAATAACATTATCATTGGTAATCCTGGAGAGAACATTTTCAGCTGAATGGTAGGGTCAGAAGACAAAATGCAAATAGTGGAAAAATTAGTGGGAGATGAGAAAATGGAGGCAAGAATGTGGACACCTTTTTATGAATTTGACTATGGAAGGGAGTAGAAATGTAGGTTGGGAACCTAAGAGGAAAACAAAGTCAAGTGAAGCTTTTTGTTGTTGTTGTGCTTTAGGATGGGAGAGATTTTGGTAGAATTAGCACTTTTCCTAAGGATAATGAGGAAGGAACTAGTAGAAGAGGAGAGATAGAGAATTAGTAAGAAGGGTGGAGGGGTTGATCAAGATTTCTGGAGAACATGGGAGGCTGCTGGGTTCAAGGGCACAAGTGGAAGGGTTTACATAAATAAAAAAGAGATACATCTAATCCTTGGAGACTGAAGCAAAGGAGAAGAGAACAACAGAGAATGTTAAAGTGATTTCAAATGTAGAATTAAGGGATAGAGTGATTTTTCCAGATATGGTCTTATTTTTTTTCAGTGAAATATAGGGTGAGGTCTTCTGTTTGAGAGGAGTGCTACAGAAAGTAAATAAGGGAAGATGAAAAAAGATTGGCATTCAAAAGTAAGACTATAGGTGAGACTGGATATGCATTTGTAGTTGGGCAATCAGCATTCTTACATATTTTCCTTCAGTTGTATTCAGGAGCATGCACATAAGAGCAGAGAAGGCAGATGGTGTGAACAATTTCAAGTTAGAATTTGGAAAGCAATGAACCATGTTAGGTCAAAGGAGGGAGCAGTGTAAAGTTGAAATTTTAACTGTTGGATGAAGGGATATCTGGGGAAAATCTCTTAACACAACACAAGCAATGACTGTCTTAACTGACATGATAAGCTGTCTTTAAAATATTTGGAGAGCTGTGACATGGAACTTGTTATTTTTGGGTCCATAGGTCAGAACAAAGGTCAATGGGAGGAAGATTCGAAGTGGAAAATTTAGAATTGATAAAATTATAAAATCATAGCTGGTCAAAAGTAGGATGGGCTGCCTGATAAAGCTAGATGACTACTTGTCAGACATGATATAGTGAAGACTCCTTTCATGTATTGGTTGGACCAAATGACTGCTGAGGCCTCTGTCAACTCTTGAATTCTGTGATTCAGTGATTTTGTGATCATTATTTTCTGAGATAATGGTGCTGCCTCATTCCTCAAACTCAAATGACTTCATTTGAAATCAACTATGTTGTTCTGATCCATTTATTCTCATTATATTTGAAGATTTTGCCAGTGTCCATAGGATAGTCATAAACTCCAATGAAATCTTTTATTCTTCTAGTGTATAAATGCACTATATGGCTAAGGAAGGTAGAAAAGAATACTATTTTTGTAGTCAGAAGACAGAGGTTCAGATTAAGGTTCTTTTACTACCTGTGTAAGTCACTTAACCTCCTCGGTCCCCAGTTTCCTTATCTATAAAGTGAGAGGGTTAAGACTGGAATGTGCCTGAGATTCCTTATAGCTCTAGATTTAAGATGTAGTTCCTCCCATTCTGTGAACATTACACAATATATATTCAGAAAAACTTTTGCTTGTCCCATAAAATATATGGGACTTTTGCCAGAGAGCAAAAAAAAATGGGGATAATTTTTTAATGTGACAATATAATATATACATAGGTCATATGTTTTTGTTGTTCAGTCACATCTGATTTTTTGTGATACCATTTGGGGTTTTCTTGGCAAAGTTACTGGATGCTTTGCCATATCCTTTCCTCCTCATTTTACAAACAAGTCTGAGGCTAGGTTTGAACTCATGAAGATGAGTCTTTTTGATTCCAAGTCCAGTGCCCACTACTCCAACTAGACATCCATGTGGTATATACTAAGTACAATGAAGAATCTGGAAATCACATGCCTCACAAGAGTATCATGGGCTAGCAGGAACAAAGAGTATAGTGTACATTAAATAGAAAGAAGGTAGATCAATTTCATTGAAGGGGACCTTCATTACTTTTCTGTGTTGCTCAATGAAAATGTTAATAAAAATACCCATGGGTGCAAACCAAGCTGTTACAATCATTTGAGTCATCAGAAGCTCATTGCAAAGTGACCTAAATGCAGTCACTTGACTCTCTGGTGCTTATCTTTGGGAGTTTTTCATGCTTTAAAAGGGGAGGTGAAGATTAGGATCCACTCTGTTATTATTACTAGGAGAGTAATATTGATGCCCTGTAGTTGGTTCTAACAGATTGCAGTGCACACCAGTCAGAATATCTCCTCTTAAAGATGATGAGTGACTTATAACTACTTGTCACATTGACTATATGCTCTGTCAAACAATGGTAGTCTTTTTTCTTATTTAAGTGAAATATCTCAGATCCAAGTTTCAAAAAAATTTCTGAATGCCTCATTGCTTGCTACATTCAGACTTCATTTTCCCTCTTCTAATAATCCTGTGTCTATAAGCACCATATAGCAGATTCAAGTAAGATGAAATAGATTTGTCCACAGAAATTTGTCATTAGATGTATTTCTTTTTGATATTACTCGATTCTTTGAGTCAACTTCTCTTAGTGGCTAATTTTGGGAATTTCCTTTACTGATTGATAAATGTGTTGGACCAGCAACTCTCAATATACCATTAAAGAGAACGTGGTTCTTCTTATGACTTGAGTCACTGCCTAGCTGTTTTTCTTCCCCACAAAGTGACATGGATGGCTCTGTCAGATTGAGCATCTACTGGATAAATTAATGGATTTCAAATTACCATATGCTTTCTCCTCCTGGCAATACATATCCCACTAACAAAGATGCTGCCTGCATTTCTGCGGCAGCTAAGTGTTTCTCTTGTAATCTTTGTATACCTGCATATATAACATCCCACGCCAGTAGACTGCAGCATCTCCTAGGTTTGTAAGCAAATGAGTGCAGCTGCTACAGGCTTATTGGAGAATCACCAAAATTGTTTTAGGTAAGAACATACTACAGAAGCAAAGAAAAACTAATCAGGATATTGTTATTTTGCCATATTCTGTTACCTTTTCGAAAATGCCTTCAGAATTTTCATTTTGACATGATCTCAGTATCCAGTAAAAAGCTAAGAATTTTTCATCCCCCTGACAGGTCTCCATTAATAAAACAACAATCTTTTGTGTGTAGTAATCTTTAATCTTATTTTGTCACACACTTCTCAGTAGCATTTCCACTCGTTTTACAGTATAATTTATGGCACTGAAACAACTCCTTGCCCTGAAAAAGGTCAGTCTGTCAAGGTTTACTTGTCTTTGAAGAAAAGTAATAGAGCATTATTTATGAACCAAAGAATACACTTCAATACTTTAATCAATCAGGAAGATACTTGTATTATTGTATCCTTTGCCAAAAAAAGAAAGAAAAAAGAAAGAAATATCACGACCAAAGGATACATCAACCTTGCTTTCCCTTTCATGTTGAAAAGGCCTCTTACCTTTTATATCTACTTTTGCTTTTGTGTTTATGGCAGTATGGAAATAACATGCCTGATGGTGTCTGATATCAGGGAACAATTTGTAAATTATGAGCAAAGGATTGATCTTTTTTAAAGATCATAGAGTCTTCACAGATTAACTAGCCTCATCCAATATGCTCATCACATGAAACTCATCTGATAAAATGAAGGGGGACATGCAATTAAAACCTGGAGGATGGAGGGATAATTGAAGAGCTTTAAAGCAGTGTCTTGTGGAGAAATCAGTAAAATAAAAGCCATTCTCATATTGCTGCACAGAAGATCCCCAAACATAGCCCCAGTTGGTCCCCATATGTTTTTAGAACCTACCACAAGCACAAATTAGAGCATGCAGTGTAGGGAAACAACTTAGTACTTCATTAGAGAAAACAGTCACATTTTGAATTGTGTCTCAAATAAGGATTTAATTTAGGTTTAGTAAGATGTGAATGAAATAGCAATAGATTGCCAAGATTTTTTATTAAAGTCTAACAAGTGTGTAATAAGATATAGATCTACTACAAAATGGTTAGACATAAGTACATATGTTTGGGGGTAATTGGTTATAAATCATATGATTTTTTGACAAATATAAAAAATATCATTTAAAATTAATTGAGAAATGCTAGAGCTCTAGAAAAATTCAAGAAAGTCACACGTTGGAAAACTGTATCAATATTGTCTTACATCTAAAATCAGCATGTCATTTACCAGAAAATAAAATGGTATAATATGGAATTAAATTGGGAAAGAACTGTACTCTTCTTCCAGAGCATGAAGAGGGACTAAATAGTGAAAATCTCATTTGGAAATAGAGAGTGGAATAGTTAGAAGAACTACATACCTAGTGTAGAAGAGCAGTTTGGGATTTAACGTGCGTGTCCTCTGCCCTAAAACTGGGGGACTTCAACTTACATATTGATGCCCCCTTCAATATTAATCCTTAATTGTTAATTTATCAACTTCTTTTTCATTTGCTCTGTACGTTGATTCCACTTCAGTACCAAGCAAATATAGAAATACTCACAAGTCTGACACATCTGGTCTAACTGATATTCTCTGATCTAACTACAGTCCTTTTCTTCCCTTCTTTTTCTGTACCTTACCATTCCTAAATCCATACTCTGCCTTCATTGAAACCTCACCCCTCCTTGATTTCCCAGATCATCATCTCTAGTCTGGTCACATTCAGAATCTTGACCTTTTAAATTAAACTGTTTGACTTATCAATCTCCTTGATCCTTGAATTCTGTGTCCCTTTATTCTATTATAGCTCTCTCTCTCTCTCTCTCTCTCTCTCTCTCTCTGTCTCTGTCTCTCTCTGTCTGTCCCTTTTTTTCTCTCTCTCTCCCCACACACACTTTAAACCTTCCCTATCCACTGACTCCTTTGTTATCTTTAAACATTCCTATAACTCTCTCTCACCTTATCCTCCACTTCTCTTACTTGATTTTCAAAATCCTTCTTGAGCTCCTCCATAGCCAATTCATATTTTTCTTGGAGGCTTTTGATGCAGGAGTTATCACTTTTCTGTCTTCCTCCTGCTCCATGCCTTGATACTTTTTTGTCCCTCCCAAAAGGATTGTATGGTCTGTTTGTGCTTCTATTGCTTGCTCATATTAGCAGCCAATTTCTTGACTTTTGAGCACTTCGCTGCAGTAGAATTCTGCTTCTAAAATGAAGAGAGATTTGTCCCAAATTGCTGGGGTTTTTGCAGCTGCTGGAGCTATTAGGAGAGTGCCCTCTCTATAACCCCCACAAGCTCTGGCTCACTGGTCACACCCCCCAGGACCACCACCTCAGACGGATCCAGATTTAAGCAGGTTAAAGCAAGAGTGATTACCCTCTGAATGGTCACTTGGTCCCCCTATGATCTGCAGGCCAGGAGCTCTAGAAGCAGCCATACAGTGGCAGCTGCATGGTCGCCACACCTCTGGTCGCTTCTTGCCCCAGGGACAGGGGCCGGACCACACACTTCAGTCCCCCTCACTCCCCTCCCCCTCCACCACTCCAACAGCGTTCCACCCTGACCTTTTACTTTGTCTTTAGAGTTTATGGGTTTGGAAGTCTGGAAACCACCACAGCTACTGATGATTCACTCTCCTGAAGTCTGCTCCAGCTGCCACTGGTCGGGGCCACCCTGGGACTAAAACCACACAGCTCACACAGGCCTGCACTCAGCTCCCAGCTTGGCGCAATAGACCCTTTCTGCCAGCCTGCCAGGTTGCCTTCAGTTGTAAATCTGTTTCTCTCTGTCACTGTGGGTTCTGTAGCTCTAAAGTTTGTTTAGCATTATTTTTTAAATGTATTGGAAGTGACTGGAGTGGGAGCCCACACCAAGTTTGGGCTTCTATTCTTCCATCTTGGTTCTGCCCCCCTCTCCTTCCATCTTTTAAAAAATAAACTGTTTTTCTAATCATTCCCTTCTACCTTTTCCACCTAGGTATTCTCTCTTAGCAAGGGATCCAGGTGTAGCAGCAAGCACCCCAAGCGTCCTCAGGGTGGCTGCTCACACAGGTTCTTGGATCTGCTTTGATAAAGGAAAGCAACTCAAAAGGGGTTAAAAAGCTTACTTTAATAAGTCAGACATATATCGTTTACCTTGGTCAGAGGAAAAAGGTCAGCACCCCGAACTTCAATTCAAAACAGGCAGAATTATCAAGACATTAACAGATCAAGTAGACAGCTTTCCAAACTGTCCAACCATTACATCCATACCCAGTCAACATCTGGGTTTCCACATCTGGGTTTTTCAAAGCCGGAGGGGCCCTGGACAACGGCTTCCCAGAATACAGATCAAATCACAGAACACTTCTCAAAGTGAGCCCCCAAAACAAAGCCTCACATCAGGGCTTATATAGCCTTCTCCTGGCTCAGAGAATGTAACAACCCTTTGGACCCACTGGCCAATCAAAAAAGTATCTACTGAAAAACAAGCCTCCCACCCCAGGCTTCAGGTGCACTTTAGCCTAGGGGCAGGGAAGATCTTCCAAATTTGCATTCTCATTACACCAGGACACTGCACTGCAGTTTCATGGTTCATCTCCTAGATGATGGATTCTTCTTAACTTTTTTTGCTGGTTCTTCATCCATGTCATGTCCAACTAAACAGGATTCACCCCAGTTTTATGTCCTGTTCCCCTCTCTCTTTTCATGCTTTACAATCTCACTTTGTGATCTCATCAGCTCCCATGATTTCAATTATCTTCTCGATGTAGAGTATTCCTAGGGCCATATATTAAGCCTTACTCTGTCTTAGGAGCTGTAGTCCTATAGCACCAGCTGCATTTTTGGATATCTCCAACTCTACGGTCCTTAGGTATCTCAAACTCAACACCTCCAAAATAGAACTTGGTATATTTTCACCTAGATCATCCCTCTTCTCTATCTTCCTATTATTGCCAAGGGCACTACCACCTTCTGAATCATCCAGGCTCTCAAACTTGACTTCATCTTTTAATCTCATTCTCATTCAACATTTCGAATATGTTGCTAAATGCTGTGATTTCTCCACTTACAACATCTCTCAACATTATTTACTATCACACCAGGAAAACCCTAATTCAGGCCTTCATCTCATGACCCTCCCTATTCAACCTTGACTCAAAAGCCTTTCACAATTTGGCCTCTTTTTACCTTTCTTCTTACACCTTCCTCACCTTTCCATACTCTTTTTTTAAATTAAATTTATTTTTAGTTAATTTTCATTTCCACAAGATTTTGAGTTACAAATTTTCTGCCCATCTTTCCCCTATTCCCTACCCCAAGATAGTGAGCCTACTGAATACGCCTGTCCCCAATCTGCTCTCTCTTATATCCACCCCCATCCTTCCTCTAACTTTCTAGTAGGGCAAGATGGATTTCTATACCTCAGTGCCTATATATCTTATTTCCCAGTTGCATGTAAAAAACAATTTTTCTAACATTTGTTTTTAAAACTTTGATTTCCATATTCTTTCCCTTCTTCCCTCCTCATCCACCCCCACTTGGAAGATAAGCAATTCAACATAGGTTGTACATGTATAGTGATGCAAAATGTTTCCCTAGTATTTATTGTGAAAGACTAACTATATTTCCTTCCATCCTATCCTTCCCCCACTTATTCTATTTTCTACTTTGACCCTGTCCCTTTTCAAAAGTATATGCTTCTAACTACTCTCTCCCCCAATCTTCCCTCCCTTCTATCATCCCCCCTCTTATCCCCTTTCCCCCTGCTTTCCTGTAGGGTGAGATATCCAAATGAGTCTGTTATTCCCTCCTCAAACCAAACTCAATGAGAATAAGGTTGACCCATTCCCTTTCACTTTTATGCTCTTCCCCTCCATTGTAACAGTTTTCTTTTGCCTCTTTTATATGAGATAATTTACCCTATTCTATATTTCCCTTCCTTTCATTATATACCTCCCTCACCTCTTAATTTTGTTTTTTAGATATCATCCCTTCCTATTCAACTGATCCTATGCTCTCTATGTGTATATGTACACATATATACACCCACTCACATATGTATTTGTACACACCCTCTTTTACATATATATATATAATAACATATATATATATATATATATATATAATAACACAAACATATATTCCCTTCAACTATCTTCATACTGAGAAAAGTCTCATGAGTTACAATGATCATTTTTCCATGTAGGAATGTAAATAGTTCAACTTTAATGGTTTCTTATGATTTCTTTTTCCTGTTTACCTTCTCATGCTTCTCTTGCTTCTTGTATTTGAAAGCCAAGTCTTCTGTTCAGCTCTGGCTTTTTCATCAAGAATACTTGAAAATCCTTTATTTCATTGAATGACCATATTTTCCCCTGAAGCATTATACTCACTTTTGCTGGGTAGGTGATTCTTGGTTTTAATCCTAGCTCCTTTGACCCCCAGAATATCATATTCAAAACCCTTTGATCCCTTAATGTAGAAGCTGCTAGACCTTGTGTTATCCTGATTGTGCTTCCACAATACTCAAATTGTTTCTTCCTGATTGCTTGTTTAGGGGGAAAATAAACTTCACTTTTGATCATGTTGTGTTTTAGATGCCTATGGAAAATACAGATGGAGATATATGATTTAAGTTAAGGAGAAACATGAGTGCTAAATATACAGATCAATTTATTAATTGACATTAATTAAATGCCTACTATGTTCTAGGAACTGCGCTAAGCACTGGGGATACAAAAAAAATGGGCAAAATAAAGTCCTTGCCCTTAAGAAGCTTAAAGTTTAATGGAGTAGACAACAAGGAAACAGATTATACAAATAAATTCATGCAGGATAAATAGGAAATAATTAAAAGAGTGAAAGCACTAGAATTAAGAGGGATTAACATTCATCCAGACACCCAGAAGTTATTCTTGACTATTCACTTCCCCTCAAATCTTATCTCTAATTAATTGTTAGGTCTTATTGATTCCACTTTCTTGTTATCTGTATTATTTCTCCCCATTCTCTCTCTCCCCTCTTAGTCATCCCAGCCCACACCATCATTACTTTCACCTGGACTATTACTATAATATCTTAACTGTTCTCTCCCTTCTCCAATCTGTCTTCTATACAGGTGCCAGACTGATATTCTTAAGGCACAAGTCAAATCATGTCACAGAAGCTCAGAAGCTTCGTCAGTGCCTCTATGATAAAATACCAACTCTATAAATCTTTTCACAATTTGACTCTAGTCTAGCTTTCTAAGCTGAATGCACATACACTCTCTGCAATTTAGACCAGAAATGTTAAATATACCTTCCAAAGGCCTTATGTCATCTATAATATTCCCAAATGTGGCCTGAACTAGATTAATATGTAATTAGGAAATATTTAATAAAATAAATGAAAATGCAATAAAACATAGGTAATGTGAGTATGTTGTTTTCTAAGTCAATTTCTATCTACAGGGATACGTATGTATAGTTTAGTGTCCCCCTTTCTATTTAAGTTTGACACTTTTGATATAGACTAACTGGCCTATTGGTTGTTCCCTGGATGATACATTCCATCCCCTTGTCTATATCTTTGCACAGCTTATCTACCAGTTCTTTAATATACTGTCTCTTTCCCTCCAACTCTAGTTCCTTTCAAAGTTCAGCTCAAGTGCTTCTTTCTTCAAGAAGCATTTCTGACCCTCCCTCCACAGTTATTAGTGCCACCCTCCCACCAAATCACTATTTATTTTGTATATTGCTTTTATTTACTCATCCACCTCTGCACCTTTGAGCTAGAACATGTCTCTTGAAGGCAGAGACTATCTCACTTTTTAAATTGTTAGTGACAGCAACTAGGATGGTATCTTGAAAATAGTAGGTGCTTAATAAATGAATAATGATGGATTTCATGTGAAGGAGTCATCTGAAAAGGATGAGGTTTAGTAGTTTTAGTCTATACTCACCTAACTGAAGAAGGATGTGAAGTGTATTTGTGAGAGATCTCTATGGAATATGATTTATGCCCTGAAATTCTCTTAGACTGTGATAAATTTCAGTTATACAACTGAATTTTCCATATTTGTGTGAGTGTAGTATACAAGAAGGGGATATTGATTTATTTCACTAATTTTGGCCTCTTTAAATAATCTTCCTTAAGTAAGTCAGAAGCTAAGAGACAGAATCAGAGAGAAAGATAGAGAGAATATTGCAATTAAGTATTTAAAAGTCAAGTCAAACAAGCATTTATATGGAAATCTTCTTTTCTCTGTATTCACTAGTTTCGTTCCTAGACTGACATTTAAATTCTTCTGTAATTTATTCCTTTCTTTTTATCTCAGTCCAGGACTGAACCATCCTAAATTCATGGTATGGATCTTATGTTTTTAAAGAGTTCCAGATTAGATTCTCAAGGTTTTCTCAGTAATGTGTTTCCTTTTTTTTAAATTTTTTTTTGTGAGCTTTTTATCCTCTTTATTTACTGAGGAAAATAATTTAAGGTGTCTCCAAATATTTTTGTATTTGAGGAGAGGATGATGCTTCCCCTACACTGCAGTGACTTAATCTGAATTTAACAAACATCCCCCCAAAAATCCCCAGCCCCCAAAGCCATATACAAATTAGAACATAAAATCACAAATCTTTATCATATACAAGATGCATTTTTAAAATTATATAATAAATTATATATGTATGTATATATTACTTTCAAAACTGTCCTGCTTCTCTGTTTTTTTCCCATTTTTCAAATGCTGTATTAACTTCTGATTTACATCATTCATTTGAGCCAGATTTTGAGTTACAAATTTTCTCCCTGTTTTTCCCCTACCCAGTGCCCCAAAATAGCAGTCCCACAGGATATCCCCTTCTCCAATCTGCTTTCTCCCATATTTTCTCCCATAGCCCTTTTGACTTTTCCAGTAGGTCATGGTGGATCTCTATGCCCCAGTGCCTGTATATCTTATTTTCCAATTACATGTAAAATAGTATTAATAATAGTACATATATATATATATATATACGTTTGATTTTAAAACTTTGAATTCCAGATTCATTTCCTTCCTCCCTTGTCACCCACCCTTACTGGGAAGATAAGCAGTTCAGTATAGGTTGTACATGTGTAGCTAAGGCAAAACAATAACCAAGTAGATATATTGTAAAAGACTGACTATATTTCCCTCCCTCCTATCCCACCTCCCACTTGTTCTATTCTCTACTTTGATCCTATCCTTTTTCAAAAGTGGATGCTTCCAACTTCCCTCTCCCCCCAGCCTGCCCTCCCTTCCATCATTCCCCCTCTCATCCCCTTCCCCCCTACTCTCCTGTAGGGTGAGATATACTATTTAATGTGCATTTAATTCCCTCCCTAAGCCAAATTCAATGAGAAGAAGGTCAACCCATTCCCCTTTTCCCTTTTTCCTTCCTGTTCTTCCTCTCCATTGTAACCATTTTCCCTTGCTTCTTCATTATGAGATAATTTACCCCATTCTGTCTCTTCCCACCTCCTGTCATT
Organism: Petaurus breviceps papuanus; assembly: GCF_028583685.1. Classification (NCBI taxonomy): domain Eukaryota; kingdom Metazoa; phylum Chordata; class Mammalia; order Diprotodontia; family Petauridae; genus Petaurus; species Petaurus breviceps. Next base: position 69,357,751 of record NW_027186304.1, on the reverse strand, counting down.
ATATTCCACTCTCACCTCTTAATTACATCTTTTAAGTATAATCCCTTCCTGTTAAATTGGTCCTGTGCCCTCTATCTATGTATACCTGTAAACATATGTACACACATTCACATATGTATTCATATGCCCATATACCCTCATATATAGACACACACAAATATATATATACACATTTCTATTCCCTTCAACTATTTTCATACTGACAAAAGTTTCATCAGTTACAATTATTGTTTTTCCATGTAGGAATGTTAATAGATCAATTTTGATAAATTCCTTATGATTTCTTTTCCCTGTTTACCTTCTCATGCTTCTCTTGGTTCTTGTATCTGAATGTCAAATTTTCTATTCAACTCTGGCTTTTTCATCAAGAATGCTTCAAAGTCCTCTATTCCACTGAATGACCATATTTTTCCCTGAAACATGATACTCAGTTGTGCTGTGTAGGTGATTCTTGGTTTTAATCCCAGCTCCTTTGACCTCTGGAATATCATATTCCAAGCCCTTCAATCCCTCAGTGTAGAAGCTGCCAGATCCTGGGTTATCCTTATTGTGTTTCTACAATATTCAAATTGTTTCTTCCTGGCTGCTTATAATATTTTCTCCTTAATCTGGGAATTCTGGAACCTGGCTATAATATTCCCAGCAGTTTTCTTTTTGGGATCTTTTTCAGGAGGTGATCAGTGGATTCTTTCAACCTCTATTTTGCCCTCTGGTTCTAAGACATCAAGGCAGTTTTCTTTGAGAACTTCCTGGAGGATGATTTCTACATTCTTACTTTGATCATGGATTTCAGGTAGCCTGATAATTTTTAAATTATCTCTCCTGGATCTATTTTCTGGGTCAGTGGTTTTTCCCATGAGATATTTCACATTGCCTTCTATTCTTCCATTTGTTCGGATCTGTTTAACAGCATCTTGATTTCTCATAAAGTCATTAGCTTCCATTTGCTCCAATCTAATTCTGAAGCAATGATTCTTCTCATTGAGCTTTTGAGATTCTTTTTCCATCTGGCAAATTTGACTTTTTAAGGCATTCTTCTCCTCATTGCCTTTTTGAGCCTCTTTTGCCATTTGAGTCAGTTTGTTTTTTAGTGTTATTTTCCTCAGTCAGGCTATTGACTCTCACTTCATAATTTTCTCTCATTTATATTCATTTCTCTTGCCAATTTTTCCTCCACTTTTCTAATCTGCTTCTTAAGGTCCTCTGTGGCCTATAACCAGGTTTTATTTTCCTTTGAAGCTTTTGGTGCAGGAATTCTGACTTCACTGTCTTCCTCCTGTTCCATGCTTTGCTTCTTTTTGTCCCCCAAATAGGAGTCTAATGTTGGAATCTTCTGTCTACTTTGTTTCCTTTGCCTGGTCATGTTTCCCTTCAGTCACTTGACCCCTGGGCTTTTTACCACAGTAGGACTCTGCCACCAGACAGGGGAGCTTTCGTCCCAAATGCTGGGGTTTTCTCAGCTGCCAGAGGTATTAGATGGGTGCCATCTCTGAGGCCTCCACATGCTCTGGCAAGCTGAACACATGCCCTAGGACCTCCACCCTAGACTGCAATCCAGATCCAAGCAGTTTAAAGCAAGAGAGATTACCCTGCAGACTGGTTGCTTGGTCCCTCTTCACTCTGCAGGCTAGAAGCTGAAGCTGCCATGTGGTGCTGGCCAGTGTCTCAGCGGCTTCTCGCCCCAGGGGCAAAAGCCAAGCACTCCCACTTACTGGATCCCAAAGTCCAGACTTCACTGACCTCTCACTCTGTCCTTCACATCTATGTGTTGATAATTCTGGAAATGGCCACAGCTGCTGCTGATCTGGAGTCCCTCCCACTGGCTGCTGGTCAGGCCTGCCCTGAGGCTAAAACCTCAGGCTTACATGGGCCTGGGCTCAGCTCCCAGAGCACTGTGCTGGCCAATTCCGGCCTGCCAGCCTGTTCTCAGCAGGAGGTTTGCTTCTCTGTGTCATTTTGTAGGTTCTGCAGCTCCAAAGTTTGTTCAGAGTCCCCTTTTTGCATTGATTGGGGAAGGTGGAAGCCGCAGCCACTGGGAAGTCATGCTTATACTCCTCCATCTTGACTCCGCCCCCTGTTTTTCTTTTTTTAAAAGCAGTATTCATCATTATTAGATTCTTTCATATAACTGTTTATATTTAGTCCTTGTTTTTCCTTGTAATTCTTCAGAGAAGAACAACTGGACATTACTCTCAATATAACATAAAAATGACAATGAATTCATCCATGATCTTGTGACTTATATCAGTCTTAGAAAACTGAGATTCAGTAAGTTTAAGTGACTTGACCATAATTACAAAACTAGTAAATGTCAGAGGTGGGATTAGAATCTACATTTCTTCTAATACTAAGTCCAGCATCCTATTGTGCTTTGTAGTACAGCACTTCTTAAACTGTGTGTCATGACCCAGATTGGCAATAGAAAAGGTTTCTGAATGCACAATGACCAGAAATTAATTAAAAATCAAACATGTAATGAATCCATGGTGTTTCTGGCAGCACTTGTCCTTATTGCATAGTGCAACTTCATCGCACATGTCCTCAGACCACTCAACTCTAACAAACCAGGAAAAGCAGTCACCAGTGGGAAAAGTTTAAGAAACACTGGGCTCTATCATGTACTTGAATAATATTGATATTATTAAATTATATTTTAGCATGTTACTAAGACAAAATAAGTATCCTTATAAAGAGTCCGTATGAAATAGTAGAAAAAAGCTTGGCTGTGGAGTTGAGACCTAGCTTCTCATTCCACCTCTGAAGCTACCTAGCTGTGCAACCACAGAAAAGTCACTCAGCCTCCCTGGGTCTAAGCTTCTTTATCTGTAAAACAAAAGGATTAGACAAGAGGCCCTTTAAGGCTCCTTTCAGGTCTGGATTTATGATCCTAACATCCTTTAAATGCAGAGGAGGCTCTTCAGATTCTGTTGGAGATCCAGAGCTCTGGACAAAGAAGAGCAGATAATTCAGACTTCTTCTTTGCACTTATATTCTAGTTTTTAATTATAGTTATCTATGTATGTCCTGTATCCCCCACTAGACTGAAAGCTCTTTAATAACAAAGATTTTACCTTGCTTCATCTTTGTTAGTGTTTTGCATGTACTAGGATCTTAATAAATGTCGGTTAAATGTTGTTGAATAAAAGACAAATCATAGTTAATTAAAATAGGCAATTACCTTGTAATTGCCACGTGCTGCACATTCTGTGGTCTCAGGACCACCTGATTCCTGTTTATCTTGTAGTCCCTGAGGATGAGATGTTCTTTTTGTGTCCATTCTATACTGCATTCCCACTTCTAATAGATTGAAACCAGAGAACACAAAATCACACAGAAACAAACACACACGCATATGCACACCCATACACACATGCCCACACATCCATGCTTATATCACACATAGCTGTATGATTCAGAAGCGAAGGAACACAATTCTAAAAGAAAGCATCAAATGTTTGCACCCTTTATTACCTAAGAAAACCTGATTTGAGAATAGATGATGGGAATATATTTTAAAACCCATAAAACTGGGAGAAGGGCACTGTATTCTAAGGGACAGGATAATTAAAGCTCAGGAGATTACAATGCCGCTCAGAATGGTTATATCACTCTTGTTTGTGCACAGAAATTGAAATAATGTGGCTCAAAATCCTATTGAAAATATGATTGCTAATATCAGAGCCAGCATAAATGAAGCTCAATTTTAATGAGCAAGGAAAATGGAATGACTCTCCAAGCCTGTTTAATTTGTTCAACCCGCAGCTAAAATATATTATCTAAAAATGTATAGAAATTGATATGCTCCTCATTCTCCAGTACTAAAATGTTAGAGGATTACCAGAAAAGAGTTCATTATTCCTGCTAACAAAGCATGGCCCTTGTGGCAAGAATGGAGAAGGTGGATGAAGTTTTCTTCATAAAAGGCTTGAGTTAATTTTGTGGATGGATTTCACACACGTTTGAACACTCTGAGTTATACAAATTCATGATATTCTGGAAGTGCTCTCTGTATTTGTAGAATGTAATGAACAACTGAAGGTCAGAATTTCACCAGGATTAAAATCCAGCTAATCTGCTGGGAAATGCCCTGGACATGGTAACAATGGGCCACTTCTTCTTTCTTTTTGAAATCCATGTCCGTGAATTTAATAATTAAACCACTGGGGTAAGGTGAAAGAATATGCTCCCTCCCCAGTGGAGTAGTTTGTGCCAGGCAGAGCTAATCTTATATAGGGACTGAGTAGACAACGGCTTGTATCTTATGAGTTCTCCAAAAGCTTCCTGAAAAAAAAATCTGTCTCTCCATTTACCTGCTTGTTTGTAATGACTTAATCATTCCTAAAGGGTCTTCTTAAAGGGCTCTTCACTTTAATTGAGTTAAAGCATTAACCCAAAGCATCGTGATGTAGTGGATAGAGGGCCAGCCTTGAAATCAGTGAGACTTAAATTGAAGACCTGCCTCTAATATGTGCTATTTGACATAAGACAAGTAACATAACCTCTCAGTTTCCTTTGAAATTCTTTTAGACTCAAAGTTACAAAGCAGGTACATACCTGCATAGATAGTTTGCTCATTGGAAGTGCCCTGCACCAATATTACCATAGGTCTGATTTTAAAAAAAAAGCACATTTCTTAAACTGATACAGTGAGAACATAAGGGAGTAAGAGATAAATACCTCCAAACCAAGGTACTCACAACCATGTCTGAGTAATTTTCAACGGCCACCACTGTGAAGGGGAAAGAATTCCTATCTTAAAGAGTGAAGTCCTGGTAATCGCGACCGTTTCCCCAAAGGAGAAGACTATTCTATACTGACAGAGTTCTCCTTAAAGAGGAACTAGTCCAACCTTGCATTTTACATACATGACAACTGAAACCCAGAGACATGGAATAACTTGCCCAATGTCACATAGAACCGATATTTGAACGTAGATGGTCTGACTGAATTCTATTCCTCTTACAACAAACTTCATCACGTCTATGTCTCGACTCAAAATATTCAATCAGTTATTTTAAAGAGAATAGTTATTTTATTAACTATACTTTGATGGATGGTTGGCCTGAAGACTTTATACAGACTAGGTAAATTATAGGCCTTGTTTCATTGGAGTTATTCTGTTATCAATCTTCATTTACAATTTCATTCCCAGGGTCGTCTGATTTGAATATTTTTAATTGGATAATTCTTTCAGCTATAGAAGCCTTTGGATCATTGTGCTTCCTTGCTATTTCATAGTTACATTTCACCCTCCAGACCAAGGTCAAGACTATTCCTTTATTCTTTTCTATTTAGACCTGCAAGGAGCAAATTCCCTTTGTATCTGGGCTCCAAGTACACCCTTTAGCTTCAAGTTGAATATTCTTCTTCAAGTTATAAAAACTTTGACTTTATCAGTGTCTTCTGAATTCTAGATATAGAAAACTCCTCATGGGCCTCTATGTTATTTGCACACAAAAAAAAGTTGAGTCCTCAGCTCCCCTTTTGGATCAGACTTTCATTTTAACTGTGAGGGAATTTCTTGTGAGCATACTCTACCACTGATGTAGATCAGCCATTTGTCTGTAACTTAGAGCCTTAAAGGGTTGTTTGGGTCATAAAAGTGTTGAAGAATTAATTCAGTACTTAGCATTTTCCTGGCTTAGCCAAGGCATTTTTATTATATATAATATGATATGATATGATATGATATGATATGATATGATATGATATGATATGATTGATATGATATATATAAAGAATCTCAGAGTTGGCAGAAACCTCAGAGACTTAGTCCAATCTATATTTTTGCTTTTTTTTTTTTTTGGGGGGGTAAAGTCAGAGATTGGGGGGTTTGATGTATCCAAGGAGATGACTCTGGTAGATTGTGTGTGTGTTGGTTGGGTGTGGTGTGTGTGTGTTTGTGTGTGTGTAAGTGTCTGAGGTCAGATTTGAACTCAGGTCCTCCTGACTTCAGGGCCGGTGCTCTATTCACTGCGCCACCTAGCTGCCCCAAATCTGTACTTTCTATAACATTATTGACAAGTATTCCACCAGCTTTCCTTAATGATATCCAGCAAAGGCAAATGTATTGCCTAAAAAGCAGCATATTATATTTGGACCACTCTAGCTGTAAGCGGAAAGATGGAAGTCTTTCCTTATATCAAGGCCAAATCATAATCATAACCAACATTCATATGGCAATTTACCATATTCTTTGCCTCTCTGCATCTTCTACTCACAGCCCAGTAATGCCCTCTGAGTTTTCTCTTTCAATCTTTCTCCTTAGTCCTTTCAATTGCTCTTTGGGTGACATAATCTTAGCTTCTCACACCATCCTGGCTACCCTTTTTGGGATGTGCTCCAGTTTGGCAATAATATTTGCCAAATATGATGACCAGGACAGAACACAACATCACAGTTATGGTCTTCTGGAAGCAGAATAAAGGGATCCATTAACTACCTGGTTCTGGATACTGCCTTTTTAAAAGCAGCCTAGTAGAACATTAGCACTTTTGACTGCCATGTCACACTTTTACTAATATTAAATGAAATTTCTTAACACTGCTCCACCCCAATTTTTCCCACCAGAACAGTTTATTTATCTTTTATTTCTCAGAGGGGCCACACATTCTCTTATCTTTGCATTCTCTTCCTTTCTTTAACTGTCAGATATATGTGATTGGCTTCCAAATGTATAACTTCAGCCTGAACATATCTCCTGAACTTTTCCTCTTCTGTTCTACTCACTAGATCTCTCTCTTTCTCTCTCTCTTTGTCTCTCCCTCCCCCCCGCCACCTCTCTGTCTCTGTCTCCCTGCCTCTCTCTTGGTGCCTCACAACTCCAAAACTGAACTGATAATTTTCCCAACTATTGACTCCACACTAGCTCATCCTCCCCAGGCCCACTCATCCTAATCCTAAATTAGCTTCTTCTCTTTCATTAATACTACCATTCTTGTACTCAGTGTCTACATGTAGTTAATCACCAAGTTCTATTGATTTTTTCTGCAGTATCTCCTTAATTAATCAATCAACATGCACTTATTAGATGCCTGCTATATGCCAGGTACCATGCTAGGTGCTGGGGATATGAAAACAAAAGCAAAACAGGCCTTCCCCATAAGGACCTTGTATTCTTTTGGGGAAACCATTGTATAAGTAAAGGAATAAACAATACATACAAATAAAAAGCGAGGTAAAATATCAGGGGGAGGAACTAACAGCTGGGTGGAATGGGGAAAGGCTTCCCACCATTGGTATCCCACAGATGAGGAAAGGCTTCTCACAGAGGAGTTGTGAAGGAAACCAGAGAATATAGAAGGTAGAGTCAAGATGGGGGCGTAGCCCAGGTATTGGGGATTGTTAGTACAAAGGCACAGAGATGAACCATGGAGCAGAAAAGAGTTCAGTATGATCATATCACAATAGAAAGCTCAATGAGGAGAAATGTCTTAGCAGACTGGAAATGCAAGAAGAAGACCAAAGAGCTTAAACTGACTGATGCTACTACTCTAGTTCAACTCCCTATAACTTCTCACCTAGATTATAGTAATAGCTATTTAATAGGTCTCCCCTCTAATGCAACTTCTCCTGGGGCAAAAATATGAAAACAAAAACACTCCCAGATTAATCTTAGAGCACAGCTCAATGATTCCTAGTAGTTAATATAATGGGAAGAGGACTAGATACCATTTGAGAGGACCTAAATTTGAATCATGGTCAATCAAACCTTTAGGCTTTGGTTCCTTTATTTGTCAAATGAAGTTGGGTGTGAGAGATGCTTTCAAAGGACTTTTCCAGCTCTAATACATGATGCTAAGATTCATTGTCTATGGAACAAAGTAAATATTTCTTAATCTGATTTAAGCAACACCCCAAAATCTGACTACTCACAACCTTCTCAGTCTAGAGACATCTGGGTGACATGGTGGATGGAGCACCAAACTTAAAGTTGGGAAGACATGAGTTCATATTTGGCCTCAGACATTTACCAGCCGTGTGACCCTGGGCAAATCACATAGCCTCTATTTGCCTCGATTTCTCCATCTGTAAAATGGCAATAATAATGGCACCTAGCTCCCAAAGTTGTTGTGAGGATGAGGTTAAATATTTGTAAAGAGCTTAGTACAGTACCTGAAATATTGTAAGTACTATATAAATGTTAGTTCTTAGTATTACTACTCTTCTTGTAAAAGGAAGTAGGTTGTCCTGCACAACCACATGAGTCTCTCTCTTAGTCATTGCTGAGAAGATTCTGGCAAGAGCCTCCTTACTAGTCTGATCCTTCATCTGGAAGATGGTCATCTACCCAAGAGCCAGTATGGTTTCAGAAAGGGCCTAGGAATTATCAATATGGTGTTTGCTGCCTGACAACTCCAGGAAAAAATGCCAGGAACAGAACAATGGTCTGTAGGCAATGTTCATTGATCTGATGAAGGCCATTGATACTGTCATTTGTGAGGGCTTGGGGAAAATCACAGCAAAATTTGGTTGCCCAAAGTGCATTGGTATTGTACACCAGTTCCATGATGATATTCTTGCATAGGTTCCAAATAATAGACAATGCTCTGGAGCTTTCCCAGTCACTAATATAGTGAAGCAGGGCTGTGTGCTTGCTCCCATGCTTTTTAGAATGATGTTTTCAATGATGTTGTAGGGCACCTTCAGTGAGGACAAAAATAGTATCAAGGTCAGCTGCTGCACTGACAGTAAATTATTCTACTTGAAAAGGCTATAAGCCAAGACTAAAGTGAAGGGAGTACCGGTGCATGACTTTTAATTCATAGATGATTGTGCACTCAATGCAGCCTCTGAGCCTGAGATGCAATAAAGTATGGATCGATTATCTGCAGCTTGTGCTAATTTGGGCCTGGCAATTAACACCAAGAAAACAGCTTCTCCACCAGTCAGCACTGAACCATCCACACATGGAACCATTGGCTACAGTGAATGTAGAAATTTTTATTGCTGTGGATAAGTTCACTTACCTTGGCAGTATACTTTCCATATATACTTATACTATCTATACAATAGATAGATAGATGAGGAAACTGATTCATACTTTGCCAAATCTAGCTCAGTTTTGGGGAGGGTCCATAAATAATTGTGGTAAAGAAGAGATTTTAGGCTGCATCCTAAACCGAAGGTCTACAGAGCCATTGTGCTGACCTCATTATTATATGCCTGTGAAATCTGGGTAGTATATCTGGATAGTAGTGAAATCTGTTAATATACCACTGCCATGCCAGGAAACTGAATCACTTCCATTTGAATAGTATTAGGAAGATTTTCAAGCAAAGCTAAGGCACGGGACACTGACATCCTTTTTTGAGCTGAAGTGCCAAGCATTCAAACCCTACTGCAAAGAGCGCAATTGTGATGAACTAGACAATCAAACGCCAAACACACATTTGCCTAAACGACTATTTTCTGAGAACTCACACAAGGCAAGTGCTCACATGGAGGTCAGAAGAAGCAATACAAGGCCATTCTCTCTCTCTTTTTTTTTTTGCTTTTTGGAGGGCAAGTGACTTGCCCAAGGTCACATGGCTAGTTTTGTGTTAAGTGTCTGAGGCCAGATTTGAACTCAGGTCCTCCTGACTCCAGGGCCAGTGCTCTATCCACTGTACCACCTAGCCTCCCCCAGGACATTCTCAAGGTCTCTCTGAAGAACTTTGCCATTGATTGTGAGACATGGGAGACACTGGCCAGGATCTCCCTGCATAATGTGCCTGCATCAAAGAAGGCGCTGTGCTCCATGAGCAAAGCAGAATTGGAGTAGCACCAAAGAAACAGGAGATGTAAAAATTTAGAGACATCTCCATTCCAAATATTCATGTGAATTATTTCTGCCCCACCTGCAGTAGAGCCTTCTGACCTCGTAGATTAGTCTGAGCAGCCACAGTAAATACATTGACCCCAACTTAGTGATATCATTTTGGTTCCCTTGGATTACAAAGGATAACAGCTGGTACTCCTTTCACACACTTACTAGTATTACTTGGATATTTGTGGTGTGCTGAATGTGACACACCTTTTTCTCTCTCTTTGCTTTGATTCACATTGTTTTCTTCTTAAGAAACTTCCTTTCCTAAAATATATCATGAAATCCTACTCATAATTCAGGTTCATACTCCATAAAATCTTCCTTGAGCCACCAACTAGATGGGCTTTCCTTGTATATTTGTCTTATTTTGCTTATTAAACTTTAAGTTTGATGAGAGCAAGATAATATTATTTATTTTTGGATCACATAGTGACTAACTCAGTGTTTTGACCTTATAAATTAGTGAATATCTGTTGACTAAAGCAACTCTGAACTAAGCTTAAATCTTGGCCAGCTTTCCTTCTATTAATCCCCTTAAAAACCTTTGAGTTCTTCAAAACATCCCAATTTTCTTGCTAAGTTCACCTTCAGCATAAGGAGCCTATTTCTACCAGGGACATTAGCATGATAAAAACTTTCATTCCATGTGCTCCCTTTTCTCTAGTGCAGTAATTTCTTTGCAACATTAGTGTATTTAGAACTCTGCATTTACATTTATTTAATTCAATTCAACAACTATTTGTAAGCACTGATTATTTTTTAGGTCTTATATTTAAGGCCTTATTATATCTGCTTCACCAAGTTTGAAGTCCTCACAGAGTTCTAACTAGTGTAGGGTGACCAGGACTTTGCCCCAGGATACTGAATTTAGGGGTTACTGAAAGTACTCTATCTTCTTTGGTAGTTCAGAAATAATAGAGTTTGACATTGTTAGGGAGAATTATTATTAATTAAAATAAGAAGCTTCCAAGTGTTATATTTTCTCTGAATTACCTCCCTCTACTTCATACTACTCTGTGATGATCTCTTCATTTTTCAGCATCTCTCCTCCACCTTCTCAGCACTATGAGGTCTTCAAGTGCACACCCACAAGGGGCAGTACACACACACACACACACATGAACACACACACATGTGCGTGCACGTACACACAGAGAAATACACACACAATTGTGTGTATATGCATACACTTATATATTTGTGTATGTTTAAATGTATGCATATGACTGTGTATATTCTTTTTTTGTTTATTGTTAAGTTTTGATGCAAGACAAAGAAAGACTTTAACAGGGACAATATTTGTAACACGGGGCTAATGGGTGCTGAAGTGCATATATTGGTAAATTTTGGGCTGTCCACCTAGGCAGTAATTTGTAGAGGGAGGGGGAAGGATACATGGGAAAAGAAGCCTACAAACAACAAACAGCATATGTGTATGTGTGTCTATAGGCATATATTTATATATGTATACATGTGTATGTGTATATGGGTGTGTGTGTGTGTTCCACTTTGCTCCTCTGCCTGCTCTCAACTCCGTACAAGATGCCCTTCCCAGGATAAGCTCATCACTTCTAAACTCACCACCATGTGGCTAACTCAAGCTGTGATTGACATCACCACCTTCAGACTTCCCTCTCCTCTAACTAGAGGGCTGAAGGCAGAGTACCAAACTCCTCCCAATGCCTCCCTTTATAGAGGGCAGGAACTGAACTCAGCTCACTCCAATTTGCATCTGACACTTCCCCTGATTTCAGTGCCTCAGAACAAGATACTCACTGGTGTCTCCTTCCTCCCTCCACTCCTGACTCCTTTTATGTGCTGTCTTAACTTTAAATTATAAGTTCTTGGATGGTAGAGACTATCTTTTTTATATTACTTGTATCCCCAGGGCTTAACACAGTGCCTGGCACTTAATGAATGTTTATTAGATAGATACAGATATACACACATATATGTATGCAAATACATATACATAGGTATATATGTATAATGTATACCATTATTGCAGTAACTTAGTCATGTCAGAGAATAAACCGTAATGCACCACAAAAAAAAATAAGAGAATTTAGAGATGGTTCTAAATCCACTATTTTTATGTAATAGTTTGTAGTGACATTTTTGCAGAGTGATATTATATTAACCAGCTGACACATTAGAAAACATTAATTTGTCTGATGTGTTACCTCCCGTGACCACATAGCAAAGAACAGAACACTAAAGATATTGGACCCAAGACAATTACATTTGATTCAGGACAAAGAAAACCTGTGTGACATAAAGGATAATTGTAACAAGGGGCCACAGAATGCTAAAGTGGTAAATGCTGGGTTGTCTGCCTAGGCAGTAAATTATAGAGGGAAGGGCAAGCATATATGGAAAAAAGAAGCTTGCAAAGTCAAGAAAGGAGAATTCCACTCCACAACTTCACCTCTGGCCAACTCTGCTTCTGGGAAAGCCTAGTATTGCTATTGAAGGTCCTCTGATCTACTGTATTTCTCCACTTTGGTTATTATTAGTGCCTGCAAAATAGACCCATTTTATCATTTTTTTTTCCTTTTGGAGGGCAATAGGGGTTAAGTAACTTGCCTTAAGTAACAAGGTTACATGGCTAGTTTTTTTTTTTTTTTTATGTGGGTGTTAAGTGTCTGAGGCCAGAACCAAACTCGGGTCCTTCTGACTCCAGGGCCAGCACTTTACTCACTGCGCCACCTACCTGCCCCCCATTTTATCATTTTAAAAATGTTATTAATCCTCATTATGCCCTATTTGGACATAGACATTTGACCTTCAGGTGGTAAATGCCAGAAATAATATGTTTTGGCACATTTTGAATTTTTGATTAACAAATAGCCTCACAAATCAAGGTTTATATATATATTGGATTTTTTAAAAATGAATGGTACCATTTATCAGGTACACACACACACACACACACACACACACAAGGATGCTGAGAGCCCCCTTACTTTCTACTGATTTCACTGATTGGTTGAGTTGTGAATTAACATCAGGTGAGACAGTGACATTTGGTTGTTATATCATTAATGTCTGACCTGATAATCCTTGATAGTTCAGCTAGCCAAGGCCAAAGGAATACTGAAATGTACTTAACATATTTTCCTCCATTCCATTCCTTTCACTGACTGAACATAAGAAGATATCTGTGGTAGCCCGAGCATGCAGAATCTTCTGTATCGCTCTAGAAATGCCAACAGAAACAATAAGTCCTATGCATTAACTAGGCTGCTGCTTGGTAATCAGTGTCTGGAATGGAGACACACAGTACACAGTATTCAAGTGGGGTAATTCTCACAAATTTCCCATTCGGTTAAGGTCCTGCACATATATGATCCTTTATTAATATCATGACTTTTACCTACCTTAACAAATTCTTTATCTCTGAAAATAATAAAAAAAGAAGATATTTTAAGCTATTACTTGTGTTCATGAATTACTAGTCATATAGCTTCATTCCCTACCCCCAATGACAAAGTTCAGACAGATTATCATGTTTGATCTGATGATGTTTGTTCCTTCAACTCTCTTATACTTTTTGTGATATATTATGGTATATTTTCTGTCATGGCTAAATTAGTGAGATCTCAGGCTGCATTAAGAAAAAATAAATGGTGTCCAGAACAAAGGAAATGATGCTCGTCTGGAGTGTTGGGTCTGGTTTGGGGTACTGCATTTTAAGAAAGGCATCAGTAAGCTAGTCTATGTCTAGAAGAGGGTGATGAGAGTGGTATAGATATTAAAAATAACATTAAATAAGAATCAGTTGAAAGAACTGAGGGGTATTTAGCCTGGAGAAAAGAAGATGGGGGAACACAATAGATTTTGAAAGAATGTCCTGAAAAAGACATATGAGACTTGTAATAGCCTAGGATTTTCCTTCCTGAGACAATTTCCACAGGATTGTATCATACCTTGCATTTATCATCAAATACCTGCTCTTGGTCCCAGCTTTTGTATCTGTCTTTTAAAGATTTTAGTTGGCCAAAGAGTTCCTTTGCATTCACACTGGTCTCTTTATCAGTTCCATTCTTTCCTCTCCATAAAAATTCCTTATTTTTGTGCCATCAGAATTCTGTTTCATACAGTTGCTCATTGATCATCTGGCTCATTTCTTTCTTCATAGAATCTTAGGCCATAGGAGCGTACCCACTCTTTCATTTCAAAATCTGCTCTCCTGAAATCAAAAGTGCTTATCTGATTTTGCCTTGTTTGGGACTACATCATTTCTGAGGTCTCTTCCCATTATATGATTGTATGATTATATAAGGTTGTTGGTTAGAAACAAAGAACAAGCCAAACTCTCCTTTGTTGTGATCTACTAGTTTCGGTATCCTTGACCTAATAGAAGTGGGGGGGGGGGGAGGGAGGGAGGGACTGAAAAACAAACAAAATAAAAACCTCAGACAAGTGTCTATATGAAACCCAAACAATTGGTCCACAGTGAAAAGAACACAGTCGTCAAATTGATGATCTGGCTTCATGCATACCGCCTCTCCTGTTTCCTCCTTCCCCTCCCCCAGTTGTTTGAATAAAATTTTCACTTTTCAACTGATTGTGCTGGCACTGTCTAGACACAGCCTCAGAGCCTTTCTTTGTTTATGAGGACATTTGCAAAATTGCACCGGATGAAAAGCCCAGCCAGCTATTATTTGAAAACTTTTCTGGGATTTCTTCGTGTACCATTTTGTTGGAAGATATGCTGTGCAGACCAAGAAGAAAAGCAAAAAGTAGGCTGGATACCATCAGCCTGGCTTTCAGAAAGGGCTTAAGCCAGAAGCAAGCAAGGGTCTGGCGGCGTCTGCTTTTTCCCATTCTTGCGACGATCATTGTCTCAGGAATGAATTCATATTCTGTATCATTTTCGGTTACCTTTATAGTCTTTCTTACAAGAATGAGGAATGAAAATTTTAATGCCTCATATATTCTGTGAATTACTGTAGATGACTATGCTGGACTACTTTGATCTTTCCTATATTCTGTGGTTTGATTGGATCGTGATGTGAATGGAAAGCAGCACAAAACAAATCAGTTTCAGGGAGAACGACTTTAACAAGAAAGGGGGAAAAAAAGTACCTCTGCCCACTTCAGAATATTACATAGATGATGGAGAGAGTCCAGAAAACCACTTCCTATGTGCAACTAAAAATGATCACAGTCTTTCAGGTTAACATACACTGATTTACAGCCAAACTTTGGGGTGAATATTCATTATTAAATATGGTTATTAAGGATTGGACCAAATACCCTTTCATTTGCATGGAGTAACACTATTCTACAATGAATGGGGAAAGATGCAGGCAGCTTATAAGGGAATCATAGTAATAATAGTTTACATTTTAATAGAGATTTACAATTTACAGAGCACTTTCCTGAAAATAGTGGTATAAGCTAGGCAGTGAGGAATAGAGAGAAAGAGAGAGAGAAAGAGAGAGAGAGAATCAAAGGAGATTTAGTAGCCTAGATCATTCCATAAACATCATTTAATGTTTACAATTTGCAAAGATTGCTATTCTCAGGGAGACAGAAAGATCAAATAAAACATGGTATACCTGCCCTCACAGAGTTTAAAATCTAGCTGGGGTGGGAAGGAGAAGATGGGGATAGAAAACAGACACAAATAAGTATAATACAAAACAGAAAGTACATAACTAAGTAAGGTGCCTATATAGGAAAGTGTTATGTGAGGTCTAATGGTAGAAAGGTGATTTCCAACTGGAAAGATCTGTAAAGGAACCAACATTTGGGCTGGGATTTAAGAGCAGATAGGATTACAAAAGTTGAAGATGGGGGAAGGGAATTTTAGAGACAGGGAGCAGGACTAGCAAAAACATTCAGATAGGAAAATGTGGGAAACAATGAGGAATTCAGTTGGAGGAAGCATAGTTAAAACATGCAGGAAAATAGTTTGAATTAAGGCTGAAAAAGTAGGTTAGAACTAGACTGGCTTTTAGCTGGTCTTGAATACCTGCTAAAAAACATCTGTAATAGGGTCACCTAGGTGTCTCAGTGGATAGAGCACCAGCCCTGGAGTCTCAAGGCCCTGAGTTCAAATCTGTCCTCAGACACTTACTATCAGTGTGACTCTGGGCAACTCACTTACCCCTGAATACCTCCCCCCTACACCTTCCTCAAAAGAGACTGTAATGTATGCCATAGGCAAATGGAATTGTTGGCAGATTTTGAGAAAAGAGATGATGCGGTCAGATATTTGCATGGGAAATTACTCTGGAAAGCATGTAAAAACAAGGGGTTCTTAACCTTTTTTGTGCTATGGACCACTTTGATAGTCTGGTGAAATCTATAGTTCCCTCCTCAGAATGTTTTTAAATGAATAAAATAAAATTGAAATAGACATGTAATTTTTTTTCAGTGTAAGTTCACAGACTCCATGAAATCTATTCATGGATCCTTTTCAGTTACTAGGGCCAGAAACCCTGATATAAAAGATGGATTAAAAAAAGAGATGCAAGGCTAGGGATGCCAATTAAAACATTATTGCAAAAATCCAAGTGAGTAGCAACCATGACCTACATTTAGTTGGTGGCTGCACTTACATGGCAAGGCCAAATTACTGAAACTTAGAACACAAAAAGTCCTTAAAAATCGTCTAGCCTTATGACTCATTTTACAAATGATGAAATTTGGGCCCAGAGGACTTAAGTGACTTGTCCTGAGACACATGGTTAGTAGGGAAGAAGGAAAAAGAAGCCAGGTCTTCTCATTTTCAGTTTAATTTTCTTTCTACTACATCAGACAGCATCCTGGAAGGCCTGACTTTAAAGTTTCATGGTTCCTCTAATATGTTCTATCAACTTCGTGACCTTTTTACATTTCATCTTTTGCATTTGTAAAACAAGAAACTTGTCAACAATTGTATCATGATTACAAAAATTCTATATAGAACTTTGAGCAGCTATCAAAAATTAGGTATTAGTAGCAGGTAGATGGTGCAGTAGCTAGAGAATTGGTCCTACAGCCTTATTTCAAATCTGGCCTCAGATATTTATTAGCTCTTTGACCCTGGGTAAATCACTTAAATCTCTGTCTGCCTTAGTTTTCTCATCTGTAAAATCATAGTAATAATAGCATAGACCTCACGGGGATGTTATAAGTATCAAACATGTTAAGTATTTTGCAAAACTTAATGCAATACATATCTATATTTATTTATAGACATAAATACTTCTCAATATCTATTTAGATATTTATAAATAGATATAGATATTAGGAAGAAATGTAAATAAATAACTATAATTATATATTGATGTTGCACTTAGGGCTGCCAGTTGCTTTTCATATTGTTGTTCAGTTATGTCCCATTCTTCATGACTCCATTTGGGGTTTCCTCAGCAAAAATAGTGGAGTAGCTTGCCATTTCCTTTCACCTCATTTTATAGATGAAGAACTGAGGCAGTTACATGCCTTGCCCAGGGTTACACAATTATTACATACCTGAGAACAGATTTTAATTCAGGAAGATGAGTCTTCCTTATTTTAGGTCCACCACTCTATCCACCCCACCATATCACCCAGCTGCCCTTTCATGTTGTTACTCAATTCAATTCAACCTCAGTAATTCCTATCCAGTCTCCCTATTGTCCATTCTAATCATAAACACAAAATGTTAATATACAAGTACAGGCTTCTATAAGGTTTCAATTGTTGTACTAGTTTTAAAAATCTGGGGCTGAGAGGTGGGAGACCTGAGGGCAGCATTGGAGGTGGGAAGAGGAAATATTTGTCATAGAGGGAACCATTGCAATGGTCTTACTACCTGAGCATAGATGGAGATCATTTAAATGGAGTCAGGAAGGAGCCTTAGAGAAAAATGGTATTCCCATTATAACTACCTAAAAGAATACATAGTAAGATGACTTAAAGCTCCAATTCCTAGCATGTACCAGGCAAGTTGCCTAACACTGGTCTAAAGGAATTAATTCCTTACCTGCAAAAGGATCTTTCCACACTGATCTGGCAAACTATCACTTGAAGCTTTGTGTTCAGTGCACTATGGAACCTAACTCTTGTCCCAACAAACATACTGCTTATTCAAGTAATTAATTGCATGTTATAATAATAATAGTAGAAGCAGCAGCAGCATCTAGTATTTCTACAATGCTTTAAGATTTATAAAGGGAGTTTATAATTAGAATACAACAGCCCTCTGAAGTAGGTGTTATCATTATACCTATTTTGTGGCTGATAAAACTGGGTGTCAGAGAGGTTAAGTGACTTGCCTAGGATCACACAGCTAGTGTCTTAGGCAAAATTTGAACTCAGGTTTCCCTGGTTTCAAATCCAGTCCTCTATACACAATGCCACCTTAGCCATAGTGAAGATTGCACTGAATTTAGATTCAGAAGATGTGGGTTTGCATTCTAGCTATGTTATTAACTGCCTCTGGAATCTTGGGAAAACCATTTAATTACTCTACATCTCAGTTTCTTCATCTATAACATACAGGAGTTGCTCTAAGTGACCTCTACAGTCTCTTTCAGTTCCACTGCAAAATGGTACCCAGTATGTTTGTCTACTTATGTGTACATTTCTGACTCATGTGTCTTTGTGAATAGCACATTAGCTGCTTGATGGTTTTTCCGAGGGCTTTTGAAGATCATTTGCTGTTGAGCTTTTTGTACTAAAAGAAGCAGAAACATAAAAAAAATATCCATACAGAAGCACAATAGACATGGTCTGCTAGGTCCTTCAAATAATTTCAAGTGATATTTACAAGGACAAGTACCTCCATTATTTATTACTTGCAGGCAGCTACAGTACAGAGGAAAGACCACTCTGTTGGTAGTCAGAAGATCTAGACCTGAATCCTGACTCTCTTCTTTGCTACCAGGATGAACTTGCCCATATTACTTTATTTCTCTTTGGATCAGCCTTCTTATCAATAACATAAGGATAATAGCACCTAGAGCAGCTGCCTTACAGGGTTGCTACAAGGCTCAAATAAGATTATATATATATATATATTTGTAAAGTGCAATAAAATATTAATAGATCTATAACTAGGGTAGCATTGTCAAGACTTTGCCCAAGGTTGTTGATATCTGGGAGAAAGTTTTCTCCCTTTAATGGTCCTATGACTTATGGCCCTAAACCATCCATGTAGAAGGCAGCATTACCCCAAGACTTCTTTCACTCTCCCAGAGCATTCCCCTACCACCATTGCCCCTTGCCTCTGTATTTTTTCTATTGTATTTCCTTCAGGGAGTTAGAACTTCAGAGATTAATTATACCCAAGGATCTGAGGCAGACTCTCAAGGAGAAAATTTTCCTTCTCTCCCAGTTTGATGAAATCTGACTCTGGCAGATTTTCTGAAGAATGCCCAACTTAACTTTAGCAAAATTTTGTCCTGGAAACCAGAATTCCTAGTTATGACTCTCCACTCTTGTTATTATTACCATAATAATTATTACATGTTCTAATCTCTTTTGGTGGTGTCCATAGAAATATTTCTAAAAAGAAATTATCCTAAAAGTAGTTTTATATTTAAAAATCTACGAATGGGGGGTGGCTAGGTGGCACAGTGAATAGAGTACCAGCCCTGGAGTCAGGAGGACCTGAGTTCAAATCCGGCCTCAGAAGCTTGACATACTTACTAGCCATGTGACTTTGGGCAAGTCACTTAACCCCAACTGCCCTCCAAAAAGCAAAAAAATATATATCTACAAATGATTTCAAGGTGGATAAAAAAATCTTTTTGTTTTAAGATTATCCTCTGTAGGCTCTCTAAAAGCATCCTTAGTAAAATTTCTATCATCATTGTAATCATCATCATCATCATGGGTAAGGAATAGAATTGAGATCTTACTGATAAAGGAATTTTGAGATGAGGAAACTCCTTTTAAATTATCATTGTTGTTATATAACAGTCAACTTTGTAGGTAAAAATATTTGTTTTAGGTCATCTTACAAGTGAGAAAGAGACCATAATTCAGGGTCAAAACAACAAACGAAATCCATCTTGGCTCTTCAAATCATAGGCCCTGTGCTCTTGGGTAAACAATATTAACTCTCAGCCTTGGTTTACTTGCCTGTTTAAAAAAACAGTGGCAGAAGAATGAGTTAATGCCGTATTCATTAAAGGGTTAATTAATATCCATACATAATCAAAATGTTATAAAGACAAAAAGACAGGAGTGGGCTCCTGACTGCCAGCCCTATTCGTTAGTTACCAGAAGATGCATTCTCTCTAAGAATAATGACACTTACGTTGATTTGGGATGCTAAACACCTGGGACACTTTTGACAAATACAATTTTAAGAACTGGAAACCTCTCCTCCATTAGAGAGGGAAATATAAAGTTCTCTCTTTCCCCCTCTTGTGACATTCAACTCTTAAAGGCAAGAATTCTATTTTATTGGCTTCTTGTAATCAAGATGATGTGACCTTTACAGGATTAATATCTCATTCTTTTGCTAACTAATTTACTCTAATAACACAGGAAGATGCTTTATGGTATGAAAAACACCCTAGGGGACTGGGCTTGGCTATAATAGTGAGAATAAAGCCATTAGAGTTGGATATATAGTAGAGGTAAAATCTTAAATATAAATTTGTAACCATGGTATATGGAAAATTTCTTTTCTTTAACGCTGTAGTTTTTTCTTTTATTAGTTCTTTGTTAAAAAGTGCTGCTATAGCTTTGCAGTAAATTTTCAGTAGACCTCAGCAGCTACTTCTGTTTTTCTTATTTTTTTTCATATTAGAGGGTTTTTTTTGTGATTTTTCCTTTTACTTGAGAGGCAGTGTGGGGTGGGGGGAGTGTCAGGGTTGGTAAGGTCTCTACTCTTAGCACTTCCTTGTTTCCAGTATTAAGAAAGAATTAGACATTTCCAAATCTTTTGTTCTCTCTTTTGCATTACCCAGCTCATATGGGTGTTACAGAAGAAAGTGCTTTTTAAATCCTAAAGTGCTATAGAAATATGAATTGTAGTTATTACTTCTACTAACAAGCAGTATTTGCCAATCTAGAACTAGGTTTGGCTGAATAAAACTATTGCAGTATCCTCCTATCTAATGTCTTTGCCTCAATTATCTCACCCTCAATCTGTGCAACTGTCCTGCTTCTCTGGCTCCCCATTCCATACATAATTCCTTCTAGAGACTACTTAGCGTGTCAGTGTTCTTCATGATTAGGCCTTGATTTACCTTTCCAAGTTTACTTTCAACTTCAGACATATATTCATATTTAGAGAACTTGTAAGTAATATATTCTCGCCTAGTCATTTTAAAGATGAGAAAATGAGACCTAAGAGACTGATTTGAAGTCATTCTGATGGCAAATGGCAGAATGCAGAACTGGCATTCAGAACCTGGCTCTCTGACTCCAAATTCCACTTTACAACCTTGATTCTCACCTATTTTCCTCTAGTTAACACGATCTTCCAAAATTTTATGTTCCTTCTGACATCCAAGCAGACACTTCTGAAATCTTGAAGAATAGATGCTATATTAGTTGCCTCCCCCAATTCAAACACCTATTTCTCAAGCATTAATGAGATACCATAGGCGTTTATATATTTGAAATATAATTTTAATAAAATTAATCTCTGGCTATAGTCGTTGGAACCTTTCATATACTGTTAAGAGTTCACAAGAATGAAATATGCTATTAACAAATAAGAATAAGCAATTAATTGGTTTTATGTATTCTCACTGCAACACATAATATTACAGTGCTGCTTAAGTCTACAACAGGTTAAGTGACTTGCTGTGATCATTTAGCCAGCAAGTGTCACAAGTACAATTGGAATACAATCTTCCTAATTTCAAGTTCAATACAATCAGGCATTCTCCCCCATCATGCTTCCTTTCTACCTTGAAATATCTTTCTAAACATCCATTTTTCCCCTCTGGTGTGATATAATGGCTAGAGCACTTGACTTGGAGTCAGGAAGATCTGGGTTCTAATGTTACCTCAGAGATTTAATAACTATGTGATCCATAGCAAATAATATCTCTGGGCCCCATCTATAAAATGAAACAAAAAATCAACGAAACAATACATAATATATATTTACCATTTGATTGTGCTCATAGCCTCTGTGAGATTTATGAAACCATCAGGTCATAGAAGAACTGTTCTGAATGATCTAGTCCTAGGAACAAAAATTTTATCTATTTAGTTCCCACATAACTTTCTCTCCTTTGAAACAAAGTACAGGAGGAATATGGTCCTCAAATGACACTCTGCTCATGCTTCAGTTAGGGGCAGTCATTTGATGAAAATTAAAAAATTCTGGACCAAAGTCTAGGCTCCTTCTTGCGTATCAGAAATAAAAACTTGGGGAGGGGTGGCCAGGTAGCACAGTGAGTAAGAGCACTGGCCCCAGAGTCGGGATGACCTGGGATTGAATCCAGGTCCAGACACTTAGCACCCACCCAGAAACACCTGGCAATGTAACCTTGAGTAAGTTACTTAACCCCAATTGCTTAGGGGTGGCCAGGTGGCTCAGCGAGTAAGAGCACCAGCCCTAGTGTTGGGATGACCTGGGATCGAATCCAGGCTCAAATACTTAGCACCACACCCAGAAATAACTGGCCGTGTAAAACCTTGAGCAAGTTACTTAACTCTGATTGTTTTTAAAAAAAGGAAATTAAAACTTGGAACCTGGTTTATATTGAAACTTTTGATGGTCAGTGCTTTTTTTTTTTTCACTTTTATGCCCTGTTGCCAGCAAAGACCTCCAACTACTTATCATGTTTAGGTTAGGTCATCACTAATGGAGATGGGGAAGTGTACCTACCAGCATACCTAGGATAAGAAGAGCCTATGCAGTTCTGCTTCTAGTTCTAGACTCTCTTTTATATTGAGAACTTGAGTTCAATTGTCCAATATGAGAAATATGTCCCATCTTCCCTGACTCTTGTTCTTCAGAAAAGTGCCTGTACATATCCTTTGACCATTTTTCAACTGGGGAATAGCCCATTTTTTTTTTTTATAAATTTGGCTCCATTTCCTATATATTGGAAAAATGAAGGCTTGATCAGAGAAACTTGCTGTAAATATTCCCCCAATTTTCCTGTTTCCCTTCTAAATTTGTTGCATTAATTTTATGTGTGCAAAATCTTTTTTAAGCCAAGATGATGGCATAGAATAAGGGGGGAGGAAATGAGATGGCACCATAGAAGCAGGAATACTCCCTGTGCTCCCCCCATAACCACCTCAAATACCTATAAAAATGACTCTAAACAAACTGTAGGGCTACAGAACCCACAAAGTGACAGAGAGAAACAAACCTCCTGATGAAGACAGCCTGGCAGGAAAGGTCAATTGCAACCTGCTGGGAGCAGAGCCCAGCCCTGCTTGAGTAAGAGGTTTTAGTCCCAGGGTGGCCCAACCACCTGTGGCTAGAGGGACATCAGGACAGTAGATAACCAGCAGCTGTGGTGGTTTTCTAGAATTATCAACCCATAAATGCCAAAGATAAAGTGAGAAGTCAGTGCAGTGTGGACTTTGGGAACAGGAAGACTGGGAGCGCAGTTTGGCCTCTGCCACCTGGAGGGAGAAATGGCTGAGGTGCGTCAGCCATGCAGCCACCACTGCATGGCTTCTTCAGAGCTCCTGGTCTGCAGATTGTAGGGGGGGAAAGCAACCATTCTGATGGGTAATCACTCTTGCTTTAACATCCTTGGATCTGGATCACTGTCTTTGGTGGAGGTTCTGGGGTGCGTTACCAGTTTGCCAGAGCCAGTGGAGGCTTCTGAAAGGGCACCCAAATAATAGCTCCATCCCCAGTGATTTGGTAAAAAGGTTTCCTCTCTGGAAGCAGAGATCTACTGTGGCAAAAAGCTCAAAAGTCAAGCAATTGAGTAATAGCACGAGCAAGCAAAGAAGGCAAAGCAAGCACAACAATGTGGCTTTGGACTCCCTTTTTGGAGATAAAAAGGATCAAAGCATGGAACAGGAGGAAGACAATGAAGTCAAAATCCTGCACCAAAAGCTTCCAAGAAAAATATGAATTGGTTACAGGCCATAGAGGACCTTAAAAAGGATTTTGAAAAACAAATAAGTGAAGTGGAGGAGAAATTGGGAAGAGAAATGAGAATGATGCCAGAAAATCATGAAAAGAGAGTCAAAATCCTGAATGAAGAAAATAACACCTTAAAAACAGACTAACTCAAATGGCAGAAGATGCTCAAAAAGCCAATGAGGAGAAAGCCTTAAAAAGCTGAATTTGTCACATGGGAAAAGAATCTCAAAATCTCATTGAAGAGAATCATTCCTTCAGAATTAGATTGGAGCAAAAGGAAGCTAGTGACTTTATGAGAAATCAAGATACTATTACACATATACAAACAAATGAAAAAATAGAAGGCAATGTGAAATGTCTCATTGGAAAAACCACCAAAATAGATCCAGGAGAGGTAATTTAAAAATTATTGGACTACATGAAAACCATGATCAAAAATAGAACCTAGAAATCATCCTTCAAGAAATTCTCAATGAAAATTGCCCTGATATTTTAGAATCAGAGGGCAAAATAGAGGGTGAAAGAATCCACCAATCACTTCCTGAAAAAGATCCAAAAAGAAAACTCCTAGGAATATTATAGTCAGGTTTCAGAGTTCCCAGATCAAGGAGAATATATTACAAGCAGCCAAGAAGAAACAATTTGAATATTGTGGAAACACAATCAGGATAATAAAGGATCTGGCATCTTCTTCACTGAGGGATGGAAGGGCTTGGAATATAATATTCTGGAGATCAAAGGAGTTGGGATTAAAAGCAAGAATCACCTACCCAGGAAAACTGAGTATCATGTTTCAGGAGAAAATATGATCATTCAGTGGAATATAGGACTTTCAAGCATTTTTGATGAAAAAACCAGAGTTGAATAGAAAATTTGACATTCAGATACAAGAAGCAAGAGAAGCATGAGAAGGTAAACAGGGAAAAGAAATCATAAGGAACTTATCAAAGTTGAACTACTTATATTCATGCATGGAATAAAGGTGATTGTAACTGATGAAACTTTTCTCAGTATGAGAATAGTTTAAGGGAATATAAACGTGTACATATATATGCATATATACATATATATGTCTATACAGGAGGGTATATGGAAGTATAAATACATATGTGAGTGTGTGTATATATGTGTACAGGTATACCTAGACAGAGGGAATAGGACCAGTTGAATAGGAAGGGATGATACATAAAAGATGAAATTGAGAGGTGAGAAAGGAATATAATGAGAGGAGATAGGGAGAGACAGAATGGGGTAAATTATCTCATATAGAAGAAGCAAGGAAAAACTGTTATAATGGAGGGGAAGAACAGGAAGGCAAAATGGAATGGGTCAACCTTACTCTCATTGAATTTGGCTGAGGGAGGTAATGACATATACACTAAATAGGGTATTCACCCTACAGGAGAGTAAGGGGGAAAGGGATGATGGATGGGAGTGCAGGTTGGAAGGGAGGGAAGTTGGAAGCACACACTTGTGAAAGGGACAGGGTCAAAGTAGAGAATAGAACAAGTGGGGAGCAGGATAGGATGGAAGTAAATATAGTCAATTTTTTACAATATACCCACTATGGAAATATTTTGTGTATCTACATATGTACAACCTATATTGAATTGCTTATCTTCCCAGTAAGAGTGGGTGATGATGGAGGAAGGGAAAGAAACTGAAATCCAAAGTTTTAAAATCAAATTTTAATATATAGCTATGTATCTATATCTATATTTTTTACATGCAACTCCATCCAAGAGCTCCATCTTGCCCTACTGGAAAGTTGTAAGTAGGATGGGGGAGGATATAGGAGAGAGCAGATTGGGAGAGTGGGTATACAGTGGGATCTCTGTTTTGGGGTGGTGGTAGGGGAAAGATGGGGAGAAAAATTGTAACTCAATATCTTGTGGAAATGAATGATGTAAACTAAAAATAAATATAAAATTTAATTTAAAAAATAAAGAAAAAAGAATAAAAAGCTTTTTTCAATCTCATGTAACCAAATTACTCATTTTACTTCCCATGATCCTATTCTCTTATCCATAAATCTAACAAGTACATTTTTCTATGATCTCTAATTTTGCTTATATCACCCATTATGTCTAAATCATTTATCTATTTTGACCTTAAATTGGCATACAATGTGAGATGTTGGTTTATGCCTAATTTCTGACAATTTAAAGTTTAGTTTTGCTAGTTTTCCTAGAATTTTTGTCAGACATTGACTTTTTACTGCTAAATATTTGGATCTTTGGGTTTATCAAGTACTAGATTATGATGGTCATTTACGAAGTGTATTGTATACTTAATCTATTCTACTGGTCCACCACTCTATAACATAGCCAGTACCGTAATGTTTTGATGATTAGTTTTTTGTAATATAGTTTGTAATCTGGAACTGCTAAGCCACCTTTCTTCGTAATTTTTCATTGATTCCTTTGATATTCCTGAACTTTTGGTTTGTTTATTTCAAATGATTTTGTTACTATTTTTTTCAAGTCTTCAAAATAATTCTTTGGTAGTTCAATTTGTATGGTAGTAAATAAACAAATTAACTTAGGTAGAATTGTTATTTTTATTATATTGACTCAGCCTACCTATAAGCATTTAATATCTCTCCAGTTGTTTAGATCTGTCTTTATTTGTGTAAAAAGTGTTT
Organism: Petaurus breviceps papuanus; assembly: GCF_028583685.1. Lineage (NCBI taxonomy): Eukaryota > Metazoa > Chordata > Mammalia > Diprotodontia > Petauridae > Petaurus > Petaurus breviceps. The sequence goes on along the minus strand of NW_027186304.1, from coordinate 69,331,291 downwards.
CTCTATTGTGTCCATATAGTCCTCAGAATTGATTCAGCATGTTGACTCCCAACTATTTTGTATTATCTGTTGTTATTTTAAATGGAATTTCTCTTTCTGTCTCTTGCTGCTATATTTTGTTGGTACTATCTGTGTTTATTTTATTTTTATTTCTTTTTCTTATCTTATTGCTACGGCTAATATTTCTAGTACTTTATTGAATAATAGCAGTGATAATGGGCATCCTTAATTCAGTCCTGATCTTATTTGGAAGGCTTCAAATTTATCTCCATTATAGATAATGCTTGCTCTTGGTTCTAGATAGATAATACTTATTTAAAGAAAGGCTATAACAGGGCAGCTAGGTGGTACAGTGAATAGAGCACCAGCCCTGGAGTCAGGAGAACCTAAGTTCAAATCCAGACTCAGATGCTTAACATAAGTAGCAATGTGACCTGGGGAAAATCACTTAACCCCAGTTGCCCTACTTTCCCCCTCCAAAAAGCAAAAAAAAAAGCCTACAGTGATTCTTATTTTTTCTAGTATTTTTAATAAGAATGGATGTTATATTTTATCAAAGTCTTTTTCTGCATTTATTGTTGTAATCCTATGATTTTGTTGCTTTTTTATTGATATGGTTAATTATGCTAATATTTTTTCTAATATTGAACCAGAACTGAATTCCTGGTATAAATTACTAGAGGTCATGGTCTATGACCTTTGCTATATATTGCTATAACTTCCTTGCAAGTATTTTATTCAAAATTTTTCCATCTATATTCATGAAGGAAATTGTTCTATAGTTTTCTTTCTCTGTTTTTACTCTCCTTGGCTTAGGTATCAAAACTATATTTGTGTCACAAAAGCAATTTGATAAGACTCCTTTTTAATCTATTTTTTCTTAGTGTTTATATAATATTGGATTAGTTGTTCCTTAAATTTTTGGTAGAATTTACCTGTAAATCCTTCTTATCCTGGGTTTTTTTTTCTCAGGGAGATCATTGGGAGTTTTTTTTTTTTTAAGATAGGATTGTTTAAGTACTCTATTTCTTCTTCTGTTAATGTGGGCAGTTCATATCTTTATAAATATCAATTCATTTCACCTAGATCAACATTTCCCTGGTATATAATTGGGCAAAATTGCTTGTATTAATTGCTCTAATTTCACCTTCATTGTAATGTATTTACCTCTTTCATTTTTTTATACTGGCAATTAGTTTTCTTTTTTTTAAATCAAATTAAACAATGGTTAATCTATTTTGTTGTGGGTTTTTTTCATAAAACCATCTCTTAATTTTGTTTATTCATTTAATTTTTTTATTTCAGTTTTATTAATCTCATCTTTGATTTTTAGGATTTCTATTTTGGTGTTTTACCGGTGATTTTAAATTCATTCTTTTTTCCCATTCTTTTTCAGTTGCATGACCAACTCATTGATCTGCTCCTTTTCTCTTTTATTGATGTATATGTTTAGAGATATAAATTTTCCCTAGGTACTGCATTGGCTGAATCCCACATATTTTGGAATATTGTGTGATTACTGCCATTCTGTTTAATAAAATTATTCATTGCTTTGATGATTTGTTCTTTGACCCATTCATTCTTTAGAATTATATTATTTAGTTTTTAATTGATTTCTAATCTATACTTCCATGGCCCCTTTATTGAATATAACTTTTGTTTCATTATGGTCTGCTTTTCTGCATTTGTGAGAATTTATTGCGCTAATATATGGCCAGTTTTTGTGAAGGTGTCATGTACAACTTTCTTTCTTATATGTTGTATGGTTGGATACATCTAACTCTATGAGCAGAAAGTTTTGTCCTCCAGTAGTACTTATCCTATTGCAACTCCTTTAACTTTTCCTTTAAGAATTTTGATTCTATGCTGTTTAATATGTGTGTGAATATATATGTTTAGTATTGCTATTATTTTATTGTCTGTACTTCCTTTTGGCAAGATTTAGTTTCCTTGTGCTTTCACTTTTAATTAGGTCTACTTTTGTTTATGCTTTGTCTGATATCTTTTGCTACCTTTCTCTTTTTTACTTCAGTTGAAGCATAATAGATTCTTCTCTAGCACCTTATTTTAATTCAGTGTCTGTCTCTCTTTTTCAAATGTGATTCTTGTAACAAAAGGTTTTTGTATTCTGATTTCCAATCCATTCTGTTATCCCCTTCCTTTTTTATGGGTAAGTTCATTACATTAACATTCACAGTTATGGTTACTAACTGTGCATTTCCCTTAATCATTTCCCTTTTCTTCTATTTATTTATCCTTTTCTCTCTTTTTTATCCTATCCCTCTTCTAAGTCTCTTTTTCTTCTCAACGCTGCCTAATTTTTATCTACTCTCCCTTTTATCACCTCAATATTTTCCCTTATTCCTTTCCTCTCCTACTTCCCAGGCAAATAAGACAGAGATCTGTTACCAATTTACATTATACATACACATACATATGTGTATGCATATGCACATGCACAAGCACAAGTGTTTGTAGTGGATATGTGTGTTCCCATCTTTGAAGAAATTTAGATGTGAGTGATGTTCATGAATTGTTTCCCCCACACTGTTTCCCCCTCTACTGAAAAAGCTCTTTGTTGTGTGCCTCTTTTATAAAAGATATTTTTCCTGTTCTGCTTCTCCCTTTCCCCTTCTCCCAAGGCACCCTTTCTCACTTATCCATTTTTCTGTATATCATGCCAACTTGGGACTTCCTCCCATCACCTCTTTCTATGTAGAATCCTTCTAACTGCCTTAATAGTTGTAAATTTCTTAGAAAAGTACATACATTATCTTCTCGTATAGAAAGATTAAGTTTAATCTTATTGAATACCTTATGATTTCTCTTTCATAGTTACCATTTTATATTTCTCTTTAATCTTGTATTTGAAAGTCAAATTTTCTATTCAGCTCTGGTCTTTTCATCAGAAATATTTGAAAGTCCTCTATTTCATTAAATATCCATTTTTACCTTTGACGGATTATACCCAGTTTTGATATATTTATGTGTGTGTGTGTGTGTGTGTGTGTGTGTAATCCCAACTTTTTTGCTTTCTTGAATATCCCCAACTCTCTGTTCCTTTAACATGGTAGTTAATAAATCTGACTATTTGAAGTATTTTCTTTTTGAACTAAGAAGCTTCAAATTTGGTTATAGTATTCTTGGGGTTTTCATTTTGGAATCTGTTTCATGTTATGATCATTGGATTCCTTCAGGTTCTATTTTACTCTCTGGATCTAAGATATTGGGGCAATTTTCATTTTCCTTGGCAATTTCTTGAAATATCATTTCTAGGCTCTTTCTTTGATCATGGCTTTCAGATAGTACAATAATTCTTAAATTAGCTCTCCTTGATCTAGTTCCATTGTTTTTTCAATGAGATAGTTCACATCTTTTTTTTTATTCCCTTGACTTTGTTCTATTATTTCTCAATGTCTCATGGGGCCATGTATTTCTAGTTGCCCAATATTATTTTTTAAGGAATTATTTTCTTCAGCAAGATTTTTTTACTTCTTTTTCATTTATCCAGTTCTGCTTTTAAAGGAGTTATTTTAATAAGTGAATTTTTATAACTCTATTTCTACTTGGTCAAATCTGTTTCCTAAAGTATTATTTTCTTCAGTATTTTTTGTGCTTCTTTTACCAAGCTGTTAATTGTCTTTTTATAATTTTCTTCCTTTGCTATCATTGTTTACCCAATTTCTCCTCTACCGCTCTCATTTACTTTGAAAAATCTTTTTAGCTCTTCCAAGTATTTTTGTTGTGCTTGTGTTCAATTTGCATTTTTGAGACTTTGTTTGTAGTTATTTTGACTTCATTGTCTTTTTCTGAGTTTGTGGCTTAATCTTCCCTGTCACCATAGTAGATTTTTTGGGGTCAGGTTTTGTTGTTGTTGCTTATTCTCCCACCCCATTTCTTGTCTTTTGAACTTTATGTTAAAGCTGGGCTCTGTCTTTGGCATCATAAGGTGGGGAGGGTACTGCCTCAAGCTTTATGCTTTTTTTGCACTGCTGTTTTAAGATCTAGGTCAGCAAATTTTGAATTTTGGAAATTTTTGGTGTTTTGATGGAGTGATCTGAGGAGAGGCATGGTCGCTGCTCTTTGGGTCTGCATTCTGGTCATTACTTAGGAAGGACCCTGGTCCATTAGTATTACAATGATTTCTGGTCCTTTGGGACCAGCCCATGTTCCCTTGTGACCAGAAGTGATATTGCTCCTCTGGAGCCCTGCTCCCTTAGAACTGAAAACAGGTTCCCTGATCTCTTTTAACCAAAAGCAATTGTGTTCCTTGGGGCTTTTGCTCCCTTTTCACTGAAACTGCTCTTCTCTGAACTATGACCCAGAAGTGGGTATAGGAAATAGATTTGTCAAGCAGTTCCTCTTCCTGTATACAGTGATAGAGCTGAGGTTCCCTGTAGCCTCTTTCTGACCAGTTGCCAACTCCCCTTTCCATCTCTATCTTGAGAGTTCCCAAAGCTGCTGCTGCTTGTGTCACCACCACTTAGTCCTACCACTGGTATTTAATCCACTTGTGTTACAGGCTAGTCTCCACCTCTGTGTCACAGATAACTCATTCTGACTTCCAAGGTTGTCTTGGACTGGAAGAATGTCCCAGACTTCTTATTATCTTTACCACTCCAGAATTTGATTTGAGGTACTTTTTAAAGTTGTTTGGAGGAGGAATGTTAGGAAAGCTCAGCTGAGTGTTTCCTTTACTCCACCATTTTGGCTCATCCTCCAGAAATCTCCTGGCTTCCTTAATGTAATAACCTCTGGTGGTATGCTAAAACTGCCACTAGAGAAAAATGAATAGAAAAATCTCACCCAGTTCTCAAACTCACCCAATTTGCCTGTGGAGATCAATGCACAGGTGATAGAATTATTCATGTTCTTCCTTTAGAGTAGACAGAAGCATTTTGTTTTCTTTATCATCTTAACAATACTGGGCAAGTGATATTTGTCACAACAGAATGGACTATCTCGACAGTAGCCACACTTTCATTCTGTGCCCAGTGGTTAATAAGTAAGGATGTCACTCAAGAATAATGTATGAGCTGCTGGTAGAAGGTAGAATAATGCATCATGGGAGGGATGGCAATCAAGTAATAGATTGCATGCAAACTAGTATAAATTTATTACTGTATATTAATTTATTATGCATAATCACCATATGTAGTATTTATAATATTGTATATTATATACTACACATAATTTATGTGTATCTTAAAGCTCTCCATGATCAAATTCTAACCCATCTTTCCACATTGAATTCAAATTACTTCTTACTCATTTTTTTTAGGCTAACCAGTCTATTTATTTCTCTTTGTATATGATATTCCCTCTCCTGCTTCTGTTCCCTTGACACACTGACCCCCACCCCCACCCCTTCAGGTCTGGAATCCATTGCCTTTTCCCCTCTATTTAGAATCCTTAGGTTCCTTCAAGGTTCAGTTCAGTTCAAATGCCACCTCAAGATCCCTTTCAGGACCTATCTACCTAGCTATTAATGCCCTAACCACACTCCAAATGATTCTGCATGTATTTTGCATTCCCTTTGAACTTTTATACCATTTTCTTCATATAAAGTAAGCTCCTTGAGGACAGGGATGGTTTCATTTTTTTCTTTGTGTCTCTAGAGCCTACCACAGTACTTGGTCCACAATAGATTATTAATAAAGATCTATCTAGTGAATGAATAATCAGATGAATGAATGAATATTAGAAATAGAGCTATCATAAAAGAAAGATAAACCAAAACCTTGAAGGAGTCACAGAAAGTCAGTTTCCCAAAATCATTCTTTCATTTCCAGACAGCTACAGGCTCTGGGCCTGCTCTTCCAAAGAGACAATGAGGGTCCAAAGGAAGTCACAGAACAACAATTGAGTCAAATGATATAAATTTTGGGCATCCCTATGCCCTAGTGGTACTTAAGGCTGGGCAGGAGGAAGCTAGAAAATGCCCAGTGAAGATAGAGTTTCACTGCAGCCATCACAGTTCCCCACTTGAGGGCACCAAAATGATACCTCACTTTTCAGCTATGTATTTCAGGGCAAGTAACATTTGATCCTAGGCAAGATAAGAATTCTGATCCATTTATTCTAATTCAAGGGAGAATTGATAAAGTTTTGTGCTTGCTATCATCATGTCACAGAACATGCTTTTAATGCCCATAATTAGGGAAAACTGCCTGGCTTCAAGAACAAGCAGCCTGCCATTTGTGAATAAAGGAGTAGTCTTGAAGTTAAGAGACTTGAGGCATAGTTCCATTCAAACCATTTGATTTGTTGTGTGCTTAGACAAAGAATTTAACAAAAATGTCAGAGCTGGAAGGGACTCTTAAGAGCTTCTAGTCCAACTATCACTTTTTCCATAGGTGAGCAATGTGATCCATTGGAAAGAACAATGGATTTGTAATCAAAGGACCTGTATTCAAATCTTAACTGTGGCTCTTGCTTTCAGTATAACCTTAGGAAAGTCACTTAGCTTCTCTTTTACATCTGTAAAATGACGGGGTTGCACTAAATGCCCTCTTAAGTCCTTTCTTGCTTGAAAATCTTATGAAACTAGAACTCAGCAGTGACTAGTCCAGGGTCACACAAATAGAAAAGTTTGAATTTGGCTATCCTTAGCCATTTTTTTCACTGCCTTAAATATTGTTTTTGTTGTTGCTATTTTGTGTACCTATGTGTGTGTGTGATTTTTGCTGTGTTATTTTTCTTAGGGAATAATAAGAAGTGACCTCTAAAATGTTAAAAAAAAAAAAAGAATACAATAGTAAATCTGCAGGAATAGTGTCTTTGTCTTTGAATGCTATAGGGAAATTTTAAAAAATGATATTCATAAAGTTGAAGATTATTATTCTTGTTTTGTTAAAGCAGATCATCCAGTAGTAGTTGAGGTTTACCTCCAGCCAGCCAATCACTTAGTCAGTCAGTAATCATTTAAAATACTTACTATGTTCTAGGCACTGTGCTAAATGCTAAACCTAGTGTGCTGAAGGCTTAAACAGTCCCTGACGTCATGATATATTCAGTGAAAATGGGAAATAATCTTTGAGGATAGACACTATCACTGGGGTGAGGAGAGGAAGAGAAAAGACCCTTTTCAAAAGGTGGGATTTGGAGGAAGCCAGGCCAGGAGGCAGAGGGGAGGATAGAGAGCATTCCAGGCACAGGAGACAGTCAGTGAAAATGCAGTGTTGAGAAATAGATATAGACAGTGGGCCTGAATTTTATATTATCATTATAGATTAATGTTTCCTTGAGTATATTCATATTTGACATAGACTTAATTATTCCTTGCCACCTCTGCAATTAGAAGTACATGGTAAATCTAGACCTATTCTATAAAATATGATGACTTGATTTCTTTTGCTAGATTTAACTCTAAGAAATAAGTAACCTTAGAAAAACTGTCCTTCACACACTGCTAGCTCCAGCTGTACTCAGACAGCTTGATAACTTCCAGCTGAATCACACTTTGCTCCTGGGTGCTCAGAAAATCTATGATCTATCAGGGGTTGCCTTGTAAGGTTTTAAAATGTCTTTCAATAATGTACATCTAAGTTCTTGTTGTTGTTTGTTATTGTTGTTGCTGTGAGTAAGCCTGAGTGTTTATTTCATGTGATTTTGCCTAGGACAGTCAACACTTAGACTAAAAACAGATTCATGCCAACTTGAAGTGTGAAAATGTCTACTTCCAAAGATAACTTAATCTACTCTCATCCAGATTGTAGCTCATCTCTCCTTTCTAATTTAAAGACTGTGTATATGAATCTTGGAATCCAAATGGCATATATTAAAAAGATTAGTCATCATTATTGTAAATATAACAAAATTGAGATGCATCTATTTAGTCTGCAGAACTCACTTCCTTTTTTCTCCCTCCATTTTCTTCCTTTACTGTCTTACTGATTTCCCTTCCTTCGTTCCATCCTTTATTCCATTCTTCCTTCCTTCTTTCTTTCCTTCCTTCCTGCCTTTCTTCTTTCCTTCTATCCTTCCTTTCTCCTTCTCTCTTTCCCCCTTTTGCTTCTTTTATTTATTACTTCCTTTCTTTGTTTCTTTCTTCTCAACAACAATAATAATAGCTGACATTTATATAGCCCCTAAGGTTTGTGAATACATTATTTTACTTTATCCTCACAACAACCCTATGAAATAGATTCTATTATTATCTGTTTTATAAAGAAACTGAGTCTATAAAGATGTAATTATTTGTCACATAGAGAGTAAGTGTTGGTGGTAGGAATCAAGACTTCCTAATTCCAAGTCATATACTCTATCTATGTTGCTTCTTATAATCCACATCAATAAACATTTATCAGTCATCCACTGTGCGAGATACTTCTCATTTCCCCCTTCCTTTCTTATGCCTCTGTTGGAAATAGGAGAATATCCCTCTAATCTTGCCATTCCTATTCTCTTCTATGTCCTACCTGCAGAAATGGTTTTAGGTCAAGATCCAGAGAAGAGATGAAGCCTATTATAATGCTGGAATTTCCCTGCCACATTACAGAATCTATCTAGTTTTTATTTACCTGCGACTATCTAGCATTTCCCATGGGCACCCATTTTCTTAAGGCTATTTCTGTTACTGACATTAATCTTCTAGAAATATTCAAAACACTAATATATACCGTCTATGGGGGCAAGTTTTGTGAAGCCACATGAGTGTGGTAACATCAGTAATGAAAAGTAGTTCATGGATGTTAGCACCTGTTAATTAAACTTCATTACTACTATAGAAATGCATGATAGCTATTTTCTTATACTTCCCATCTTGCTTCACTCGGAGCAAAGAAACCCCCCAAAGCCGTATCCTTACCTTTGTTCAATTTGCTTTTGATATACACAAAGGACAAGGTGACAGGGTGTGGAGAGATAAGCACAAACTCATCAGCATTAGTAGAAAAAATAGTCTCAAACCACATTATATTCCCTACCATGTTTCCCCGATAATAAGACACTGTCTTATTTTTTTTTGGACAGAAAAACACCAGAGGGCTTATTTTCAGGGGAGGGCTTATTTTAATGAACATTGACAGCAATTTTAATAAACAGGTAAATGTGAACAAAAAAATGTACCTTTATTCAATAAGCAAATCACTGGGGAAGAACAGGATGACGCACTCACTGCTGCAGCTCTGATTGGATGCAGCACGGAGCGCGGCGTGCATTTCACCCGGGGGGTGGTGGTGAACGGTGCATACAGAGGGTACCGTAATGTAGCGTGTAGCGCAGGGGATCACCTTCACTACAGTAGCAATCTCAATAGGGCTTATTTTCGGGAAAGGGCTTATTTTAGAGGAATCTTACACAGTAAGGGGAGGGCTTATTTTCAGGATAGGTCTTATTATTGGGGAAACACGGTACCAATAGTGGGCCTGTTGTGGTGCAATGGTATCTGAGAATGCCACAGGTAAATCTACTGTGGTTGTCTATTGGCCTGCAATTGTTAATTACAGTTACTAGGAGTGTTGATTTAAGTCAAGTCAATGAGTGTTTCTTTTTTTCTTTTTCAATGAGCATTTCTCACATACCTCCTATATGCCAGACACTATGCTGAACATACAAAGAAAAGCAAAAACAAACCAAAAAATATTTTAAAGGAGCTCATAGTCTAGCATTAAGGGCGATGAAGAAAGCCTTCTTGTAAAAGATAGGATTTTAGCTAGGACTTAATGGAAGCCAGAGAAGCCAAGAGGATGTTGAGGAGGAAGAGAGTTCCAACCATGGAAGACAATTGGTGAGAAAGCCTTGAGTGAGGATGAGATAAGAGTATTTTGTATAAGGAAATACAAGGAGACTCAGTAAATGGAAGGGTGGGCCATTACGGTGTAAGAAGGGGGTAATGTTATGAAGGGATTTAAAAAGTCAAATACAGGCTGTTCAATTTGATCCCAGAGGAAATATGCTGACACTAGAGTTTGTGGAAGAACCTGTGCTTTAGGAGCAACAATTTGACAAATGAGTGGATGATGGACTGGAATAGGGAAATACTTGAACCGAGTATACAAATCTGGTCTATTATACTGGACCAGGTATGAAATAATATCCCCACCCAGGTGGTGGCAGAGTCAGAGGAGAGGAGTGGGTGTTTAAATGATGGGAGAATCTACAGAACTTGACTATAGATTTGATATGAGAGCAAGAAAAAGTGAGACATCAAAGATAGCATTTAAGTTGTGAACATGAGTTCCTGGGAAGACGGCAATGCCCCAGTGATAGGGAAGTTAGGAAGAGGAGAGGGTTTGGGGGAAGGGAATTAATAAATTCAGTTTTGGACAAACTGAATTTAAGATATTCATGTAATAACCGATTTGAGATGTTTGATAGTTGTACAATTCTCTACAAACTTGCACTAAATCTATGTATAGTCACAGAAAAGTCAGTAACAATATGGCACGGTGAAAAGAGTGGAGGTTTTGAGACAGGAATCTGAGTCCCCCTCCCTCTTCCTACAGACACCTTCTTACCTTATAGCACAATGTAGAGGATATACTAGGATTCTTTGGTGATGTGTGTGAATGTATATGTGTATATGTATGTGGGAGGGAGGGGAGAGAGGGC
>NW_027186304.1:69317363-69320727 GCF_028583685.1 Petaurus breviceps papuanus | reverse complement strand
CAAGAAACCTTCCTCTAACCTGTGGGGTAAGTGTAATATGAAGCAAGAAACCTGTGTCACTCTTTCATTTTATATCTAGGATCGAAAAGAATTCTTTTACACAAGGGACACAATTTTTTTACACAAGCAAAGCTACAAGTCAGAAGAAAATTAAATGATCAGGTAATGGATTCATTATTCATTTCATGCAGCCATTACATGACTTAGTGTTACACTGAGTGAAGTACAGGCATCTACCATGCTATGACCCTATGATCTGGACCATAAGGTCTCTCTTCACTGAGGGATTCTTATCCCAGGTAGTCTTTTCAGAAAATGTACTCAAGTAAGCTGACTTTTGAGGAACCCCTCTGTCCAGCATCCAAAGTCACCTGTAGTTCGGGTTTTTCACAGTATGAAAACCTAGACAGGCAAAGAGTGAAACCAACCAGTGAACAGATTACCTCACACTAAGGATGCAACCAACCTGTCTCATACCAATTGAGACAATGACTGAGTTTTGTCTTGCTACAGACATGAAGGTACACAATATATCCTATCTCACCCCACCCCTGTATGTTTCATCAAGCATACTGGGAACTACTGGGTTGTTTCATTTTCTATTGTTAGAAACAGCAGTCTCTGCCTTGTATTTTACTATATTTGTGCACATTTTTTCCTAAAGAAATCATGTTGAATTTTTTTTCTTTTAAAGAGATTCCACTGAATTTTTTTTCTCAAGAGAACAATTGGTAGGCTTTCTTGACAAAACCAAAAACAAACAACAAAACCCTCCTCTATATTCCTCTAAAAGACTATAAAAAGCTCAGCTAACAGTAAGGGGTAAAAACAAAAAACTAGCTTCTGAACTTTAGCAGAAGCTTCTAAGTCTGTATAAAGAAAATGATTCATAGGAGATCTTTGATAATTTTTTCCACTACAAAAAAGTACAGCCCTACTTGTCAGCACACCTGTATTTTCCCTTCATCTAATAAACTGCCTAGGCTAGAGCTGCAAAGGAACATTACAATGTTGACAATGTTACTGGAGAACCTTAGAAGGAATCAACTTTTGCTATATTGTGGAGCATATATAGTAAAATCAGATCCACTGGGGTGAGGAGGGGGGTGGGCTGGGAATACCTATTTAACCCCTTTGTTGCTTCCAAATCTTGATTTTGGCTTTGCAACTCTTTTTTTTTTTTAAGCAATTGGGGTTGGTATTTAAGTAACTCAAGGTTACACAGCCAGTTATTTTGTGTGGGTGTTAAGTATCTGAGGCCAGAACCGATCCCGGGTCTCCCGACTCTGGGGCCAATGCTCTTACTCACTGTGCCACCTGAATGCTCCATTAGCAACTCTTTCAATAAAGTCCTGATGGAATAGATTAGGAGCCAAGAAAGAAACCGGTAGTTTTGGCCAGGCAGAAGAGTTATTTCTTAGCATATCTGTAGGCTATATATATCTCAAATGCTTTAATAAATATTTGACAATCTCTATAGTCCAGGCTTTTGAATGGCTGTTCACATTAAGCTGTTGTCAAAATTACAATTAAGACCTTGTAGCAATCCAAGTGTTAACTAAAATATATTGGCTAAAGGTCAATCAGGAAAACTCAAGAATCACCAGATTTTCCTTCTGATTAGAGTTCATTTTCAGACAGTCTGATTATTAGATTGTAAGCTTCTGTTGCCTATGGATCACATCTTGTTATTTTATCTTCCTCATTACATATCACAATGTGTATCATAACAAATATCAGAATGTTTGTTGAGTTAAATTTCTGGGAATGTTATTACATATGGATGTGGCATGAATATAGGGAACACAGCAGGATGTATGAATGGGAGTGTGACTCAGAACTCCAATATTGCCAGTTGCCCGTGTCTATTTGTGTCACCATCACACTGCTCTGTGAAAATATGCTTCCCGCTGAATGCTGATTTTTTCTGGACTTAACAGTTTTGCTCCACAACTGCGTCTTGTATCTGTGCTGCTCTCATCTCTCTTGATCTCCTCTGCTTCTTTGCTTCCTTCTGAGGTCATTACTCTCCCAGTCTTATGGTCATTGCTGGGCATTGCTCCCTGTTACTAACTACTGGGTTTCATCAATTCAGACCCATCTAACTACCTTCCAAGTAATAGGCTGCTAAGACTGGAACATATTTTTTTATAAATATTTTAAGATCACAGATTTAAAGCTAGAAGGGACCTTAGAAGCCACTTAGTCCATCTCTTTCAATTTATACATGAGGAAACTAAGGCCTTTAGAGGCTTACTCACTTATTTAAGGTCACACAGGTAAAAGGTGATAGAGAAGGATTCTTCTCACTGTAACATGTAGCCTCTTTGTCATACATGGGCAATGAACTTCCACAAAAATCCCGGTAGAGGGTCTAGGAGTCTAAGGTTTTCTTCGCTTTTAACCCTCATGTTTGAGTATGAGATCACCATCCTTTTTCTCAGAAAATTCTTTGACTTGAGGTTAGAAATTTCCAGGATTTTTTTTCAGGCTTCACATAGAAATCAATTTAAACTAGAACAAAAGTTAAGTGAAAACAAGGGCATTGTTCTCTATCCACCTCACTTGAATTCCTGGATTTATCATGTGTATCCATTATCAACATTCTACCCCTCTTCCCCACATTTGGTGCAGCATTTTAAAAATGGATGTATTTGTTTCTACCTCACATTCATTTCAGCATCTGGTACTTGATAAGTGTTGATGGATTAATTGAATGATTTCCACATTTGTAACATCTTATAATAAAAAAAACAAATTCATTTTAAGCCTAGGGAAACACATAAAGGCCCTTAAAGTTCATTTGTTTTTTTTTTCCCCTTGGGCTTTAGATATTTTATTTTATTTTATTTTAGATAAAATGTTCTTAATTTCATCACAATCACTTGGGCCCCCTGTTAAGAAAATTCCTGACACCTAGACAGAGTTTGGTACTTTTTTTCTGCTTAACTTTATATTTATATCTATCTCTAGTTAACCCCTGGCCTTTTTGTGGTGGAGGCAAAATTCAATTTACTGGAAACATCTGGGGAAGAAAAAGAGCAGATCTTTTATATTATCTACAGATAGGCATAAAGAGTGGAAGTTTTGAAAAGAATAAATCTTTTCTAGGGACCTCCTTCAGCCTGAGTTCTCCACTCCAAGATATGTATAGAGCCAATATTTTTCCTCAGTGTATATTTTTTTCTCTTTCATAGTTCAGTCTTCCCTTTGTTCCTCAAAGGTTTTTTTTTTTGGAAATGCCACTCTTTTTCCAGTCTTTCTGATTCAGACCCTCAGAATGTATCCCTTTCATTCTAGTCACTTCTCCTCCTCTTTTCTTCTTCTTCTTCTTCTTCTTCTTCTTCTTCTTCTTCTTCTTCTT
>NW_027186304.1:69282826-69317353 GCF_028583685.1 Petaurus breviceps papuanus | reverse complement strand
TCTTCTTCTTCTTCTTCTTCTTCTTCTTCTTCTTCTTCTTCTTCTTCAGCATGACCCATTTTCTCACACAATGGCTTTGATTGATTCAAGGAGGTGTGTAGACCTTGTTCATACTCAGCTCTGACTGTTTGATTCAGTCAAAAATGATCCTTCCCTAGTTAAGGTGCTGAGCTAAAATGGGGGTGGTTTCAATCCCACCCTTACAAATATCCCTTTCTACATCCATATTCTTCTCTTTTAAGATGGATTTTTTTTTAAAAAGCAACAGTTCAACAAAATCAAGCAACACAAAATTTTTATCCAAGAGCAACTTTTCACTTAAAATTCTGCATCTCTGCTGAAGGGACGTGGATGTAGTTTCTCTTCTCTTCACCCAACTTGGGTGACATATGAGTTTGGCTATCATTAGGGAGGGGTGGTTGGTTCTGCTATGCAGTTAAGAACTGTGGTGTCCTTATATTCCTGTTGGCGTTTTGGCCAAGGTCAAGTCTTTTTCATTCATCCTTGCCCTTTGTTCAGCCTCACCTGATGCTTTACATGCCAGGCATAGACTGTTGTAATATGTGCTATATATTTCTTTAAAAAAAAAAAAAGGCTGTTTGGGTACATTGAGGCTTGAAGTATAAGATGGTTAGCCTAAGGGAGAAATGGTGTCAAAAGTCATTCCTAAATTCCTACTGTCTATAGGATACTTTCCTAAGTTTCTAAGTTAAATGGATATAGAACAAAGTATGTCCTTTAAACTTTGAAGTCAGTCCTTTTCATGCCTAATTAGTAAAGATGATCTTATTAGGATTTGTGAATACTTTTGGACTTTTCCATTTCAAACCTGATTGCCTAATTTGGCTTAACCCCCAATATCTGGTCATTATATTTGCAGTTCATAATGTTATATTTCAGTCAGCAAAATAGCAGTATGTCCCTATAGAAGGTATAGTTTTAGTAGGGCCCTCCAAAATTTTTTCATGTCTCATTCATTGTCTAGATTTAGAAGGCCTATGAATATATGGGGAAATAACAACATGTACAACTTTCCTGTTGCAGTTATTTCATTGCAAGTTGTGATTCTGACTGCATTATTTAAGAAGAGCTTCCCATAGAAAAAGCAATAATGGTTTTTTTCAATAACTAACTAAATAAAAGCCTCAGGGGTCATTTCAGCCACCAAACTGTTGACTTTCCATGAATAATTGGTTGCCATTTTATAGTTTCCATATTAAGTTGCATTATAAATTATAACAATTGAATTTTCTAATTGCTGGGGCTATAATATTTAAAAAGAAATAAACAGTAGATGAATTCTCAGCATCTGTCTAAGCCATTTCAAAAAGAGTGGAAAATATCCCTTCCCTTTATGTCCTTACATCCCTGTCACAGCCTGTCAACATACTGAATCTACAATCCCCAGCAATTTATCTTGGTAATAATGCAATGGTTTTCGTAGTCAGTGGAAACATTTCTGTGGACTTACCTATCTTTCTAAAACAATTTCTTTTCTCCTCCCTGTTTCAGCCACATTTTTCACTTACAGATTTTCCCTGCCAGAAATTATAGTCTCAAGTCCCTAGCACTTCAGTTTGAGATCCCTTCAGACAGGTTAATTTCCTTTTTTGTACTTCAAACCACTAATTTCCTAATTTCCTCCAGTTTTAAGCGATTAATGTTCATTTAAATTGCCCTGGGAAATCTGGAGAGGATGATTTGTCGAATACCACAGAGTTAGTGCTGCTCTTTGAGCTTTGTCACATTGCCCTTTTGAGGATTCCTAAATTGTGGTTTCTATATATCAAATACTCGAAGTAGAGAAAACATCTACTAATGGGCTGTTCTCCACTTGATCTATTTTATGCTGTTAAATTTTATTCACTTAAGTAAATTAAATCAGCTGGGGGTTGGGGAGGGAGTGTAAACTCATTCAACAAAGTGAGCTGTATTATCCTAAAAGAAACTTCATTTCCACAGCATTAGAGATGAGAAAATGAAAAGCATAATACATCTCCATACATTATCTACATTCCAAAGATTCCTTTATGTTGGGAAAAAAAATGGAACTCTGAGCTGATTCAAGGGAACCCCTTTGTGTGCCTTGTAGCTGGCTGGTTTCTGCTTGTGAATTAGGAGGAAAGCTCATCTATTCCCACTGTTTTTTATTTTTTTAGTATGCCAACAAAAACTACAATCAGGACCCTAACAGAGCCTAAACAACCTAATCTTTATGTGCTGTTCTTTGCTAAATAGACATCACTAATAATTGTTCAGGATTTAATATCCTCGTCATTGATATGATTGACCAAATTACAACTTAAGCATTTCCAAAGGACAGAGTCCTGTCCATAAGATGAAGCTGTATTCCTCACTGACATTCGGATAGATTGGCTGCACTAGCAATTATTATTCATAAATTAAGTGCTATTCTTGAGTGAAAAGTTTATCACATTTGGCTATTTTATATATATAATCTATATATGTAGATTACACAGTGACTAAGAATAGTTGCCTCAGAAAGATGGTCATTGGGGTTATCCTCCCCACCTTGCTCCTTCTGCCTGAACTATTTTTCTGTGTCTCATTTTTACTTCAATGGACTGATGTGTCTAAGATGAAGTCAGAGGTGGTTTAAGTTAGTGGTAAGGAATGTAGAGATAATCTACTCAAATCATGTTGTCTGACTCTTGGTTTTCTTGGCAAAGATACTCGAGTAGTTTGCCATTTCCTTCTTTGTATAAATGAGGAACTGAGACAAATAGCATTATGTAACTTGCCTGGGTCACACAGCTAGTAAGGGTCTGAGGCAAGATTTGAACTCAGGAAGAAGTTTCTTGACTGAAGGCCTGGCACTTTACCCACTGCGTCACTAACTTTTCCTCTAAAGATAAATCTTATTTTAGTCTTCTAGATGTCCAAAGACCCCATTATCTTCTATAAGCATACATGTATACATTTATACATCATAATCAAAGGAAAAGTACATACAGAAGAAATATGGAAGTGTGCACAGGCAATGGAAGAAATGAGTAAACTAATCCTTGGAACCTTCCGAAGAAAGGGGAAAGGGGTGACTAGGGAGCTAGTCAAGTCTAGAGAAATATCCCTTGGAATTGAAAACATCGGAAATCCAAGTCTGTACATCTTCCTATCCCGTACTTGTAGCCTCCATCACTCTCTTCACTTCTTGGGTCCCAATCTTATCTTTCACTCCACAACCTTCTCTATTAGAACTGTTGCTCCAGGCCACACATCATCTATCCAAATAGCCTGGTGAGACCCTAACACAAGTGCAGCTGTGGGATCAAGATGCATTCTTGGCCCGTCAGGTGGGAATATGGAGGTCATACTATTGTTACCTTGGTGCTATAGCCCAGATAAATTAGAAACTGATAACTTCAGGGTGACATGGTACCCTTCCATAATTGTTTAAATGCCTAGAAGAATTGGAGGGAGGATTTTATTGATTTTGTTTGATGTCAGATCATAGAACTATCTGTTATAGGTGAAGTTGTAGAGAAGTATATGCAGGTTTGATATATGGGGAGAAAATAAACAAACTTCTTCCTAATCAGAGCTGGTCGAATGCAGAATGGGCTTTCCTGAGACACTGGGTTCCGCCTAACTAGAAATCTTAAGTAAATGATGGATTACCATCAGATTGCCAGTCATATTGTAGAAGGTTATAATTCTGGTTAGGGACAGGTTGGGCTAGGACTCTGAAGTTCCTTCTCACTCAGAGATTCTCTGGTTCTATTATCAAGTGATTTTTTTGTGGGCTAGTCTGAACTGTCATATGTAGCATAGTTTCTATGAGGAAATGGAGATAACTGACACAATTTAGACATCTAATTGTTAGAAACTTCCTAGATAAGCAACTAGAGGACTCCTGAAATTTATTCACTTTTGTCTTGTTATACTAAAGTCTCCTCTTGTTATACAATCAATTGGATTACCTCCTTGGGCCAAAAGAGATTTTATGTTTAATGAAGTCATCAAATGGATAGATCATTTTGTGAAGTCTCTGAGACACTGTTCTAATATGGTGCTAAAAGATCTCCTCCCAAGATCTCATTGGTAATCTCAGTGTTCAGGAACTGCCAGGTATGATTGCCAAGGGTAATAAGATTGTAACAAAGAGATTTGATTCTGCATAGGAAATAGTTACTTTCATTAACTGAAAATGTGACAGGTTTAAAGGCAGATTAAATGAAAATTACAGCAGAATGATATAATTTATTTATTTTGAATTTCACAAAGCATATTAATTTCAGAAGTGTGAATTGGGCAAAATAGAAAATAATTGAATGTGACCTTGCTGTTCTCATAATAGAGACTTGCTGATGTTTTTGAGTGATTTATCAGATCAATGGAAGGAGGAGAGCTGGGATTCTGTTGCTTGAGACCAAAAACATCATAGATTTAGAGCTAACAGAGAACTTAGATATTTTCTAATCTAATTCCCTACCTAAAAATGAAGAAATGAAGGTCTAGATTTCTTAAATGACTTGACCAGTCTTAGCTACAGTAAAAAGTATCAGAGGCAGTCTTCAAACCTAGCTCACACTTCAAACACCAAGTCCAGTGCTCTTTGTGCTGTGCCATGATGCTTTTTCCTTTGGGAACGACAACTTCTTGATTTGGGAAAAAGGAAAAAAATAAAGGAAAGGGAAAAGAAAAATTAAAAGATAAAATAATGGCTGCAGGTTAGATGTTTTTGCTCATGTTGCTGCAGAATAAAAGTTCTGAAATCAGTTTTGGGGGAATTCCTCCTTCTTTATGTGCCATGCTTTGTCTTCTACACAATGGATAGAATTTTTCTTGATAATTAGTAAAGAAATTGTTCCAAGGATACATCAGTGGGTGAAGAAATTTAGAAAGAATACATTCTGAGTGCATCCCTGAGCCACAGGATGATGGATACAGAATTAGGAGAGACCTTAGGGGACCTCTAGTCCAGTTCTTTCACTGTACAGATGAAGAAACCGAGGCACAAAGAGGTTGAATTTCTGTACAGTTCATAAGTTTCTTTAGGAAGAATGAATGCCTTTAGATATTATGGATTTAGCATTGGAAGAGACCTTAGAGGATCTCTACAACCTTCAAATTTCCAAAGTGATGAAGCTGGGGCAGAAAGCAGTTAAGCGGCATGCCCAGGGTCACACAATAAGTAAGATTCTATAAGAAGAATGAATGCCTTTGGAGCCAGGAAAGGCTCTTCCAAATAAAAAGCAGAGATTTCACACAATGTGAGGTCCTTATTATTTGTGATATGCTATGGTTCCTAACCCCTTACATGTCTCTGTCCAGGTCCTCCCTAAAAAAGAAAAAAAAATATTCTGGGAAATAAAAACCAAGGTTTTATACTCAATAAAAATAAAGAGGAAATAAGTACTTTTAGCACATAAATACACCTAATGGACTTTTCAGTGCTGACAGCTGTAAACTCAGAGTCAGCCTTTGGGACTCTGTGTTCACAGATGGGGGTGCAGAGAGAGGCTGGTTTCTAGGCTGTGTTTGTGTGTTCTACCTGTGGCTTCTATTCCTCATACAGCAGCTGCAGCAGCTGCTCTTCAGGTGGCAGTCACAGAAGCTTCTCCTCCTGCTTTTACCACCACTGTTTCTGACAGCTGCTGGGGTCCCAGGGAATTGTTTCTTACTCATCTAATGAAATATCAATTTGAAACAATAAACGCCAGAAGTTAAAAGTCACTGAATGGATGCAGATTGCCATAGGCTTCCTCAGTGATGAATGATTGGACTCAGTGACTGTTGTTTTGTTTTGTTTTTTTTAAACATCATTGGACTATTAATTCTCACACTGTCTTGACCATATTTTTTTCTTGTTCTGTGCTTAGGAGATAGGGAATTCTCAATAGAAAGCAGTCTGAAGTAGAGAGGAGGAACAAGAAGAAATAACCTCTCAGAATTCTTCTAGAATTTTCAGGTTGGGTTTTAAGTTAGTTATTTCTCAAGAGTTATTGCTTCAACTAGAGGAAAAGTTGTCATGACCATTTTCAGAATATTTTTCCTATTTCTTACAGGGGAGATCAATTGGCTCATCTTCCAAGCTAATATTCTCCTATGGCTAATGTTACACATGACAAACATATATAAAACTACCTTATGAACATTAGCATATTGTAAATTGGTTGCATATGTACATTCTTAGTGAATGTCCATCAACATGGACATTTATCCCACTTATCCTAGACTGACTTGAAACTATTCTGAAGAATTTTACTCCATAATAAGACAAGTTAAAAGGAGAGAGGAAAATATACTTGTTTGTGTGACTGTCACCATCATTTCTGCTTCATGGATAATCTTGTAAATCCAATCTACCTTTGAGCCAGTTTGAGGCATATTGGCTTCCTGTTTCTCTAGTGAGTTTGAGGTAAGCGTGCAAGGGATGTAAATTTCCTGTTTTTTTCCTCCTCTGAACTCTACTTTGCCGGGACCAATCTTTGTCAAGTTCATCTTTACTGATTTGAATAAGTCACTAATGCTCTTCCTCCTACTTCTCCCCACCATTTACCTTCTATTTTTGTATATATTTTGTATATATTGGTATACACACTTATATATGCATGTACTTTTGTCCTTATTGGAATATGAATTCTTTGAACAAAGATTGTATTATTTTTGCTTTTTATCCTTTTCACCTAGCACAATTTGCCTGGAACATAGCAGGTGCTTAATAAATACTTCGTGATTGACTGGATGATTATTGGATTGATTGAAAGATTTCTGCTTTTGGAATGAGGAGATCTGGGTTCAAATCCTGGTATGTATACTTACTGTGTATATAAAATAGTAACAATACTGTTTCATAGTATTATTGTGATCTAAATGTAAACGTTGAAAATATTATATGAATGTTAATATGAATCATTGAAGTTTGGGCAAGTTCCATTAAAATTTCATTTTGTGAGTCATAAAAGGTACTGAAATTTTATTCACATGTGGTGGTCCTTGGATCAGTATGAAGAATCAGATCTTAATATAGATTGGAGTGAATTGGACTGGACTGACATTTAGATTTGATTCTTTTTTTTTTTTAAGCAATCGGGGTTAAGTAACTTGCTCAAGGTTACATGGCCAGTTATTTCTGGGTGTGGTGCTGAGTGTCTGAGCCCGGGATTCAATCTCCAGGTCGTCCCAACACTGGAGCCGGTACTCTTACTCGCTGAGCCACCTGGCCGCCCCTTAGATTTGATTCTTAATTCTGCCATTAGCCAGCTATGCGATTTTGTACAAGCCTCCTACCTTATTGAAGCTACTATTGCCTAATTTGTAAAATGAGGGAAACATTCCTAGATTTTTAAATAGCATTTATATTTAAAGGCAAAAAAAGGTTAAGTGAATTGTCCAAGGTCATGCAGCCAGTAAATGTCTGAGGCCCAGTTTGAACTCAAGTCTTCTTGACTCCAAGTCCAGTGCTCTAGTCACTATACCAACAGTAGATACAAATTCCTAAAGGCCTTTACAAATTCTATAATTCCATTCTCAAAGTCCCTTGATTCTCTCTGTTACAAACAATTTTATTTTATGGAATTTTAATTTAGGTTGTATATATTTTTTACAATCCATTTTATAGCATTCTCTTTTATAGAATTCTATGGGATAATGGAATGAGTGGAAGCTTTGAAGAAAGATCTAGGCTGGATTTCTTCCTCAAACACATGTTATTTGATCCTGGGTGAATCACTTAATCCCTTTGAGCCTCAGTTTCTTAACTTGTACTATAAGATTAATGGTACCTCTTGTACTAACTCACAGACTTCTTAAGGTAGAAGAATGGATAGAGAACTAGATCAGGAATTAGGAAGACCTGAGTTCAAATTCAATCCATATTTACTATTCCTGTGACCCTGAAGAAGTCACACAGCCTTTATTTGCCTTAGTTTCCTCAACTGCAAAATGGGTATAATAATAGCACCTACATCCCAGGGATGTTGCAAGGATCAAATGAAATAAAATTTGTAAAGTGCTTAGCACAGTACCTGCCAAATAGTAAGTGCTTAATAAATGCTTATTTCCTCCCTTCCAGAGCATGATGACTCAGATATTTAACAAAATATGCTGAGACTGATATGGGAATCAATTTGACTTAGTGAGTTCTTGGTATTTTGCAGATTAAATAAATGTTGGTGATTGGTCTCAATACCCAAGTGATGAAGGTATTCTGCAAATGAAAAAAAAGTGAATTAAACATTTAATAATGCACTCAAGTAAAATGCAAGTCTATAAAGATTTAATGAGAGGAAATTGATCTGTGACTTTTCCTAATCAACTATTATTTGTCGCTGTTTGTAAACAAGCTTCATGAAATATGCTTTTTGTGAATTTCTCAAATCTTTTCAGTTAAAGTGTGATGTTAAAAAAATGGTTTCTCCAAGCCATTCTAAACTGGTTATTTTGTCAAAATTCTACTACCTACAAACCACATTTTGTGAACTCTCAAATGACATTTTGATAATTAAAACTCATCAATTAATTAGGAATGTTTGCTGAAAGTAATTTTTGTCATAGATAGAAACAGACTGCTACTGAAGTTTCTTCTACCTTGATGGATTATTTATTATTGCTTGTTATTTTGTATACACTTATAGCTAGAGAAATTTGGAACAATGAAGGTGTTCTGAAACTCCAGTCCCTGTCCCAACAAGTTATGATATAGACAGTGTAGAAACAAAACATCATACTCCCATACAATACAAATTCTTTTTTTTTAAGCAATTGGTGTTAAGTAACTTGCTCAAGGTTACATGGCCAGGTGTTTCTGGGTGGATGCTAAGTGTCTGAGCCTGGATTCGATCCCCAGGTCATCCCGACACTGGGGCCGGTCCTCCCACTTGCTGTGCTACCTGGCCGGCCCTACAATACAAATTCTTGCTCCTTTTTTGTACAGTGAAAGGAGAGATGGCAAGTAGGAAACTAAACCCAGTGTCTGAACTAAAGATGAGATAATTCCATTCTATCCAATCTTGTCTTTTGTCTGTGAGAATAGATATTCCTGATCCCAAGCTTGATCTTTTAAATAGCATTTTGTCTGGGGTTTCTAGCCTGGTTAAAGGGGAAAGTTGCTGGAGGCATTCATGACTAAAGAGATAACATGGCTAGTTTCCAGTGGTTGGCTGTGGTCATTCATTCTTGCACCTAAGTGATTTATTTAAAAATTATTTTCCTAGTAATGAAATTCCTTTAGGGTGTGATATTATAGGTATCCAACAACCACATAGTTGAATTATTTCATTTACTTATTATAGTCTGGTAGCTTAACATAATACAAATTGTTTGGGGGATTGCTAAGCAGTATTATAAAGTCATTCCCCAGGGGTGGCTAGGTGGTGCATTGAATAGAGCGCAAGCTCTGGAGTCAGAAGGACCTGAGTTCAAATCCGTACTCAGACACTTAACACAAAAACTAACCATGTGACCTTGGGCAAGTCACTTAACCCCAATTGCCCTACCTTCACCCTCCAAAAAGGATAAAAAAAGGCCTTCCCCAGATTTATTTTTACATTGTTCCTATAATGATTTATAGAATAAAAAAAGATAAAAAATTTTAAAAAATTAAAAAACAAAATAAATAAATAAAAAAGATAACATGCTTAGATAATTTAAATCCCTTTTCAATTTCAATTTCTATTATCATGTAAGGGTGTCTCATTGCACTGAAGAGACCTTTGTGAAACCTCTTTGAAACTCATTGTCTTCTTCTCCAGTCTTCAGATGAAGATAAGATTTTCATTAATCTGTGAAGGAAAGCCCTGAGTAGATTTCTGAGTTAAGGTGTATTTAAATGGATTGAAGTTGTGATTATCTCAGAAGCCACAACATATATTTAATCCAAGTTGAGGTACCATTCAATAACGAACCCCGTGGAAGAGGAAAAGCAGTGAGGTATTAGATCTGGAGTCAGGAAGACCTGAATTCAACTCCAGCCTCAGATACTTACTAGCTATGTGACCCTGGAAAAATCGCTTAACCTGTCTGCTTTACTTTCCTTATCTGTAAAATTGGAGCAGTAATAGCACTTATCTGTATGGAGTGTTGCGACCTTCAAATGAAATGTTATTTGTAAAACAGTTTTCAAACTTTAATATGATCTATAAATGCTAGGGAGTAGTGGTAGTAGCAGCAGTAGTAGTTGTTGTTGTATAGTAGTGGTAGTACTAGTAGTTGTAGTAGAAGTAGTAAAAGTAGTAGTGGTAGTAGTGGTAGCAGCAGCAGCAGCAGCAACAGCAACAGCAGCAGCAGTAGTAGTAAAATCTTCCATAGGATAGATACACATATATAAGTGTATGTTCATAGAAAGGCAGACTGATATAACGGAAAGAAAGCTGGTCTTAAAGTCAGAAAGAAAATATTAATAAATGACCATGAATTAGTGATATAATTTTCCAAAGTCTATTTAACATCATATAAATATATAGCTTGAGAGATTTTTCTTTTAAATATGATCATGCTCATTGTTTTACTATCTTTGAACCATCTTTGTATGCCAGGTATAAACTACTATATTATTTTAAATAAGGAGGAGGAGGAGTAAGTGTAAATGACTAATCTTTGTCCTCTGGTGATAGCAGGTGTGATTTTCATTCCTGATCATCATGACAATCCTTCAAATACCTGAAGACAGCTATTCTGCCAGCCCAAGAATCCCCAGCACAACAGGCACAACTAGGCCAGGCCACCTCAGTTCAGTGGGCAAGCCAATAACATCCAAGGCCATGGCACAGAAAACCAGGACCCTGCCCACCAACACAAGAAATTTGAGACTGTATCCCCTGTGCTCAAGGAGCAGAGTTCAATTTTAAAAGTCACAAAATAGACTGAAAATGAGCAAAAAAGAAGAAAAAACAGAAAAGAACTCTGACCACAGAAAGCTACTATGGCAACAGGAAAGATCAAAACACAGACTTAGAAGAGAACAACACAGTCAAAACTACATGCAAAATTTCAAAGGGAAAGATGATTTGATCTCAACACCAAAAAACCCTTTTGGAAGAACTCACAAAGGATTTTAAAAATCAAGTAAGACAGATAGAAATGGGAAAAGAAATGAGTTATGCAAGAGAGTGTCAACAGTTTGGAAAAGGAAGGACAAAATTGACTGAAGAAAACAATTCCTTTAAAAATACAGTTGATTAGGGTGGCTAAGTGGCACAGTGAATAGAGCACCGGCTCTGGAGTCAGAAGGATCTGAGTTCAAATCCAGCCTCAGACACAACACAAAAACAAGCCATGTGACCTGGGGCAAGTCACTTAATCCCAGTTACCCCTCCAAAAAAAAAAAAATCCATCACTTACCTCCTGAAAGTGATACCAAAATGAAAACTCTAAGGAATATTGTGGCCAAATTCCAGCATTATTATGTCAAGGAAAAAATATTGAAAGCAACAAGAAAGAAACAATTCAAATATCAAGGGGTTGTAGTCAGTATTACATAGGTTTTCACAGCTTCTACATGAAAAGATTAGAGGGCTTGGATTATTATATTCCAGAAGGCAAAGGATCTTAGATTACAACAAAGGATCAAATACAGTAAAACTGAGCAAACTTTTTCGGAGGATAAGATGGTTATTCAATGAAATAGGGGACTTTCAAACTTTCCTGCTAAAAAGACAAGAGCTGAACAGAAAATTCATTCTTAAAATATAAGACTCAAAGGAAGAATAAAAAGGTAAATGGAGAGGAAAAAAACCCTTGTTATTAAATAAGGGTAAATTATTTACATCCCTACATAGGAAGATGACACCTGTAATTCTTGAGAACTATATCACTTTTAGAGCAGTTAGAAGGAGTATACATAAAAAGAGGGTGTAGGTAGAAATTGACTTTGATGTGATGATATAAAAAATCAGGGGATTAAAAAAATGTACTGAGAGAAGAGGAAAGTGGGAGGCAGAATAGGGTATATTACATTACAGGAAGAAGTGTAAAAGACCTACTACTGCAGAGGGAAAGAAAAGAAAGATTGAGCATTTTTTTGAACCTCGCTCTCATCAGATTTGGCCCAAAGAGGAAATAACATACATATTCAGTTGAGTATAGAAATTTATCTAACCCTATAGTGAAGTAGGAGAGGAAACAGGAAAGAAAAGGTAGTAGGGGCTGATAGAAGAGAAGGCAGATTGAAAGAGGCAGTGGTCAGAAGCAAAACACTGGTGAGGAGGGACAGAGTGAAAGGAAAGAGAAAAGTATAAATGGGAGGGAAATAGGATACACAGCCAGTAATCATAACTGTGAATGTGAAGGGGATGAACTTGCCCACAAAATGGAAGGGTATAGCAGAATGGATTAAAATACAGAATACTACAATATGTCTTCGACAAGAGACACATTTGAAGTTAAGAGATACACATGGATTAAAGGTAAAAGGCTGGAACAGAATATATTACACTTCAACCAAAGTAAAAAAAGACAAAAACAAACAATCAAAAAACAAGGTTAAGAATCCTGATCCCAGACAAAGCAAAAGCAAAAATAGACCTATTAAAAACAGATAAGGAAGGAAACAAAATCTTGCTAAAAAAAAGTGCCATGGACAATCAAGTATTATAAATAATAAACTTATATGCACCAAGTGGTATAACATCCAGATTCTTAGAGGAGATGTTAAGTGAGTTATAGGAAGAAACAGACAGAAAACTATACTGGTAGGAGACCTCAACTCCCCATCTCAGAACTAGATAAATCTAACCACAAAATAAACAAAAAAGAAGTTAAGGAAGTGAATAGAATTTTAGGAAAGTTAGATATGCTAGACCTCTGGAGAAATTTGAACGTGGATAGAAAAGAATACTCCCTTTTCTCAGTAGTACATGGCACATACACAAAAATTAACCAGGCCTGCAGATTGTAGGGGGACTAAGCATCCAGTATGAGGGATAATTGCTCTTGCTTTAACCTGCTTGGAAGTGGATCACTATCTAGGGCGGAGGTCCTGTGCTATGTCACCAGTTTGCCAGAGAGTGTGTGGAGGCTTCAGAGAGGGCACCCAAATAATAGCTCCAGCAGCTGTGAAAACCCCAGAAATTGGGATAAATATCCCCTTCCTGGTAGCAGAGTTCTACTATGGCAAGGGCTCAAAAGTCAAGCAATTGCATGGCAACATGAGCAAGCAAAGGAAGCAAAGCAAACAGAGGAATCTGACATTACACTCCTATTTGGGGGACAAAAAGGATTAAAGCATGGTACAGGAGGAAGACCATGAAGTCAGAACTCCTGCACCAAAAGTTTGAAGAAAAATATGAGGTGGTTACAGGACATAGAGGACCTTAAGAAGGATTTTGAAAACCAAACAAGAGAAATGGAGGGAAAATTGGGAAGAGAAATGAGAACAATGCAAGAAAATTATGAAAAGAGAGTCAACAACCTGACTGAAGAAAATAACACCTTAAAAAATAGACTAACCCAGATGGCAAAAGAGGTTCAAAAAGGAAATGAGGAGAAGAATGCCTTAAAAACATGAATTTGCCTGATGGAAAAAGAATCTCAAAAGCTCACTTAAAAGAATCACTTCTTCAGAATTAGATTGGAGCAAATGGAAGTTAGTGACTTTATGAGAAATCAAGATACTATTAAACAGATCCAAACAAATGAAAAAATAGAAGGGAATGTGAAATGAGAAATTGAAAATTTCTCAAATTAGAAAAACCACTGACCTGAAGAATAGATCCAGGAGAAATAATTTGAAATTTTTTGGACTACCTGAAAGCAATGATCAAAAAAAGACCCTAGAAATCATCTTTCAAGAAATTCTCAAAGAAAAATTGCCCTGATATTTTAGAACCAGAGGGCAAAATGAGGTTGAAAGAATCCATGGATCACCTCCTGAAAAAAGATCCCAAAAAGAAAACTCCTTGAAATATTATAGCCAGGTTCCAGAGTTCCCAGATCAAGGAGAAAATATTATAAGCAGCCAGGAAGAAACATTTTGAATACTGTGGAAACACAATCAGGATAACACAGGATCTGGCAGTTTCTACCTTGAGGGATTGAAGGGCTTGGAATATGACGTTCTGGAGGTCAAAAGAGCTGTGATTAAAACCAATCATCAGAAAAATTGAGTATCATGTTTCAGGGGAAAATATGGTCATTCAGTGGAATAGAGGACTTTCAAGCATTCTTGATGAAAAATCCAGAGATGGATAGAAAAATTTGACATTCAGATACAAGAATCAAGAGAAGCATGAGAAGCTAAATAGGGAAAAGAAATCATAAGGAACTTATCAAAGTGGAACTATTTACATCCCTACATGGAAAAACAATAATTGTAACTCATGAACCTTTTCACAATATGAGGATAGTTGAAGGAAATATATATATGTGTGTGTGTGTGTGTGTGTGTGTGTGTGTATACATACATATATATGCCTATATAGGAAGGTATTTAGGCATATGAATACATATTTGAATGCGTGTATATATGTGTACAGGTATACATAGACAGAGGGCACAGGACCAATTTAATAGGAAGGGATGATATTTAAAAGATCAAGTTAAGAGATTAGAGAGGAATATAATGAGAGGAGATGGGGAGAGACAGAATGAGGTAACTATCTCATATAGAAGAGGGAAGGGAAGATGGTTACAATGGAGGGAAAGAACAGGAAGGCAAAAGGGAATGGGTCAACCTTATTCTCGTTGAATTGGACTTTGGGAGGATATGACATACACACTAAATAGGGTATCTCACCCTCCATGAGAGTAGGGGGGAAGGGGATGAGAGGGGGGATCATGGAAGGGAGGGAAGGCTGGGGGGAAGGGAAGTTGGAAGCGCACACTTTTGAAAAAGGACAGGATCAAAGTAGAGAACAGAACAAGTTGGGGTGGGATAGGATGGAGGGAAATATAGTCAGTCTTTCACAATATATCCACTATGAAAATGTTTTGCATAACTGCACATATACAACCCGTATTGAATTTCTTATCTTCCCAGTATGGGTGGGTGATGAGGGAGAAGGGACAGAATCTGGAATTCAAAGTTTTAAAATCAAATGTTTAAAAATAAAAAAGAAACCCTCTATGTCTTATTTATCAACAGCCTTAACTTATTCTGAGCACCTAATATTATTCTTTCTGCACTATGTGACCAGTATTTCTTCATTTTCCATTATCTGCTCTTGCTTTTGTCTTCTAAGTTCTTTGAAAGCATAGATTTATTAATACTTTAAATTTTTTACTTTAATTTTAATTTATTTTTAAAATTTTATTAATGTTTTTAAAATTTAATTTTAATTTTATATATATATATAAATTTAATTCAATACATAGATTATTATTACATTTGTTTTTGTATCCTCAAAGTATAGAACATTACCTGGCACACAGCAGTTGTTTAATAAATGCTCATTGTATGGTTTTTTAATCTATATTTTTTAAAATTTGAACTTCTGAGTAAGTTTTCTGTCTATCCATATTGATTACTGATCTTTTTGGACACCTTACCTGTTGTCTTTCTCATTAGTATCATTTGTCAGAATTTTGTTGTTAATACTATTCCATTGTTCCTGGGCTATTTTCCCCTACTAAAGACCTTGTGATAGTTTTCAAATGTGATCTTCTTAAATCTAAAAATATACATATACTTAGGCCTGATTTCCCCTCTTTAAAATTTATTAACTCTAAAGTTGAGGGACACAAAGAGTCAGCATGGCTTCATCAAGAATAAGTAATTTCAAACTAATCTGCTTTCCTTTTTTGACGGTATTACAAAACTAGTAGATAAGGGAAATATTGTGGACATAATTTATCTTGATTTAGAAAAACTTTAATAAAGTTATCTCATACTCTTTTGTGTGTGTGTATGTGTGTGTGTAGAAAATGAAAAGATACAGATTTGATCAGTGATATAAAACTCAAGTTGGAATGGATCCCTACAGCTGCATATTGATTTAGAAAACCACAAATTAACTTTATCTATGTTGTATTGTATTTTTAAAGTTTCCTAAACATTTCCCAATTACATTTTAATTTGGTTCTGGCTACACTCTGGAATTTTGCCAGGCACTTGCAGCCAGGAGGCCACAAGTTTGATACCTCTGTGGTTGATAATGATATAATCAGATGAACTCATAACTGGGTGGCTGGTTGGACTCAAAGTCTAGTTATTAATAGTTCATGGAGTAGGAATAGTTTATTGTGATAGGAAATATCTGTAGTGGAGTACATCAAGGAATTGGTACTTATCTTTATGCTGTCTAACATTTTTATCAATGAATTGGATCAAGGCATAAATGGTATGTGTATCAGCAAGCACCCTAGGATGGCTGCTAACACAGGTTGTTTGATCTGCTTTACTAAAGGAAAACAAATTAAAAGGGGTCAACAATCTTTAATTTCATATATGTATATATATATATGTATTGTGTATGTAATATATGTATGTGTGTGTGCATACATATAAAATTCACTTAGTTCAGGGAGAAAAGTCAGCACTACAAACTTCAGAAAAGACAAACAGAAATTACAAGGAGATAAAAAAAAATACAGAGAAAATAACACAATTCAACAGACCAACAGACAGGACTTCTAGCTGTTTGACCATAATATACATACATAGCTACCAGAGAGAGAAGCACCAACGTCTGGGTTTTTAATCACATAACTCTTACCATAAGTGAACCCCAAAGCAAAATCTCACCTCAGAGCCTATATACCCTGCTTCAGGGTTAGAGGACATCACAAGCTTTGTGACCCCTTGCCTAATTACAAAATAATAAAAGGTGTGGGCCTTCCTGAAAAACTAGCCGCCCCCCAATCAAGTCCCTCCTGTTGGGTTCCACTTGAAACCCACTAAAGGGCAAGGAGGATCTTCAAATTCCCTAGTCTATTAACGGTCAGGGAAGATCTTCAACTTCCCTTACCATTACAATATGCAAATAAAATTTGCAGATGACACAAAGCTGGGAAGAGTAGTTTATTCAACAAATGACAGAGTTGGAATCCAAAAAGATCTTAACAGTCTAAAACATTGGGCTGAATCTGATAAGAAGAAATTTAACAGAAATAAGTGTAAACAGTGGCACTTTTATTTAAAAAAGACATCCCCACAAATAGAAGATATGAGAGGGATGAATAGATAGCAATTGTTCTGAAAATAATGAAAAGGTGGGGGAGATCATTCTATGGTAAACTCAGCACAAGTCATCAATCTAATGTGACAGCCAAAAAAGCTAATGCAATCTTGGTATGCATTAGGAGGGGTATAGCTTCCAGGAATAGGGAGGTGATAGTCCCACTGTACTCTGCCCTTGTCAGACCTCATCTATAATATGTTTAATTCTGGGAACCATGGTTTAAGAAGGATATGGATAAGCTGGACTTTCCTAAGGAAGATAACCAGGATGGTGAAGGGCCTTGAGTCCATGACATATAAGGGTTGGTTGAAGAAATGGTGGCATGGTTGGGGGGGGGGATACTCTGCAGAAACATAGCTGTGTTCAAGTATATAACTGACTGAAATGTTGGGAGGCAATAAATGTGTTCCTTTTGCCTCCACAGGGCAAAACCATGAGCATTGTGTGCAAATTTCAGAGGTAAATTCAAGTTTATTGTCAGAGAAAATAAAACCAGAACCAAAATAATTTTCCCCAAATTAAAGTTCTTCATAAATGGAATAACATGGCCTCGAGAGGTGGTAGATTCCCCTTCCTTGGAGGTCTTGAAGTAGAAGCTAACTATTTTTAAGATATATGATGGAAGTTCCTTCATTTATGGGTTGGTTTCTGAATTCCTTCCCAACTCTTGGATTTGGGGGTTCTGTGATCCTCCTCAGGCTCCTGCAAGCAATTGCTTCCTTGTCATTAACTCACTTACTCTGTTGTCCCCAAAATTCTGCTTGTTGAGCTTTAGGTTCTTGACTCCAACTAGTTCAAGCCTTACAATCCTTTATTGGGGAGCTTTTGGTAATCCTGCTTAAGGACATTAATTTTTCTCTTTTCCACTTTACCTTCTGTCAACAATTCTGTTCTTCATATTATTGGGTGGGGATTGGGATCTATTCTATCTATATTTCCTTCTCCCTACATACCCCAAATCACATTATGAAATGATCATGCTCCACCACACCCCATTTCTTATCCTCAGCTACTCAGGACTTGTGCTTTTCTAAAAACATCCTCTCTCCCCTAACAGTTCTACCCACTCTAAGCTGAGTTCTTCTATAGGATTGTACTAATTGATAAGTCCTCAAGTACTTTTACTTGGAACTTTGCTTTACCACACACCTCCATCTCCTCTGAGCCTCAAGCTATTGTATCCCCTCCCTTTGGAAGCAACTGTCTTAGCATATATTTTGATAACAATTTTTAAATGCATTGACTGGACATAACAGCTATCAAATTAACATGTTCATCTCCCCACCAACCTCTCCAACAACAGACCAGGGTCTGGAACCGCTTATGTGTAACACATTTTCTTCTCAGCCACAAACAAAACAAAACAAAACAAAACAAAAAGCTGTGTCTGATATGTAGGAAAAAATGAAATGTATGAAGTAGGAAACTCTCTGTTTGGGTGACAACAGAAACATTCCTGGGAGGAATGAACACATCAAGTGAAAACATGTTCCCCTTATCTGCATTCAATCAGCTCAAGGGGTACATCAGAATATGTTAATTACATTGTGAGGCAATTGATTTAGGATGACTAATATCATGAAAAAAATGTACACCTAAAACATGACATTTGAATTAGATCTTAATTTCATTTCTAAGGAACAGAGAGATTGTTATTGTCTAATCTGTTCTTTTTCAACATAGAGCTGAATCAGCAAACTCTGTGTTCTCAGTCAGAAGTTAAAATAGACTAATGATAGATGATAGGAACAAATGGTAAGTTATAAAATGGCATATATTTTAGCACTGGAAAAAGTTGCAATGGTTATGAAAGCACGTTGGCATGAAGTATTAACAACTAGGTTTATAGCAAAACTACTAACCTTTATGACATATCATGGAGGACTATCATATCAGTGGGTTGTGAATGTTTTTTTTTTAATGTACAGACAAAAATCAAGAATAATCTAAAGCTTGGATATTGGTGGAGAAAAAATAAATTCTTAACTATTAGATAGGATAATTCAACTGCTTGGGCCAGGATTGGATTTCCTGTTACTTAGATGTTAGACTTAAATTCATTTACTACCTACAGACCAAACCTGCCATGAACCCCCAAAATTTCTTCATTTCTGCTGTGGGTACAGGCTGTCCTTTGTACCCCAAAAGCCATCCATCGATCTACATCTTTGCCTCTTCTAATCTTTAGCTTTTTTCATGGCTCAAGTCACATGTCTTATAAGTTACCTTTCCTGATTTAACTAATTATTAACACTATTTCTTTTCTTCAAAGATCTTATATTTACTTTCCTATGCACATGTTATATTTCTTAGTAGAATATAAACTCTTGGAGTACTAAGACTCTTTTATTTTAATGTTTATATCCCAAGTCATCTCCTACATGAAGCTTATCTAGATTACTCCATTCACCATTTTCTAGTGTGCTTTTTGTTTCCATTTGGTATTTATTTGTCTATTATGTGTTATTTCTGTCCAGTGGAATGCAAGTTTCTCAAGGGTAAAGACATTAATTTTTGTCCTAATAGATAGCACCTATCATGCTCACTACCTGTCATATAATTAGTGCTCAGTAAAAGAATGAACAATGGAAGCAGGACAGGGAACTTTTTTTGTTTCCTTGGTTTAGGATTTGTTTTTGCCTTTGTATCCCCAGTGGCTTATGCAAGACCTTGTACAAAACTGATTCTCTCTTTTTTTTAAGTCAAATGCTTTATTAAATTCCAGTTTACATCATTAATTTCTGCAAGATTTTGAGTTATTAATTTTCTCCCCATTTTTCCCCTACCCATCACCTCGAAATAGCAATCCCACTGGATATCCCCTCCTCCAATCTGCTCTCTCCCATATCTTCTCCCATACTGCCTCTGACTTTCCAGTAGGGCATGGTGGATTTCTATGCCCCAGTGCCTGTATATATTATTTCCCAGTTACATATAAAATAATATTAATAATAGTATATGTATACATATATATACATATATTAAACATTTGATTTTAAAATTTTATATTCCAGATTAATTCCCTTCCTCCCTTGTCACCCACCCTTACTGGGAAAATAAGCAATTCAGTATAGGTTGTAAATGTGTAGCTATGCAAAACATTTCGATAGTGGATATATTGTAAAAGACTGTCTATTTTTCCCTCCATTCTCTCCCACCCCCAGCTTATTCTGTTCTCTACTTTGATCCTGTCCCTTTCCAAAAGTGGGGGTTTCCAACTTCCCTCCCCCCCAGCCTGCCCTCCATTCCATCATCCCTCCTCTCATTCCCTTCCCCCCTACTCTTCTGTAGGGTGAGATACCCTATTTAGTGTGTATGTCATACCCTCCCTAAGCCCAATTCAATGAGAATAAGTTTGACCCGTTCCCCTTTGCCTTCCCTTCTTCCCCTCCATTGTAACCATCTTCCCTTGCCCCTTCTATGTGAGATAGTTTATACCATTCTGTTTCTCTCCAACTCCTCTCATTATATTCCTCTCTCATCTCTTAACTTCACCTCTTAAGTATCATCCCTTCTATTAAATTGGTCCTGTGCCCTGTGTATGTATACCTATACACATACATACACACATTGACATATGTATTCATACTCCCAAATACCTTCCTATATATGTATGTATACATGTATACTATATATACATATTCCCTTCAACTATCCTCATATTGTGAAAAGGTTCATGAGTTACAATTATTGTTTTTCCATGTAGGGATGTAAATAGTTCCACTTTGATAAGTTCCTTATGATTTCTTTTTCCTGTTTAGCTTCTCATGCTTCTCTTGATTCTTGTATCTGAATGTCAAATTTTCTATTCAACTCTGGATTTTTCATCAAGAATGCTTGAAAGTCCTCCATTCCATTGAATGACCATATTTTCCCCTGAAACATGATGCTCAATTTTTCTGGGTAGGTGATTATTGGTTTTAATCACAGCTCTTTTAACCTCTGGAATATCATATTCCAAGTTCTTCGATCCCTCAATGTAGAAGCGGCCAGATCCTGTGTTATCCTGATTGTGTTTCCACACTATTCAAACTGTTTCTTCCTGGCTGCTTATAATATTTTCTCCTTGATCTGGGAACTTTGGAACCTGGCTATAATATTTCAAGGAGTTTTCTTTTTGGGATCTTTTTTCAGGAGGTGATAAGTAGATTCTTTCAACCTCCATTTTGCCCTGTGGTTCTAAAACATCAGGGAAATTTTTCCTTGAGAATTTCTTGAAAGATGATTTCTAAGGTCTTTTTTTCATCGTGGCTTTCAGGTAGTCCAAAAATTTTCAAATTATTTCTCCTGGATCTATTCTCCAGGGCAGTGGTTTTTCTAATTTGAGATATTTTACATTCCCTTCTATTTTTTCATTTGTTTGGATCTGTTTAATAGTATCTTGATTTCTCATAAAGTCACTAGCTTCTATTTGCTACAATCTAATTCTGAAGAAGTGATTCTCTTCAGTGAGCTTTTGAGATTCTTTTTCCATCAGGCAAATTCATTTTTTTAAGGCATTCTTCTCCTCATTTCCTTTTTGAACCTCTTTTGCCATCTGGGTTAGTCTATTTTTTAAGGTGTTATTTTCTTCAGTCAGGTTGTTGACTCTCTTTTCATAATTTTCTTGCATTGTTCTCATTTCTCTTCCCAATTTTTCCTCCACTTCTCTTATTTGGTTTTCAAAATCCTTCTTAAGGTCCTTTATGTCCTGTAACCACCTCATATTTTTCTTGGAAGCTTTTGGTGCAGGAGTTCTGACTTCACTGTCTTCCTCCCATTCCATGCTTTGGTCCTTTTTGTCCCCAAAATAGGAGTGTAAAGTTGGGTTTCTCTGCTTGCTTAGCTTCCCTTGTTTGCTCATGTTGCCACTCAATTACTTGACTTTTGGGCTTTTTGCCCCAGTAGCACTCTGCTACCAGACAGGGGAGCTTTGTCCCAGTCGCTGTGGTTTACTCAGATACTGAAGGTATTAGTTGGGTGCCCTCTCTGAAGCCTCCACATGCTCTGGCAAGCTGATCCCACACCCCAGGACCTCCACCCTAGACTGCAATCCAGATCCAAGCATGTTAAATCAAGAGCGATTACCCCTTCAGACTGGTTGCTTGGTCCCCCTACATTCTGCAGTCCAGGAGCTGAAGCTG
The DNA here is from genome assembly GCF_028583685.1 of Petaurus breviceps papuanus. NCBI lineage: Eukaryota > Metazoa > Chordata > Mammalia > Diprotodontia > Petauridae > Petaurus > Petaurus breviceps. The sequence goes on along the minus strand of NW_027186304.1, from coordinate 69,295,152 downwards.
CCATGTGGCAGTGGCTACACAGCAACGGTGCCTCAGGTACTTCTCACCCCAGGGGCAAAGGCCGACCACATTCCCAAACTACTGGATCCCAAAGTCCACACTGCGCTGACCTCTCACTTTGTCTTTGGCATCTATGGGTTGATAATTCTGGAAACTGCCACAGCTGCTGGTGATCTGAAGTCCCTCCAGCCAGTGGCTGGTCAGGTACACCCTTAGGCTAAAACTTCAAGCTTGCATGATGCTGGGGTTGCCTCTCAGAGCACTGTTCTGGCAGCTTCCTGCCAGCCTGACAGGCTGTACTCAATGGGAGGTTAGCTTCTTTGTGTCATTTTGTGGGTTCTGTAGCTCCAAAGTTTCTTCAGAGTCACCTTTTAAATGAATTGGAGGAGTTGGGAGCTGGAGTTGTGTGGAAGTCCTGTTTCTACTCTGCCATTTACATAGCTGATTCTTAATTAATATTTGTTTAAATGAGTTGACTCTATTATTCTAGGGCTCTCCCTATTCCCTTACCTCCCACCACTTAAAAAAAATCTAAGACACATCCCACCTTTCTTGTCAATATCACCACTAGTTCATCCCCTAGTAGTCCAGAAGAACCATCTTTTCCTTTTAAAATAGAAATTCTTAATCTTTCTTGTATCATGGATCCCTTCAGCAGTCTGGTGAAAGATATGGTCCACATCTCAGAATAATAATTTTTAATAGTTGGAGAAAATGCTGATGTCATTTACAGGTTAGTGAAAATGAAGTTGTATTATTTTCCCATCCAAGTTCACAGACCCCCTAAAATCATCCATGAAACTTAGGTTAGAAACCTCTACTCTAAGAGTAGAGTAAGTTGGTGGATAACATAATAGCAATTGATAATGTGCATGTAAAAGATCTGGATGTTAACTGCTGCATAAATTCCAGCAAAATCTCTCTTGAAGTCCTAAGCTATAACAAAGTACATTAAGCAAGTGTGCTAAGAAAAATCTTCAAAAATTTTGTGCAGTGGAATAATACACATGGATATCCATTCATTTACTGTTAAAACAGAAAAATAATTATTGTAAATTTGATCTCTTTGGTGGGAGAAGTCTACCTCATATATGTACCTACTGAATTCCATGATTAATTCAGTTTAAATGCAGTCCTGTATGTCTATTTCAGAAAAGTCAATGCGCTTACTTTTTCACATTAATTAACAGGGACTGGAAAAATATAAACAAAAGCCAGAATAAAGTTGGCTAGGAAAGTATTGAGTTGGGGGGATGCATGTGAATGACTAATATAGTACCATGGGTGACACCTATACTATTTCACAGTGTGCTATACTTCAGAGTGACATAGATAAATAAATAAGCAGCTTGTTAATTAAAATCACAAGTAATGTTTCAATGGGAAGTTGCTTCAAGCCCTGGGGAAGACAAAGAATTAATGTACAGAGACATTCTTGTTGGGAATTTGGATGTATTAGTTTAAGAGAAGAAAGCCAGGTTCATTTTGTAGAAAAATCCTATCATTTCTTCAAGGTAACGCTATTCTGGAGCAAAGATAGTTTAGGAGAGGGAGAGAGCCAAAAAAAAAAAAAAAAGACTTCAAGGTCATATGGATAGCTGCTTCTATATAATAAGAATCTGAAATTGGATACTTCAGCCAAGTAGCTGGTGGGTCTGTGGGTTGCATTTATCATTGGCCTTCAAGAAGGGGACTGAATGCCCTGCTGTATCTATACACAGAAACTGGTTTGGCCGAATTTGATTGGAAAAGTTAAAATCAATCAAATAACTAAGAATAGAGAGTGGTGAGTAGGGGAAGAAGGGAAAGTCTATTAGACTATGTAACTCACGAATTTTTCATTAGTCAATCAGTTATTTTAGTATCATGTAAACACAAACAGTTGGCATTATGACTACATCAAGCAATTTGTTTTACAACTGTATGTGTCTCAATCTATTAGAAGTGGAGGAGTATGTTGAAATGGGAAGAGAAACACAATGACTAAAAGAGAATAAGACTGGTTATCCTATATATCTATTTCTATGTGTGTGTATATGTAAGCATGTATGTGAATATATGTATATATGTATTGTGTATATGTATATTTGTAATACACACACACAGGTTAGACCTGGGTATTCAGAGTTTTCTAAGCAGTTTTCAATTCAACAAATCAGTTTAAAAAAAAAATTTAATATGGCTCTTTGAATCAAATATTCCAGCTCAGAGATATAAATCCCATTTTTACATGACTTTTAAATGTGAGCAGGAGAGAAACTTTTACATACTTCTCTCTCATCAAAATGCAGTTTAATTTGGTTAAAAGGAGTTAGGAACATTAATAAGGTAGTTAAAGATTTTCTTATTTTGAGAGACAATGAATTTTTTTAAAATTGGTTTCATGGACTCTTACCTAGGGAATTTCTTGGCAGCATACAAACCTGACCTCACCTATGTTAATGGATATCACTACTGGGAAAATCTGCTACTGAGTAATAGCTGATGTTACAAGATAAGCACTAGTACATGTCTTGTCTGCATATTGGAAAGCAAAATCAGGTTCTCTACAGGTGATCTAATGGGAGTGATTTCCATGATAAGGCATTTTCAGTAGGATTAAATAGAATTTATAGGCATTTAGCCAAAGGGACCAACACAACTTTAGGTATACTCTTAAAAAGCATGTTGTTAATTGTGACTTCATAGTACAACATGACAAATTGCTATGTATTAAAAGAATTTTCTATAGTTTTGGTGTATATATATATGTATTTGTGTATATATACATGCATATATTATGCATATGCATGTGTATATACATGTATAATATATGTATATACATATATACACACATATATTTTCACAAAACAACTTTATTTAGATGGTCAAATAGAAGGAATCATGAGTTATTAATGTTCTCTCAATCAGATTTGTGTGTGTGCATGTGTTTATGTGTGAGCATGTAAGAGTGCATGTGCTTGTGCATGTATGTGTTCAGTAATAAGATCTGAAATTTCTTTTCCATACTTTCATTATCTTTCATTCCTTCATATACTTTGAGAACTAATACCTCAACATTCTCAAAACTGGGTAACTTCCAGCGTGGATGCTGTATAGACAATGTAATTCTATTTTTTATCCCATCTTTTTTTTTAAGTTTTTATGGATGGTTTTTACATCATTATAATTTCCCGCAGCATTTTGCCCCCTTCCAGAAAGCGATACCATGGAACAAATAGCATTTTGAAAGACAAAAAAAAGAAAAGGAAAAGAAAAAAATAACTGCATAATTAAACATTGAAAAAGACTAACAATATGTCCAATGTGCAATACCTGCAGACTTCTTACCTTTGCAAGGGAATAGGTAGAGAATATCTTTTCGTATTTCTTCTTTTGAGCCATACTTATTGTATATAATTTTGCATGATTCATTTTTTTTTTGTAGTGGCTCTTCTCATTTACCTTGTTATAGTCATTGTGCATGACTATGCCATGCAACATTATGTATTAAAATAAATGCAAGGGGGGCAGCTAGGTGGTGCAGTGAGTAAAGTGCCAGCCCCAGAGTCAGGAGGACCTGAGTTTGTTTCTGGCCTCACACACTTAACACACACACACACACACACACACACACACATACACACACAACTAGCCATGTAACCTTGGGCAAGTTACTTAACCCCAATTGCCCTCCAAAAGGCAAAAATAAATAAATAAATAAAATAAATGCAGGGAGTTCAGGGTTTTCTGAATGTGGTGTTTTTAGACATTTTTTGGTCTTTATGTTATGGCAAATGACTTACATGGAAGGGGCTTCTGCAGAAAATTGTCATAGTCGGTATCAATGTCCTCAGCCCAATCCATTTACCATTTTCTGACCTCAATAATTTATTTAAATATGAAATGATGGGCTAGTTTTAAATATAGGATACCATTTCCTTATTTTTATTCTTCTTTCTAGTAATAACAACAACAATAATAGCTTATATTTGCATACTGCCTTAAGGTTTGGAAAACACTATAAATATTATTTCATTTGAAGCTCACAATAACCCTGAGAGGTAGGTGCTATTATTACCCCATTTTACTGATAAGGAAACTAGAATAAACAGTGGGTAAGTGACTTGCCCAGGATCACACAACTAATAAAGCTTAGATTTGAACTTGGGTCTTAGTGACTCCAGGCCTAGTACTCTATCCATAATGCCATATATCTTTGTAAATTTTGATCTTTGATCTAACAAGTTAATGGTTTAATGGTTCACAGGCAACTGATTTTTAAATGATTCCCACATCAGTAAAGAGTTGTTTCCTATTTGTTAAAATATAATCAATTTCCTTTTCTGAGGTATTATTAATTGTGTTCTCTGTATCTAGTATAGTTTCTTTCCTCAAGGAAAATGTTCATGATATTCACGATGTATAACCAGCCATCTTTTGTGTTGTCTAAAAATCTTTGACCTCCATCAGTCCTTATTTCAGAATGATATTTTATAATCTATTTTTTCTCTATCATTGACTATGTCCATTTTTATATTAAAGGAAATAAACATTAGAATATTTACTGATTTCACTTGGAAAGTTTAATCAAGTTCTTTATGGAATGTTTTCACCTTTCTATTCTTTTGAAACAGATGTTGGTATATAAACTACAATTATTTTCACAGCAATCATTTTGCAAAAGCTTGCTTAAAGATGAAAAAAAATGCCTTATGAAATGTTTTCTTTCCTTTGGGTTATGAAACCAATTGCACTAGCTCCTTTATTGGCCCTGTTAAAGGAGAATCTGTGAACAATCCTTCCATTTGTTTGAAGTTACATTTTGCCTTCTGGTTTAGACTATAATAGAAATATCATTGTATAAATTAGTTCTTTCAAAAGCACTGCAGATGTTGGTCTTTTGAAAAAAAATATGTTAATATTTACCAATGACCTAAACTTATTGCTTTGCAGCACAATTTATCCCCCTTTCACCACTCTATTAACCTCATTGGCTCAGTGGATAGAGTGCTGGACCTGGAGTCAGGAAAACGTGAGTTCAAATTTGACCTCAGACACTTGCTAGCTGCATGACCCTGGGCAAATCATTTAACCTATGTTTCCCTTAATCCACTGGAGAAGGAAATGGCAAACACCTCAAGTATCCTTGTCAAGAAAACCCCTATAAGGGGTCTAAAGGGTCACAAAAATTTGGACATGACTAAATGACTGAACAATATCATCCTCATTGCAGAAATGCAAGAAAGACATATAAGGTTGCTAACTGTCTTATATTTTCCTTGGTTTTATGAGTTACTATGACCAAAGAATTCACATTCAAATGACTAACTTATTTTGTAATAAGCCTATGTTTACTTAGGTTCATCCTTGGACAGTAGACACAATCTGATACAGGGGACATATTAAGAAACTTAGTATGATGGGATAAACTAGCAGAGATTTCATTCCTTTGCTAATATTTTGAAAATTCAGGGTCACTTTTCATGCAGAAAAATGCATTAGAATAGGTCAATAAGCAAGCAAACATAACTGACTGACTGAATGAATAAATGAACTAAAATTTATATCAAATCTAGTTATATAGCCTTTCTTAAGTTACAGGTTTTTTTAAATTAAAAAAAGCATAGAATATGATTCTTTTCACTTGAGGGCTTCTTTCTTTATTGATCTATCCTTTGTCTTTCCTTCTTGAGAAATAGAGTGTTCTTCTAAAACCAAAATTAGGAAGTATAAAAACATGAGTCTCTGAGGCTTTTTATCATTTCTGTCTCATAGCTTAAACAAGCAAACATTTAAATGACAAGTATCCATTAAGATATAGTATAGTTGAAGGGAATGTGGAAAAATTTGGATATTAATTCACTCTTGCTGGCAATATGATCTGATCCAACCATTTTGAAGAGTCATCTGGAATTATGCCCAAAGAGTTATTAAACTTCCTATGCCATTTGACCCAGCAATACCACTACTAGGTCTGTTTCCCAAGATGATGAGGGTAGGAGGAAAAGAAGCTATATATTCTAAAATATTTATTGCATCTCTCTTTGTGGTGGCAAAGAAATAGAAATTATGAGGATGTCCATCAATTGGGGAATGGCTGAACAAGTGTCGGCATATGATTGTGATAAAAAAAAATACTGTGCTATAAGAAATGATGAGTTCAATGAGCTTAGAAATGCATGAACTGATAAAGAGTGAAATGAGCAGAACCAAGAGAACATTGTATATAGGAACAACAATATTGTTCTAAGAACAACTTTGAGTGACCGTTATTTAGTCACCTAAGCTCTGTTTGCTTTACCATCCTCATCTGTAAAATGAGAATAATAAAGCACTTATTCCCCCACAAGTGTTGTGATAATCAAATGAGAGAATAATTTTAAAGTATTTAGCACAATGCCTAGCATATAGTAAGCACTACATAAATGTTAGCTGTTATCTTATTATTGTTGTTTTGGATTGTTACCATTTCCACAGACTGTATTATATCTAGTCTGACTACTAAAGTCTTCAGATATTGAGAACTGTGTAATTCAGGAATCCTAGGGAAGGCTTAGACGAGGGAGCTGCAAAATTTTGGCAGACTCTAAGCAAACATATTTAAGCCCTCCTGAAGTTTACAGGCTCCAGTGCCACTGGATCACAGAATACATAAATAAGAAAGGAAGGGTATTCATGTATTAAAGAAATTACAAAGACAAGTCTGGACCCTGTTGCCCTTTATGAAGTGTAAAAATGTTTTTCCTGATGGAAAGGAAGCTACACTGATGGAAATTTCTCATTGACTGTCACATCCTCAGTGTATGCCAATCATATCAAACCTAACGACCATGAAAGAGAGTTTTGTGGAGGTTGGTCCTTGGAAATCTAGAAGAAAAATCAGTCTGGGAGGAATAATCCAATTCTTGAGAGGAAATCATCACTGCATTTCTTCTTGCTCCTCTAGTAGAAGACAGCAAGCTAGCAGAGGTAATTTATCTCCTCTTACCCTCACCATTCACCATGTACTTTGAAGTAGTGCTACTCACACCATAGTTAAATAGTACACTCAAGTCAATAAAAGGCCCAAAGACTTGAAAAGGTAGTTGGTAGAGATAGTGACTCTTGGCAGTAGGGAAGAGAGCCAGCTATGCATTGAATAGAGTACTAGCCATTTCAGTTAATTTTCAAGGCAGGAAAGAACAATATGAGGACAGCATGAAAAAAAAGGGGTCAGGGCATTGTGCCTCACAGTACCAGAGGCATGAGTTGCCTTGGCCACCTGCATTCACCAGTTTCTCATCATCTGTATAATCTAAATGTATGCCAGTCTTCCTTTGGATATTTTGCATGTTTTGTACTCTTTGAGTACTCTTTGAAAAAGTACACCTCTGCTTTATAGAAAGGATATCTCATAGCTATTGTTTTTATTATGCCATCTTAGTATATGCCTGAATTTTGAATTAATTTTGCCTGCTGGTCCATTATTAAAGTTAAACATTCCATTGGGACCTCATGAATTCTGATTTTAGTAATGTGGCCCCAAACAGTGTGTGCAGACCTGAAGTGGTAGACTCTTTCTGAGACACGCAGCATAAATATGGGAGTATAAGTGTGAATCAAGGGAGTAGCACCCAGAGGTAGCCCATAGATATGTTTCAGTTGCTACCTATTCTATAGATTAATAGAGACTTCAATTCCAATGAACTGTCCACATTGTCTGATGGATTTAATCAATCTGCCTTTTCTTGTTGTGAAGGTTTATTCTCATGCATCTGCTCCTGTTCTACTAACCATAGTGCACTTGTTCTAGAATGGGTTTCTCTTTATGCTTTCCCAACTGTTGGCAGTTACCTGTCTTATTCAGGAGAGAAAGGGAAAAGCCTGAATGATCTCCATTCTTAGAGAGCTTCCTGAAGGTTATATATAATATGTAAATTGCAGCTCTGGGACCTCATTTCTCCTGGGTTCTTCAGGCTTTCAGTTCGCTTCAAACTTTTCTCCTGGGGAATGATGCCAGCCCTTTACTAATGTGCCTCTTTTGAAGACTTAGTCAATCTATGACTTGGGAGCTGCAACCAATTGTTCAGAATTTTCTGGAAGTGTTCTTAAGAAATACCAATGATACCAACTATTTTTTTAACCCTCATTTTATCAGTTTTCTTTCACAGGGCTCATGCTTTTTGATCATGAAAGCTACTTTCATTTTTATTCCCTCTCAGAGCCAGCAAGTTTTGCATGATGTAGGAACAATGAGAGTTTCTAAGCAATCACCTATTATAACTCAAATGTTTGGGATCCAACCTTCAATGACTGTTTGACTATACTAAGGTCCTTTCAGCAAACAGGAGATCTCATCTGGCACAATGCTCTACAATGCCATATGTGAGCAGCAAGGATCACTCTTATACAGAGAGAAGATCCTTGGAACATATGCCCCTCACGTTCCCCACAATGGAAATGGAATACAGGTTTTGGAGATTCCCCAGGGTGGAGATGGGCAAATGAATGTATTGTTGAATGTATCTCTCTCACCCAGTACTGAACACATTTTGCTATTTGAATAGCAATTGAGAGGAAATAACTGCCATTTTACATGAATTCACTATATAATTCAACCAGCCAAACATACTTTCTTATTAAAGGAGTCATTTTAATATAGCTCAACTTAAGAAGTTACATCTGGATCCTAAGAACAAAAATGCAGCTATAGATTGGTTGTCTCTTAATATGTGCCAAAGATTTTTTTAAAGAGATGATTCACCTTTTGTGATTTAAATTTTTGCAAACATGTGGTTTACATTTGGGCTAATCTTCTTATCCGTCTGCCCTTGAGAATGGATACATTTTATAGTCAAGTTCCTGAATTTTGCTTGGAAAGGTATTTTTATCCTTAAGCATCTCTAGCTAAAAGGCAACAGAAAGTATCCCACCATTAGTCAAAAGAACTCACCTGAAAAAAAAAAAACTACAGACTATCAGACAGTACCCATTAAAAGGTAACTTGCAACTCTACTTTCCCCAGGCTTCTGTCTCCTCAAATTGGCTGCTACATGACATCGTCACTAGGGGAAACAACCATGAAACTAACTGGTTTGACAGCAGAAATATAAAGATTAGAAATTATCATTACCAATGCATGCAGGATCCTGTGCTAACTCTACCAAGTCACACATATTATTCTTTCCCTCAGAAGGTTCAAATTCAGGTTCAGATCCTCAAATCTGGAGTGTCAGAGACTGGCTAACACATACATACATGCATGTATACCTATGTGTATGTAGGACAAATAGTCTTTATATGTATGGAAATGTACATTACACACCTATACCACATGCACACATCATTCATGCCTGCTCAATGTCATTTATCACGTGTATAATAAAGAATTAAACATGCATGTATAAAAATTATTCATTGTGCATGTGTTTTATTGCACATTTACATCATGTTATTTATTATGCATTGTGAAAATTCTACAGTTATTCATAATAACTCATTTATTATGCATGTGCAATATCTGACACATAGCACATGTGTAATGTCATTCCATGTACACATTATATGCCATTTGTTATACATATAGTGTTTGTATGTTGTGTGATAGAGGTGTATAATATAGTAATCATAGTAACATAAACTATAATATTAACACTTTATATATCATATGATATGATTATAACATAAATAATATTTCATATTGATAATATGGAATGTTGATATGTAATATGTTTACTTCTAGATTCTCTCCGAATGACTTTCACTTAGTTACTACTTCTTTGAGGACCATACAACCCATATCTACTACCCAATCAAAGTTCTGTTAGCTGTTCTCAATTTGCCTACCGCCATACTTAGGTGAGTGAGTAGATACTCACCCAGCCCTCTTTTGGCTTCATACCAGCTAGACCACACTTTCCATCCCATCCAACTGTCTATCCTGTATCACCATCTGCCCTGCTCTATCCATCTACCTACTTTCCAATTTCATCCCAAGATATAATGAATCAAAACAGTAACTGCTTTGGGAAATGACATATAAAGTGGCCGTCCTATGGATTAACTCACTGTCCTTATGACTCTTTGTATCAAAACTTTCTAAATTAAGTTCCTTCAAAGCAAAGACTATCTCACCTTTGTGGCCAGTTTCCCAGATAGTATAAGAGTTTTTAATGATTTTTTTTATTCTTTCAAGTGTAAATGGAATGATTTGAATCCAGTTCCTCTTCACTGTAGGTTTGGCATTCCATCCATAATGTCATGCTGCCTCTTATTTCAAGTGCCTGTGACTTCGTGGCATACATATTTCTTCTGCCAGTACAGATTTTACCAGCACATAATCTAGTGCCTCCCTCCTTACCATTCTTTGCTTTAGTAGATGATCTTTAGAAGTTACTGGAGACAAGTATGCATTGACTTAAAGTCAACCTAGTGATGATTCTTTCTGAAATGAGCAGTCTGGTCATGTGAAAAAAAAGGAAAGAGAGCCCATCATTGTTGCTGGACTCAAAATCTTCCCAACTAATTGGACCTACTAAGAACTTGGGATCCATAGCCTTCAAGGATCTCCTCCAACCAACAAGGAAGCATCAAAGTTGGAATCTAGTGGAGAAATTAGTGGCTTTAGAATTTTGAGGTGTCATTGCTAAGTTTTCATACCAAGATTTAAGAAGTGTCACCATGATGTATTGGACAAAAAGAAGCAAAGGGCAAGAGAAAAAAAGAATATTATCTGGAAAGTAAATAAAATATATAGTGAAAATTAAACATACCAAAAAAGTAAACTAGAAGGCATGCACAGTAGAAATTCCCAGGTTTGCAAATGATGTTCTGCTTTTTTTTGTGTAGCAAAATATTGTTAGAATAGTGATGAGGTTGTACACAAAGGATCTCTAATTAAATTTTCTTTGTAGGAACTGGATACTCAATTTATGATTTAGGATTGTTGATATTTCCTAACAAGGCACCTGGGGTGGGGGCAGAGACACTAAAGGACTTGCCCAGGGTCATATTTATAGCAAGTATTAAAGGTGGAATATAAAACCAGATCTTTCTCCTTTTAAGCCTAGCAATCTCTCCACTACAAGAAGCCAACTTTCAAGTGGTGCAACTAATTCAGTTACATTCAGTAGACATTTATTAAGTGCCCACTAGATACAAGACATTGTGTCACTCATTGGGGATACAAACACACAAAAAGGAAGTGATTCCTGCCCTCACAAAGCTTACATTATATATGTAAAATTGACTACTCATGCAGATAAATAAATATGTTAATTTCAAGAAGGTGAGAGCACCAACAACCAAGTTGGTAGGCTAAAAATTGAGCTACCTAGCATGACTATATCAAATGCGATTGAGAAACTCTGTATTCTGGCATTCCTGAGCAGAGGTTCATTTAGGCTCCCTCAGTGATATTTGCTATAACCTTGCTTGCTTTATTTCTAAAATATGTTATTATCAGAATGCTATATAAACATCCTAGGGGAAGGCAAAATGAGGAGATACAGGGTCCTTTTACCTTGGGGTTGAGACATGGGATTCACCAGGCACTAACAGGAACAATCACAAGTACAAGACCATAGGAATATAAATCAAGTGAAATGGATTCCAAGAAATCTACAGGAATAGACCAAAACCACTGACAAGCCAGTGTAATAAGACAATTATCAAAATCACAAAGGAAAGTCCTTTTCTCAGTTGGAGTTTAGACTGAGCATATATAGGATTATGTTAATGCTTGCCAATGAGGTAAACAACTATAGGAGATTATTGTCTGAGGCTGATGCAGGGGTGATGTTTTGGAAAGGACTAGAAAGGAGCTAAGCTTTTTAACCTCATGAGTATGGAGAGTAGGATGTGGCTTACTAAATATGAAATTTTATATCCAGAGAGGAAGTTGAACTTGGGCCATTCTTGTACAAGTTCATTCTACATACATACCATTAGTTAGAAATATATGGGCTTCATAAAATGCTTGGATAAATCCTCTATATAGTTTCCAACCCAGGTGGCCATGAGCTAAGGAGAATTAGGAAGCAACAAATACCATTCATTGATCTGACTTATGTTAATTTATTATGAAACTGGTTGAGTGTGGGGGAAAATAATAATCGACAGATAAACTTCAATGTGAATATTTAAATAATTTTAAATTGTATTAAATAAAAAATATTTAATAAAATATCCATTTATGGGATAGTGGACCACAGATCAATCATTTGGACTCACAACAAGAGTCTAAGAGTCTAAGCATTACATCTTCTTTTCTCAAGAAGGCATTGGTCCAAGATGTTGATGTAGTAAAATATTATATGATACTACTACTACTACTACTACTACTACTACTACTACTACTACTACTA
>NW_027186304.1:69271728-69282816 GCF_028583685.1 Petaurus breviceps papuanus | reverse complement strand
TACTACTACTACTACTACTACTACTACTACTACTACTACTACTACTACTACTGTATAATACTTGATATTATCAGAAAAGATGTTTAAAACCAAAAAAGGAAAATAGTACTCATTTTGTGCAAAGCCTCAATGCATTCATATCTGGAATAAATCTTTCACTTCTTAATTCTACACCAAAAAATCAAAAGGAAGACAAATCAAACCAAACAAACAAACAAAATAAATAAAACTTATGTGGGCCAACAGGAAAACAAATAAAATTATCTAAGGCATGAAATCAGGAGGTACTATTGTGTGACGAGGAAAAAAAACTTAAACCTCAATAGATTAGTAATTTTCAGCCTGCGAAATGAAGGTAAGGGGAACAAAATATATAAAATCAGAGTGAGAAGTCATAGGACAAATACTGGGTCCCCAGATACTTTGAAGCCTGAAAGAGTTCATGTTAGGGCTAAAATCACTTGACAAATGAATAATAAATTTTTACAACTCATAGGTCATGGGGAGGAAATTTATATGTATGTATGCATATACATATAGATATACACATGTGCACGCTAAAGGATTTATACATGCATGCACATATATGTATGCATGTATAAATATACATACATGTATATATGTGTGTTTATATCACATTAAAATATTTAGATAAATTCATCCATGATCAATCTATAATGAAATACTAAGGAAAGTTAAAGGTATATACCTAACCTTTTGAGACTATGAAAGTTGAGAATAGTTGCTGACATGCACATTGTCCTATATTGCCACATTAAGAGGTAGAACACAGTGGGTCATTGATCTTTCCCACAAATATCATTTCTTATGATCTTATAGGCAGTGTTATATAATGGAAAGAGCATTGAACTAGGAATCAGAACACTTTGGTCCATTTCTCACCTAAATGCAAATACTACTTTGGGATTTATCTGATTGACTTCTCCAAGGTTCAGGAAGTTCACTATTGGGATAATCTCATCATCTTGTAAGATCTCATAAGCCTTGGCATTCTACTTCATCACTACCCTCTGGCGTTGTGATTACATTGTGGAACTGGGAACTCCAAGCAACCTAACATGCTAATAACACTCTATATGTTTCAAAAATGGAAAATTAATCCAGATAACAATCTGTGAAATTCATGAAGAGCCCTCATCATCCACCATTCTAAAATGATACAAAGATAATAATATTCATAATATAATCTTGGCAAAAGTACTTATAATTGGGTTTAGTATAGGTTGGAACCTCATTGACATATATTTTAGGATACCTAAATCAAGGGACACTTTAAAACATCACTCCATGAAAAAGTAAGATTTGATTAAAATATACATACATTTATAACAACAAAAACCCCATACAGTTTCCATGTCAAGTATCCATTTTGTGATGTTTTCATCTGTGTTAGAATGAAGCCCCAAACCTTATTCCACTGTAATATACAGAGGAGCAGGTTGGGAGGGACAGGCATACTTTTAAATTCTTACCTAGGAATCCCATATGTCACAGCAGTAGCTGTCAGTCTTGCATGTGAGACACCAAAAACACACTGCTTACATCTTGCTACTTCTGTACTTTGGCCTTGCATAACAATTGGAAAGTACTTGGGTGGTTGAAAGGGGCATCTGAAAAAATTGAAGCACTTTTGATCTCTAAGGTCACCTCTAGCTCTGTTTTATGATCTTGTGGGCTTTTTCTATCCTTGAAAACTCACATGCCCTCACACTCCCACTGGTTTCAGGAGACGAATGTCTTTTTCCCCCTTCCATTTGTCATAAAGTGAAGGAGTCCATTAAGTCTACTTTTTAGAGAATGGTTTCAATCCCTTAAGAGAAAGCACCACCCACAGCTGTAATATCCTTTCAATATCATTATACTCACACCATCTTACTGTGTGAAACCAAAAAAATTTTTTACCATGAAATGAAACTGTGTGTGTGTTTGCTTGTGAGAGAAAGAGTTTGTGAGATGAAGTGCCAATTGAGTGGTATAAGTTTCCTATAGTATAGGAACACTGGAAATTCACAGATTGATTTTGAGATAATATAGTACACTTTCAGACAGCGAGGCTGTACGGTGAAAAGAGGACCAGAATCAGGAAGATCTGAGTTCAATTCTGACCTTGGACATTTTTTAACTTTGTGACCATGGACAAGTCATAACCTGTTTGCCTAACTTTACTCAAATGTAGAATGAACTGGAGAAGGAAATGGCAAACCATTCCAATATCTTTGCCACAAAAACCTCAAGTGCAATCAGGAAGAGGCAGATACAACTGAGAAGACTGAACAACACTTTATTCTATGTCCACCTAATTGAATTACTCAACATTTGAAGCCAGGCATTATCTAGCCACCTTCATATTAACCATTTGTTGAGGCACCTTCTTTATTTCATTTGACCTTCCTCTTTTGTTTTCATGATGTTTTGTTTTGCTGGTGAAAACATATTAAGAAGAGGGAGATTTCTATCACGAATTTCTATGACCACTTTATAAGAATGGGCTTAAAGGCCCTAAAAAGCTGATTGTTCACATACTTGTAATGAGGATGACTCATGCCTTTTAATGGTGCTTTGAAATTCCACAGATCTTCCTGTACTTAAAAAATTTAAATGACTTTTTTTTTGCCTATGGGGAGATTAATAAATTCACTAAGGTGAAAAAAATGAATATCTTTTTCCCCACTAAGAAAATTGTTCAAAGATTAATTTAGCCTGTTTAATTTAGCTCTCAAATGTTTCTCAAAGCTCTAAAATATTTTTCCACCTTTGGTGCACCTGGGGCACCAATTTGATTACTTTTACTCATGATTTTAATGCTTCTCTTTTCTTCAATATCAAGTTATTTTAATTTTCATTCACTTTATTTACTCCCTAGTGATTTTCTTTTGTAAAAAATTAAACCTTTACTGATTTTCTCTGCTTGTTCTACTTTAAGCTCAAGGCGTATGATATCCTAGCACAAATCCAGGGTCACATCTTTGCATTCTTCCTTTTGCCCTCTCATTTGCACAGAATCACAGAAGTTAAGAGTTGATAGGGACTTGATAGGCAGCGCTTAGTAAAACTCATAGATGATAAAGAATTCCAACTCCAAGGTCCTTGATAAGTGATCATTCAGTTTCTGCTTACAGACCACCTGTACACACATACACAGACACATACACAGATACACACACACACACACACACACCAGTCATAGAAATGCATCAGGACTTAAACTGATGAGTTTGTACAATTTTTGACACTTTATTCTGGAAGACAATCAAATATTCCAACCCAAAATAGCTAATTAATCACTTAACTAACAAAGATTTATTAAGAACCTGGCACTCGGGGGTGACTAGGGGGCACATGAATAGAGCACTGGCCCCGAAGTCAGGAGAACCTGAGTTCAAATCTGGCCTCAGACACTTAACACAAAACTAGCTGTGTGACCTTGGGCAAGTCACTTAACCCCAATTGCTCCTCCAAAAAGCAAAAAAAAAGCCTGGAACTCTTCTAGGGCCTGAGAATATGAAGTAAAGAAAGAAAAAAAGAAGGAAGGAAGGAAGGAAGGAAGGAAGGGAAGGAGGGAGGAAATAACATTTTCTGATGAAATGACACTCCTCTGGAACAAATACCAAACCTGACACAATACAATAGTGTGTTAAGACTCCTAGAGGAAATACTGTGTTGCCATGACCACAAAGAAAGTTACAAAACACCCTTCATAGGTAAGAAAAATTTGTAGATGTTCCAAAATGTGTAAAGAAGAGGTAGGATCCTAGAAATCTTTGTTAGCGAATGTTTACTCATCTTCGTTTTCACCACATCCCCCTGCCTTCCCTCTCCCTACCACCACCATTTAAAACTGATACAATAAGCAGGTAAAAGTTTTACAGGATTGAGATTACAGAGTACAGAACTGGAATGGCTTCAAGAACCATCATTTTCAACTCCATTTTACAGAGGAGGCAAAGCTTAACAAGGTTAGGTGACTTACCCACAGTCATAATAGCTTTTATGGGAAAGCCAGAAATCAAACCCAGCTTTTCTAATTCCAAATACAGTATTGTTTCCAGAATATCACATCTTCATCCCCATTTTCAAACTCATGAAGCTAAGGGAGAACTTTGTAGATACAATTGCCCTTCAGTTCTGGGTAATTGACTTCATTTTTAAGATGCCAAGGAATTTTCTATGAGGTGAAGGCTGTCACCCCTCAAATCTTAGCCCAATCTCAAACTGGTTATTTATATTACCACAAAACATTATCCATGACTATAAGACCCTTCTTTACTTCCTGTCCTAAACAGTCTTCAGTGTTGCTATGCAGCTGTTATTGCATGGTTACTGTATTTCACCCCAGAGGTCACAGCTGAATGATTTATTTCTAATATAACCATCTCCACACTACAAAATGCAATGGGCTATATAAATGTAAGATGATACTGATATTATTTATTACTCTCTCTGTCCTTTTCCTGATATTACTCTGACCAGATTTTCTTATAAAATATACCACATTTCATAGTATGCCTTATACTTTCTTGTCCCAATTCATTTCCTTTCTTTATGTCTTTCTTTATTACACTTATGCTTTATAAATTATGAATAATTTAATTTTGAAATAATTCAATTTTTTTAAACAGCAAGAATGAGGCCTTTTTTCTGCTTATAGTGAATGAGTCTAATGAAAGATGTCCATTTTGCAGAGGTTTATGTTGCAAAGAGCCTTTTTGATTAAGAAAAGGGGCAGAGTGACAGAGTGAAAGAAATATTGGGCTTGGAATCAGAAGGCCCAGCTTTGATCAACAACTCTGCCACTTACTAGCTATGTGACTTTAGGCAAGCCACTTCATCACTGGGCCTGCCTCAGTTTCCTTCCCTTGAAAATAAGGATAATACTTTCTAATGTACCTACTTCACAGGGCTATCACAAAAATAATTACATATTTTGATGGCTCTGTTACCTCATACATAGGGGCTTTCCCTACCAGTGCACAGTATAACTTATTCATGTCTTCTGAGCTACCATGTCCATGTGTTTTCACAATTTTCTCTTAAGGAATATAAGTAATATGCTGGAATCTTCATCTAGTTCTATAAATATGTCATAGACGCCATTGTAGAACTCAGTCTCTTTAGCTTGTTACCTTTATTTTTGTTATACACTCTCTGATTTTGGTCACAAATATTCATAATGAAGGCTTTAGTGATGTTCAGGATCAATGGGTTAGAAGAGATCTTATAGTATAACCCCTTCATTTTAAAGAGGGGGAAACTGAGGCTCAGAGAGGTGAATTAATTTGATGCAAAACCTGACCTTCTGAATATGAGACAAAAAATCTATGTTCTTTCTATTGTGCCATTCTCTTTCTTTTCTTAATAGAATATAATAATGTCAAGATTCAAATTCAGGCCCCAGAATCTAAATAAGAGTCTTGTCACTACAACTACCTGTTCACTGACATAATCAATTTGCTTAACATGTTACAATTCACTTGGCATTTGTCATTTGTCAGTTCGCTGCCTGTGGATTATCTATAATTCATTCCAGTATAATATTTTTCAGCAATATCACATCAGGAAATATTGGTATTAAAAATGGGCTTTATGGGGTGGCTAGGTGGTGCAGTGAATAGAGCACTGGCCCTGGAGTCAGTAGGACCTGAGTTCAAATCCAGCCTCAGACACAACACAAAACTAGCCATGTGACCTTGGGGAAGTCATTTAACCCCAATTGCCCTACCTTCCCCTCTCCAAAAAGCAAAAAAGAAAATGAGCTCCTTGAGATCATAGAAAATGCTGCATAATTTCCCATTCATAATTCTGCTTTCTTTCTATTTATTAAATTGACTCAACAATAAATAAAATTAGGTTAAGTATGTGGAAGTGCTGTGTAAACCATAATGCTTTATTTGAATATACTTTATAAGGTTCCATAAAAGTCCCTAAAAACTAACTTCCCATCCTAGAATCCTGTTATTTTGTTTTCAATCACAGTGTCTAGGCTTTTTTTTTCTTTTTAATTAAAAATAATTACACCATGTACTGTTTAAATAATTGTTTAAAATAAAGATAAATTCCAGGCTATTTGAGGTAAAAGATGCTTCAGTTTATACCTCTGACTCTATGCTCAGCATCCCACCCATTAAAATATATCCAATGGGACATTTAGCATCAGATCTGTGGGCTTGTCAAACACACTGTCAAAAAGATACTGACCAAGATATAGTCTAAGGGAAACATCACCTCAAGTTGTTGATACTCTGCGTATTACATGCTTTAACAACTCCCTGGGGGGTAGATGAGGAGTGGAATCGATGATGATTGTGATGGGCCATGCAAGAGAGGCATGGTAGACAGTGTCTTCACCTCTTCTAATTGGTATGTGACTGTTGCTTTGGTTCCATTCCCCAATTATTAGAGGTGATCATTCAAAAAAGTCAGTATTGATGACAAGTCTTTAAGCCAGGTGCTGCCACTTATCAGGCATAAGATCTGCTTTTGCTTTTCCTAATGAAAAATGAATTCAAACAGCAAGAAGATACTGTTTCAATAAGGCTGGGGAAAAGATGTAACCTATAAGCTGTCTACAGACTCAGGAATAAGTGAAATGTTATGACAGGGGAAAATATGTGTTGGCAACACTGCTTGACTCATATTTCAAGAGTAAAATTGAAACCATACTTCGAGACGGTACAGACACTGACAACTGGAAAGATGTTCTGAAATGCCTACTATTTCAGAGGATGCCATCCAGTTCCCCTTATTCCTGATTTCTTTCATGTGTAGGACAAATATAACCTGAGGGGGATTTAGAGGTGAAAGTAGAGTTATGAATGGGGAAAGAGGGTTGGAGGGAAGGAAAATGTTAAAATGCAAAAAAAAAAATGCAACACAACAAAACAAAACCCAGATTCTGTATTACTAAAGATAGTTCAGAAGACAGGCTAGAAAAACAATGTAAAACTCAATTTATATAGTCAAAGTTAAATACTCCAATGAAAATATGGGGATTGTGAAAGACCTTGCCATCAACCCATAATAGGTCATGACTATTACTTTTCATTTTGATTTTAAATCTCAAAGTAACTTTTTTTTAATTAATTTGTTTGTTTCCTTTTAGTTTACAGGATTCGATTCCACAATTCCTTGAGTTTCACATTTTGTCCCCCTCCCCCCCATGGTGGCTTATAGTCAAGTATAGGATCTGTAAATACTTTCACATCAAAGTAACTTTTTTAAAGGGAAACATAATTGAAAATTATATTTTAAAAGCTTCTATTTGAAATATGTAGTTTTTAAAACCACCTGGTTTTTAACATATACATGTATGTTTTCAAAGGAAATCATGTTTATATAATTCAATCCTATAATCAAACTTCAACATTCAGCTGAAATGAGCTTCCAAACACTCCTCCATGAAGCTTTCAAAACAAATCTTTGTATAGATAGTTTGGGTGGGTTTATTTTTTTTCGCTTTTAGAATCACCCTTTCATCTCTTGTTGGTTTTTTTTTTATTATAGTAAGAAATGGTACACAGAGGGGCAATGAGAATCGTTTTTAGAACCAAATAGTCTCACATAAATGGTTTCCATTTTTGATGACCTAATCTGTAAGACAAGAACTTTGGGATAAACATACTTCTATTTTTTTAGGTGATGAGTGAATTTCAAGAAGCTCAAGAATTCAATTCACATAATCACCCATGAATTTGATGTTTATGCTAAGTGGGTATTAAACAATAGCATCAAACATCTTTTCTGGAAAGGAATGCTGGAGATCTTCTGTTGCTTCAGATAACCCAGAAAATCTTAATATATACTTTGTTCTGAGTTAGTGGTCAGGTGTTAAAGAACCTGTATTAAATCTAAATATAAAATTAATAAGAAATATATTTAATATATTGAGTTACAATCATGACTTGGTTATATAATGTCATGTTTCTTTTTGTTTTCCCCCCAGGTCTTTAGCACAATTCATTGTACAAGTTTGGTGCTTAACTAATTTTGGATAAATCAACAGGTATTTATTAAGCAACTACTATGTATCTCACTTAATGCTAGAGTCTGGGAAAATGAAGAGAAAAAAGTGAAAAAAAATGTGTCAATAATGACACATTAGGTCAGTTGAGTGGCAACTTTGATCAGATCCTCATGACTTTAAAAAAATTCAGTATTAAGGTTGATTTTTTAGGGGGGAACAATAAGGGAATGATGGTAAAATAGGGTGATAGATTTTAATTTTACTTTCCATCTTCAGTGATTGTTTTCATGAAACTTTGTCCTTTGCTTTGGGTTTCAAATTCATGTGATGCTTGCCCCAATCTGAGCTGTCTAAGTTTCATTATGAAACCAGAGCAGCATCTGCTCATATGAAAACCTCAGTTTAAAACTCAGTGGTTTCAGAGAATCATTTCATTGAAATGTCAGGTTTTGCATTTTTGGAATTCAGTGGCAGTCAAAAGTTTAAACAGAAGATTGGAATAAAACTCATTTAACCTGGAGGAATCAGTACTCAGCACAGCTGAATGATAGAACAAGCCCATTCATAGGTCTAAAAATAAATTATTTATGTTATTTTGTATTTGAGATATATAACCATGATTACAGTGAGATAGTTCATGTAAATGGGAGGGGGGGTGGACTGACCAAATTTCAAGGAAAAAGGGAAATAAGCATTTAATTAGAGCCTACTGTGTGCCAAGCTCTGGGCTAAGTACTTTACATGTATCATCTCATTTGATCCTAGCAACAACCCTGAGAAGTAGGTGCTATTATTATCTCTATTTTACAGTTGAGGAAACTGAAGTAGATGGAGGTTAAGTGACTTGCCCGGGGTCACACAGTTAGCAAGTGTTTGAGGCTGGATGTGAATTTGTCTTCCTGACTTCAGACTCAGCCTTCTAGCCACTGTACCACCTAGCTATCTGAAAGAGCTAGTTTTTTAAATCTCCTATAGTCTTTATGCCAAATTCAGGTAACATTCCCTTTCCTTTCCTTAGTTCCAAATTCTTACAATTTCTTCCTCTTAGAAGAAAACTGACATGAAATTATTTGAATTATATTTACTATGAATCCCTTAAATAGTCCACTGTGCTTAGCATGCACTTTAAAATAGTAAGAGGTGGGGCGGCCAGGTAGCACAGCGAGTAAGAGCACCGGCTCCAGTGTCAGAACGACCTGGAGATCTAATCCTGGGCTCAGACACTTAGCACCCACCCAGAAACACCTGGCCGTGTAACCTTGAGCAAGTTACTTAACCCCAATTGCTTAGGGGCGGCCAGGTGGCTCAGAAAGTAAGAGCACTGGCTCCAGTGTTGGGACGACCTGGAGATCAAATCTCGGGCTCAGACACTCAGCACCACACCCAGAAATGACTGGCCGTGTAACCTTGAGCAAGTTACTTAACTCTGATTGCTTAAAAAAAAAATAGTAAGAGGTAATAGGAAATATTATTGAAGGAATAGGACTTATGCTTGGGAAAATTGGGATGATCACCCAGTCCAAGATTTAGAACTGGAAGGGGTCTTAGAGGTCATCTAGTCCAACCTGAGACATCATTTTACAGCTGAAGAAACTGAGCTCCATAGGGATTAAATAATTTGCTCAAGTTCACACAAGTAGTAAGTGACAGAGACAGGATTAAACTTAGGTCCTAGGACTCCCACAAATAGGATTGAACCCACTGTACCATAGTGCTCTTATAATGGAAAATAACTGTACTAGATAGTTCCTATTTTATTTCCATTTTCCCTTTAAAAATAATGATATTTAGACTGAAAAAAAGTATAGCCCAAAAAAGAGATTTAAAGCCCTATCTAGATGAGGAAATTCTAAGATAGTATCTTTGCTGTTGCTGAGTCATTTTAGACTCTTCAGGATCCCTTTGGGGTTTTCTTGGCAAAGTTACTGGAGTGATTTGCCATTTCCTTCTTCATTTCATTTTACAGATGCAAAAACTAAGCCAGAGTTAAGCGACTTGTCCAGGGTTACGAAGCTAGTAAGTGTCTAAGTTTGGATATGAACTTAGGTCTTAAATTACAGTTCTGGGGCTCTTTCTCCTGTTCTACTGAGCTGCGCCTGATGTATTGAAGTCACCAGGCCTGAATAACGCCTAAAGATACTGAAGGAATTGGAAGAAATTGTTGGTGATCCTTGAAAAATAGTGGGAAATGGAAGCAATGATATAGTTCTACTTTTCATATCAGGGAAGAATATAATTTCTTTGAACTCATTACACAAAAGACATTTTTATTTGATTTCTGTTGCCTGGAAATTTTCTAGAACTGTATTGCTGCAATGAGTGCTTGGTTTGTGAATACTTAAAAAGTGGTGATCAGTATGAGGCAACGTGGGTTTGTCAAGTGGAAGGCATGCTAGGCTCTCCTTACTTCCTTTTCTGACAGGATTAAAAAACAGGTAAATCAAAGGAGAGCTGCACACATAGTGTCCCTGATTTTAAGAGAGTCAAAGAATATTATGGTGTCTTTGTGGATAAGATAACCAAGTACAGGCTGGATACAGAAAGGATCGACTGATTGGGCTCACAGAGCCATTACTTTTGCTCTACATGGTTCTAGAAAGTGGAGGACATGTTGAACGTTTAGGCTGACCTTTTTCATATCCTGAAAGACCACCAGATTTGGAATTTAAAAACCTAGACTTGAATCCTGGCTGGGCTATTCATTAACCATGTGACTTTGGGCAAATTCCTTAGCATCTCAGGGCCCCAGTTCCCTCATTTAAAAACTAAAAAGTCTTTAAGTATTAAAAAAAGTTCCAACCAGTAGATGAACCCATTGCTAAATTTTCATTGGGAGCATTTCACCTCAAAAATCAGCAAATGCTAGAAATCTTGCATTGATTTTTTTGTTGACTACTTGATTGTTTAGACGTAAGAAAGTGATGGAGAAAATACTCATGATTCAGATTAAACATAAAAATTTGTCCTGGTGATGGAATCCTAATAAAGGTGCCTGTAGCCCCAATATTCAACCTTCATTATAGGCCTGGCCCCACTGAACAGCAAGCCCACGTACCTACCTCATGAGTATTTTCTCCATCACTTTCTTACGTCTAAACAATCAAGTA
>NW_027186304.1:69171891-69266728 GCF_028583685.1 Petaurus breviceps papuanus | reverse complement strand
ATGTCTTAACTTCTTCATATATGCCTCATTGCTCACTGGAACAACAGGTGTGTCCCTGAACTCCTAGTTCCCACAGAAACAGTAGGTGTGTCCATGAGCTGGGAACCCAGCTACTGCCTCTACCTGGTCACTGCTCCCAGATGCATTCTCACAGAAACAGGTGTGTTCTTGTTTTCAAGATTCAATCAAAATCACATATCTTGACCAGACAGGACCACAATAGCCAGTTGGAGGGCAGAATGACCACTGAACTATATAGATGGGACCCCTCCTCCATTACCTAATCCCTTAACAAACTCCTCCTGCCTTTTTAATATTAATGATATTTTTCTATTCTATGTAAATTTCTGTTATGTAATCTTTGTGTTATAAAAATCTATCTTGCTTTCTCTAAAGTTGCTGGTTCCTCTTGGAACTAAGCCTACTTCATGAGAGGCGTCAATCTCAATAAATGCCTATATTTGGATTAGAGGTGATCTGACTGAATTCTTTGAGACAGTTCCACCACAATACATCTTGAAACCAAAACAGTTTTTGGGTTGGCAGAACCCCCACCTCTACAGTTTTTGGCATCCCTGGATTTAAACTGCAACACTGGCAGCTATACTTTTTTTTGGGTGGTGGAGGGAAGCTGATTGTTAAACATTTATCAGGACACCTATGCTCCCTCCAGTCATGTGGTTCATTTGACTATGGAGTTATAAGTATAAATCAAAGACAGAAAGTTGGTCCTATGTAAGAAAAAAAAAACCTTTCTATAGCAATTAGGGTTGTCCCCAAAGTGGAATGGATTTCCTAAGGATGGATATAATAAGTTTTGCCTCATTGAAAAACTTCACATGTCAGCTAGTCAGTAAACATTTAGTAAACATCCACTATGTGCCAAGCACTGCATTAAGCACTGATATGAAAAGAGGCAAAAGAGAGCCCCTGCCCTCAAGAAATTGACCTAAAGAGCATTTATTGGGGATGTTGCAAAGCATTTTCCTGCACAGAGTGTGGAGAAGATGACCAACAGGTCCTTTCTGACGTGGAGATTCTACAAGCCTATATTTGCTGGGTGAATGAATGAATAAATGAATGAGTCTCTTGGTAGATCACTTTTTTTCTTCTGTACCACTGAAGGAAGAGAGTTTACTGTGCCTAAGGGGCCATTTTGTGGGGATTACTTTGTAAAGTGCATTGACTATGCAATGTAATCTATAAATGCTAAACACAATGTCTCTATTCTATTTGATACCTAAGCCCAAGAGGGTTTTGTACCCCCTCCCTTTTATTTCATTGTGTTTTTTTTTTACTATGAAGTTCCTCTTTAAGATCTATCATTAGAAAATGACTGTAGGTCTTATATTACTTGCAACGTGTCTGTTACCAGAAGTCATTAATTACCATTCAAGTGAAAAGACTTAAATGAAATTAATTTTCTCTTTTTGAGTGGTTCCAGCATATTCTATCGCTTTGTTTCTTGTGCCCCCACCCTATCCCCTTTATCCTGTGGCAAGAGTGTACAATTTAATTTAAGGTCAATTTCCTCTAGGGATATGTTCTACAATCTTTTTGTAACATTAGCTGTTCTCATTTATTAACTTCCTGCCAACACCTGAAGCAGTGTTTGTGAGGCAGTTAACAGAAGAAAGAAGGTGAAATCTGAATGTTTTGAAAGGGTTATTCAGTAGGTTGTACATACACATCCAATCAGGAACTTGGATGAAGCCATAAGTATTGAGAAGAGCCAAGAAGTGAGGAGTCAACTAAGCTGGATCAAGAAAGGAAAAGTACTTTTGTTGAATGACATTTTTATGGAGCTAAACTGTGTTCTCTGGTGAACAGCTTCTCAGGAGGGATCTGGGTGCTTGCCACACCACTTTATTTCTTAAAGGAGTACTGCTCTCAACTAACCAGACCCATGGAACCATGGAAGAGTAAGGCCACAATGTCTCTGCCAGTGTATATATGTGCCAACGCACGCATTTATATTCATAGAATAAATCCACATTACACATAATGTAAATTATATATCTCCATATATCTTTGATTATATATTATATATGTTATGGTTAATAGCTGCAGCTGCGAAGAATAATTAGTAAATCCATGAACTAGAATTCTGTTTAGACTTCTATTATGAAGTATAATCATGTGTCAGCTTAAGTAAGAGCCCATGCCCTGATTACAGGTGTCACTATGTGAAAGTATTGATTAAATCTGAGTTTCTACTTGGGAATTCAAGGTGCATGAAATCCAAGCATAATCACTTATTGACAAGCACTAATGACCTTAATGAGGGCAGAAGATCTTGGTTAAAACAAAGAAATGACTAGATTTGGCAAAAAAAGAAAGTTAAGTTCTTCCTTGCTCTGGAATTTGGCCTATATTCAATCCTTACTTGTTAAGGATTTGTATTTTATGATATGTGTTTTATATTTGACAACCATAGATAAGTGAAATTGATTACTTAGGGGAGCAAGTAGGTGTGGCTGGGTTCAAAACTATGATTTCATTCCTGTTGGAAACTCCCAGTTTGTCTGGGTAGTGCAATGAATAGAGCACCAGCCCTGAAGTCAGGAGTACCCAAGTTCAAATCTGGCCTCAGACACAACACAAAACTATCCATGTGACCTTAGCCAAGTCATTTAAGCCCAACTGCCCTACCTTCCCCTCTCCAAAAAAGAAAAAAAAAAGATTTTTCCTTCACTAATGATCTCTATTCTTTACTTTTAGAGAATTGCTTGGGGACACTGAGAGATTAAAAGTCTTGCCCCCAGTGATTCTAGATGCTAAGATCTACCCACTATGCTCTTTACTAACATGCATCTTTATTGATATTGTTATAAATTATGTGGCATTTTTATAATAAAGCTTCCACCTTCTCTATGGCATGGTTTAGGATAGAAAAACATTAACTATGAGCAAGTACACTGAACATCTCTGAGGCTCAGTTTACTTATCCATAAAACTCAATTGCTTCATTTGTTGTATTTGTATTTTTAGTACCTTGAGCAATTTAAGCATTCAATAATTGAACAATTGTTCAGATTGAAGGACTGCTGTGATGACCAAAAGAAATAATGTATATAAGATTTAAATATATTTAAAACACTATAGAAATATAAGGAATTACTATTTTTAAAATAATATAAAGAGTAGTTGGATTTGGGGAAGAAAGCTTGACTTTGAATCTTGGATTTGCTGCTTATCAGCAGCAGTGTGACCTTGGCCAAGTCACTTAAATTCTATGAACACAAATTTTCTCCTCTGTAAAAAAGGGTATGATAATCCCTGCTCTTTCCACTCCACAGCATTATTGTGAGGACCACATTAGGTTATGTATTGTAAAAGACATGATGAATTATTTTAGAAAAAAAAAACACATACAGAGGTTTGCTAGGAGGAAGAGAAGGCCAAGGAAGGGAAAGAGGAAAGGAGGAGGTAGATTACATATTAACCAACCTTAACGTTGATAGGTCTTTTTTTTTGTTTGTTACAAAAATCATTCCCACTTTTTCTTTGTAAAACCTCATACCAGGGCTTTACAAGTACAGGCACCCAAAGGTGGCACCAACCTACAGGAATGCCTAAGGAATACAAATATTAATATTATATTACAGAAGTTCCTGTATACTAATAGTAGTAGCAAGTGCAGAAGAACCAAGGCTACGAAATTAATTTTGAAGACAAAAATCTTTAAAACAAATCTTAAGAAAACAACAATTGGCCTCCAGTTTTACTATCAATTTGTGAATGAGTGTTAGGGGAGAGAATAAGATCCTGGTGGACATTCATGCCCATGGCTGATACATAATAAACTCAATAGCACGATGTTCTGCATACAGTATATTTTAATTAGTGCTGTTTGAAATAAATGAGAGAGATCAAAAAAGGAGTGAGGAACGTGAAGTATAGAAAAGAAAGGCAAGAGAAAATGAAACAAATAACAACGATCCAAATGGTGAGAAAAATACGAAGAGGAAGAGTTTTGTAACCTTTCAGTTTTCAAAAGGTCACTTTTTTCCCTTGTAGATTTTTTCAAACATTTATCTCAGTTAAGTTTCTAGCTTTATTTTTTTTTCTTGTAAGGGAAAAGAAAAATGGAAATTGTAAAGAGAAAATAGAGTGAAAAATCACTGACCCCAAAATTCAAAAACATTTTTGCTCCCCCCCATCTTTCCATAAAAGGCTATCGTGAGGTTTGAGATGTGAATTGGAAAAACTGTGACTTTTCATCTCCTTCTGGGTACAACTTTCAAAGACTGTTAGTACCATATTGAAAATCATTTCAGGTTTTCTGTGTATTACTGAAGAACATTCCCTGAGGCCAAGTAAAACAAAAGTAGGTCTATAGGCTGTAAGAAGTCTACACCTGGTCCTGGATTTCTTGTATTCTGATCATGGTTGAAAGAAATGGATTTAAAATATTAATGATCTGTGGTTAAAAGGCTTCCAAATTAATAAGATCTTCTCCCTTCATTTTAATTAATCCTTAATGGGACTCAGAAACATGTACAATTCAATGCACCAAGTCACAACTGAATATCCACGGGTCAACCCCCAAACAATATTGTCTTAATCAACATAGCTTTGCAATGATGACATTAATGCATTATAACATAATGTCATAAGCCTTAATTGAACACGAAATATCTGTATGTTAATATAATGTAGGAGGTAGAATTTGATAGAAATAAATATAAAATCTTATAACTGGCTTAAAAAAAATGAACTTCCCAAGATCAAGATGGGCGAGGGATAGTTCATCAGTCAGGAGTTTTTTCTGAAAATAATGGTAGCTGCCATTTATATAGCATTTAAAGATTTGCAAAGTGCCTTACAAATTATTTCATTTCATTTTTACAGCAACTCTGGGATGTAAGTGCTATTATCTCCATTTGACAGATAAGGAAACTGAAGAAGACAGAGGTTAAGTGACTTGCCCAGGTTCACACAGCTAGTAAATATCTAAGCCCAAAGTTGAGCTCAGATCTTTCTGATTGTAGGGCTAGTATTCTTTTTACTGTGCCACCCACCTATGTAGAACACCAGGCTCTTTTAGTAGAATTCAAGCTTGATGTGGGTAAACAGTGTATTATGGCAGCCAAGAAAAGCTAATTCTACCTGAGGTTAATAAAGATGAAATAGCTTCAGTCACCTTTTTGGATTTTCTTGGAAAGGCTACAGGAGCAGTTTGCCATTTCCTCCTCCAGATCATTTTACAGATGAGGAAACTGAGGTAAACAGGTTTACGTAACTTGTCCAGGGTCATACAGTAAGTAACTGAGGCCAGATTTGAACTCGTGAAGATCAGTCTGCTCTGTCTACTGATGCAACCACACCTTGCTGTAGTTAAATCATTATCCTGAATATTATGTTCAGTTCTGGGTGTCACAGTTTAGGAAGAATGATCCCAAAGTGTACCAAGAGGACATTGGTGATACTCAAGTTCCTGCCTCATGAAGATTACTGATTACTTATCACTCTCCTCATACTCTCAATTCCAGTCAATCTAGTCAATTTATGACTCCTCATATGTGACATTTCAACTACCTTTGAACATGCTGAGAACACTTTCCTTCTTAAGTTGTAACTCTTGGAAAACTTAACATCTCCCAAAGCTTGATTCCTGGGCTCCCCCCTACAAAACACTTTGCCTAATTACAATTGTTGATATTGCTTCTCCTTCAAAGTTATTTTTCATTTTAAATATATTTTACATTTGCTTATCTGTATATATGTTATCTACCCCACCTTCCCCATTTAACTGCTTGAGGGCAGAGACTTTTTCATGTTTATCTTTATCTATCCATCACTTAACCCCATTCCTGAAACACAGTAGAGTATTTATTTTTCTTTGAAAGTTATTTATTTTGGGGGCGGCCAGGTGGCTCAGTGAGTAAGAGCACCGGCTCCAGTGTCTGGATGACCTGGATCAATTCCGGGCTCAGACACTTAGCACCACACCCAGAAATAACTGGCCGTGTAACCTTGAGCAAGTTACTTAACCCTGATTGTTTAAAAAAAAAAAAAAAGAAAGTTATTTATTTTTGGTTTACAACATTCAGCTCCAGAAGTTTTTGAGTTGCAAATTTTCTCCTCCCCTTCCTTCCCCCTCCCTCACTAAGACAGCATGCAATCTGAATAGGTTTTACATCTACCTTCACATTAAGCATAGTTTCACAATAGTCGAGTTTTAAAGAAGAATTCTAACCAATGGAATGAACCACAAGAGAGAAGAAACAAAACAAAACAAGAGAGAGCAAAGGGTTTGCTTCAACTTGCATTTATCTGGATGTGGCTAGCCTTTTCCATCATGAGTCTTTTGGAGTTGTCTTAGAACCTTGCATTGTTGAGAAGAGTCAAGTCTATCCAAGTTAGTCATTACAGATACAATGTGTCTATATTTGTGTACAATGTTCTCCTGATTCTGCTCCACTCATTCAGCATCCATTCCTCTAAGTCTTTCCAAGTTATTATGAAGTCCATCTGCTCCTCACTTCTTATAGCACAATAGCATTCCATTACATTCATATACCATAACTAACACAGTAGAGTGTTAACAAATAACTATTGATTTGACTTGACTTGACTGGAATGGCTACCCATAGGGTGTGTTGTAGTGAGGATTCTTTTTTGGGTATAGTTTGGTGCCCCTTTTGTGATTCTATGTCTGGAGCATGGACCACTCAAGAGTCTCAGGTTCAAATAAAGAACTACTTTAATAAGAAATATCCAATAACTCCTTAAGAACTCCTTCAAAGTTGTAAAAAGCAGTCTAGGAAAATAAAGACAAGTAAAAGTTACAGGCAAGTATATTTTTAAAAACATGTCAATTTCTTCTCCTCCCACCATGATGGCCCAGAACCATGAACCCAAGATCCTCAAAAACAGCAAAGTCTCCCCCCCCCGCCCCCGCACCCAGACAGCCAGGCTTGTTTCCATCCTGAGTCACACAGCCTTCATTGAGGGGAGCACCACAGAGAAGGAGGTCCACCTTCCTCACCATCACCAAGACCAATTATTGACCAACTTCCATCACCTTGAAGGTAAACAGTCTAAGAGTCTAGTGAGTGGCCACATCCCTCCTGGACAATGATTGTGCTTCCACTCTAGCCCTGTAGCCATCATCCAGGGAAACAACTCTGGGAGAGATGTGGTTTGGCAACTGCTTTTGTGGGTGCTTTAGCCACCAAAAAAGAGAGTTCTTGACACCAAAGTCCTTGGCACTGTCAAATGGTTCAACATCAGAAACCTGTAAGATTTTTCAGTAGAAATGAAACTAAAGAAGATACATTATCATCATTTGTTCTGCTGAACCCTAAAGACTATGACACTCATCTATCAGATTTGAAGGAGTTATATTCTATTATGTGTTATTTCCCTATTAGTATGGGCACTCCCTGAGAACAGGGGCCATCTGAATTTTCTATTTGTAGCCCCAGTACTTAGCACAATGCTCTTTTCACTTAGAAAGCACTTAGCAAATCCTTTTTCATCCATCCATCCATCCATTCAGTATTAAGTAAGTCACTCAAGAAATAAATTTGATGATCAATGTACATCACTGCTACATGTAACATTGATTCAATGCTTTCATATCCCCAATTAATATTATTTGGTAGACTATGCTTATACTTTGCACCCTTCATTATTCTGGGTATTGTAGGTAATACAAATGAAATAAATGACAATCAAGGAGCTTCAAAATTTGAGACAATTAGAGACAATAAGGGGATAAATTATGTAATTTTGACAATACAATCAGTCGTATATAGAAGGAAGATATCAATGTTTGCTGGAGCAGTTCAAGAAAGTTTCATAAAAGTTTTAGGTTTTGAAGGACAGGCATGTAGGGTGAAATTTTTTTTAAAGCAATTGGGGTTAAGTAACTTGCTCATAGTTACATGGCCAGTTAATTCTGGGTGTGGTACTAAGTATCAGAGCCCAGATTCGATGCCAGGTCATCCCAACTCTTGGGCCAGTGCTCTTACTCGCTGTGCTACCTGGCCACCCGTAGGCCTAAATATCAAGGAGGGCAAAGGACATTCCAGAAGCAAAAGTACAGAGGCAGGAATGACCATGACATTTTTAAGTAATGTAAAAACGATACCTTCCTAAGTAGAGTAGGTTTTGTATGGCATGCTCAAAAAAAGAAATATGATTTAAGGATTTGGATTCATTTATGTCATGAAATACTCTCAAAATCAAACTAGAGGGGGTGAAATTTTAAATAATAAGCAATAAGGGAAGATAACATGGTGGACAGGGTGCTATCAGGAAGACTTGGGTTGAAATTTTGCATCTGGCACTTAGTAGTTGACATGGTTGACATACTTCTCTCAGACCTTAGATCCAGCTGACAAACTATATTCCAGGTACCACTGCAAAATCATAGAATTTTAAAACTAGAAGGGACTTTAGAGTGTATAGCATCACAGAAACAGAAGATTTGTCTTCAAATTCTGATTCTTCTATTCATTATCTGTACTACTTCAGACATTTAAACCTGATAGATCTGTTTCTTCATCTGTAAAATTAGATAATTATTTTGAACTATTTCTAATGTTACATTTGGTGCTGTCATTTACATTCACATATACATTTTTATTCTTAATGTATAAAATAAAACAAGTATTTTCATAACAGTAGAATTTTTTAAATGATTGTACATGAAGCCGTATGTACATGCATGAAACTATTATGTACAAATTTCTATTCCTTTAAATATATATAAGAAAGTTATCATGTAACTTTCTTTTTTTCTTTTATTTCTTCTCTCCCCACCCCAGATGGCTACAATTAGAAACAAATATGTATATAATCTATAAATACCTCTATTTATCAATTCTTTCTCTGGATGCAGATAGTGTCTTCCTTTATAGGATCTTTGTAGTTAATTTGGGTATTTATAATAGTTAAAATGACTTTGTTGCTCAAAGTTGTCCTTAAAATAATATTGATGCTATTGTATACAACATTCTTATGGTCCCGCTCATTTCTCTCCTCAATATTTAATGTAAGCATATCCTTCTTTTTCTAAAATCATTGAGCTCATCATTTCTTATAGGAAAGTGTATAGTCAGTCACATGCAGCTCTCCTGAGGACTGCTGTTGTGAATAACTTTAAAGTTCTAATTGCACAGTATAGTGAACTCTATTTATTCAGCAATAAACTAAAGCATAATATTCAAGAAACTAAAGCTCAACATTCACAACAAAATAACAACTTATTACTAAGGTGGCCACACAGTCTTAACCAAAACATATCATTCATTAAGTTACAATCTCCTTAGTCAATACAGAGTGTCCAAGTAAAGTCTTCTTTCATCTTTTTTTTTTTAAGCAATTGGGGTTTAGTAACTTGCTCAAGGTTACACGGCCAGTTATTTCTGGGTGTGGTGCTGAGTATCTGAGCCCAGGTTTGATCCAGGTCATCCTGACACTGGAGCCGGTGCTCTTACTCGCTGAGCCACCTGTCGCCCCTAAGCAATTGGGGTTAAGTAACTTGCTCAAGGTTACACGGCCAGGTGTTTCTGGGTGGGTGCTAAGTGTCTGAGCCCGGGATTTGATCTCCAGGTCTTCTCAACACTGGAGCCAGTGCTCTTACTCGCTGTGCTACCTGGCCGCCCCTAGTCTTCTTTCATATTGACTGAAGGCTGGCTTCCAATCATCCTTAAGGGATAGCAGAAAGTACAAACATCACCCACCCCTAGGTCACAGTAAGTCACAATCTCATCTGTCAATACAAAGTGCCCAAGTAAAGTCTTCTTTCTTCTTAACTGGAGTCAGACTTTCAAACCCCATGGTTCCTCTTCCACTGCTAATAACTCCCAAGCTCTTGCCTGGATTTACAGGACTCTTGCCTGGACTCACATGTAAGCAGCTCTCCCCTCCTCTTTTATACCTCAGCTTATGAGGGCTGCTCCACTCCAAGCTCTTTGAAGTTTCCATTTCTAGGGAGATAAAACTTACTTGAAAGAGTTACAACAATATTTACACACCTTTCCAGCACTATCATCTCAATTCACTTTCTGTCTGGCAAAGTAACACAAATCAAAAGACAAAGCTTCTGTCTGAGAAATCAAACACAAATTAATAGTAAAGTCCCAGGACTTGTATAACAGCAGTAAAGTCCTCTTTCAGTGTAATAGCAGTAAAGTCCTCTTTCAGGATTGTCCAAAAACAATAGACCATGCTTTTGTCTGACAGACCAGCAGAGCGAGTACTACAGAGGGCTGAAACCACAAGCATTCTCCCTCTCAGTTCTGCTTGGTTCCAGCTCTGCTCCAGCTTTTCTCTCCTCTACTCATTCCTGTTCCACCCTTCCTGTTCCACTCTTTCAGTAAACTCCTCCTCCCATGTTCTCTATGTGAGGAAGTTAGGCCTATTAAGGGCAGGGAAGGTCTCCAAACTCCATTAGGCCTATTAAGGGCAACACAATGTATTCTGTTTCCAACAAAGATGTTTGATACAATCAAAGGTTAAGCTCAAAGGCACTTGAATAGCTGAAACAAGCAGCAAAGTACTACTTTGCTTGCTATTATAATAGTATTCCATCATGATTGTATACCACAGCTTGTTCAGCATTTCCTAAGTTGATGGGTATCCCCACAATTTCTAATTCTTTGCCACCACAAAGAGAACTACTATAAATATTTTTTAGAACATACAGGTTCTTTTCCTTTTACCCTAATTATCTTGGGAAACAGACCTAATAGTGGTATTGCAGGGTCAAAGGATATATAGACAATGTAATAACTCTTTGGGTGTAATTCCAGATTGCTCCCCAGAATGGCTGAATCAGTAGTGTCAAAGTTCCACTGGCAGTGAATTAGTGTCCCAATTTTTCCACATCTCCTTCAACATTTGTCACTTTCCCCTTCAATCATTTTAGCCAATCTGATAGGTGTAAAATGATATCTCAAGATTGTTTAAATTTGTGTTTCTCTAATCAATAATAATTTAGAGTATGGTTTCATATGACTATAAATTGTTTTGATTCCTTCATGAGAAAACTGCCTATTCATATCCTTTGATCATTTATCCACTGAGGAATGACTTGTATTCTTATAAATTTGACAATGTTCTTTATCTAGTTGAGAAATGAGACTTTTATTTGAGAAACTGTCTATAAAAATTTTCCTTAATTTTCTGCTTTCCTTCTGATCTTGGCTGTAATAGTTTTATTTGTTCAAAACCTTTTAAATTTAATGTAATCAAAATTATCAGTTTTATACCTAACACTGTTGCTTATCTTCTATTTATTCATAAATTGATGGTTTATCCATAAGTCTTATAGTTAATCTGTTCCATATTCTTCAAATTTTCTTGTAATCTCTCTCTTTATATGTAGGTCACACATCCATTTTAACTTCATTTTGGAAAATGTCATAAGATATTGGTCTATGTCCAATTTCTACTTATATTGCTTTCTAGTTTTCCAAAATTTTTTTTCAAATAATGAATTTTTATACCCAAAACTTATCTATACCCTTCTCAAATACAAGATTACTATATTTATTTGCTGCTATAAATTTCATATTTACTCTCTTTCACTAACTTATTTCTTAGTCAGTACTAGATAGATTTAATAATTACTGCCTTATAATATAAGACATTGTTCTGCTTAACTTTTATTTAATTTCTTTTTCATTAGTTCCTTTATATTCTTGACTTTTTTGCTTTTCTGAACGTATTTTATTATTAATTTTTCTAATTCAGTAATTTTTTTTTGTAATTTAATTGAGATGACATTGAATATATATGTTAGTTTAGGTAAAATTATCCTTCTTATTACATTGTCCCTGCTATAATGACAAGCAAAAGAGGAATTTTTGCTGTTTTTCTGGATTGAGTTTTAGTTAATCAAGTGCCTTTGAGCCTTGCCTTTGATTGTATCAAGAGTCTTTGATTGGAAACAGTATACATTGTATTTCCCTTAATAGGCCTAATGGAGTTTGAAGATCTTTTCTGCCCTTAATAAGACTAAGAGAATTTGAAGATCTCCCCTGCCCCTTATTAGGCCAAATGTAATTACATGGGAGCCCATGGGGATAAGAACTTGCAAAAAGGGTGGAACAGGAAGGAGCAGTTAAAAGTATGAGAAAAGAGCAGAGTTGGGAGTAGGCAGAACTGAGAGAATGTTTGTGATAGCGACACTTTCTCTGTCTGTTGGTCTGTGTTGATTTCTCAGACAGAAGTCCTATCTGTTGTTCTGTATTGATTTCTCAGACAGAAGTTCTGTCTGTTGTTCTGTGTTGATTTCTCAGACATAAAATGAATTCAGATGATAGTGTCAGTAATGAATGTAAATATTGTTGTAGCCCTGTTAAGGTTTGTTTTCCTAGAAACAGAAATGTGAAGAGCTTGGAGTAGAGCAGTTCCCATGAGCTGAGATATGGAACAGGAATGGAGAGCTGCCTATGTGTGACTCCAGGTAAGAGTTGGTAGCAGTTAGCCTTAGCCTATGGAGAAGAAACAGTGGTGTTTGGAAGTCAGTCCCCAATTAAGATGAAAGAGAACTTTACTTGGATACTCTGTATTGACTAATGAGATTATAACCTACTGTGACCTAGGAGTAAATGGTGTTTGTACTTTCTGCTACCTTTTAAGGATGATTGGCTTAAGAATGATTGGAAGACAGCTTCAAGTTAAGATGAAAGAGGACTTTACTTGGACACTCAGTATTGAGTCAGGAGATTGTGACTTACTGTGACCTAGGGGTAGATGGTGTTTGTATTTTCTGCCATCCCTTAAAGATGACTATAAGATATACAGAATAATATGTTTTGTTTAAGATTATGCAGCCACTTTAGTAATAAGTTGCTATGTTATGTTGTTGTGAATGCTATGCTTCAGTTTCTTGAATGTTGTGCTTTAGTTTATTGCTGAATAAATAGATAGTCCATTATACTATGCAATTAGAACTTTAAAGTTATTCAAAGCAGAAGTCCTCAGGAGAGCTGGTCATGGTTGGTTTTATACCTGCTTATCCATGAACAATTAATATTTCTCCAAATATTTAATCTGATCTTATTTGCATAAAAAGTTATGTGTGTGTGTATGTATATAATTTTGCTCATATAGTTCCTGGGTTTGTTTTGGCAGGTATATACCAGGTATTTTATATTGTTTAGAGAATTATTTTAAATGAGGGATCTCTTGCCATCTCTTCTTACAGTGTTATGTTTGTGATAAATAGGAATGCCGATGATTTACATGAATTTACTTTATATCCTGCTACTTTGCTAAAATTATTCATTGTTTCAACTAACTTTTTAGCTGTCTTTGAGATTTTCAAATTTTATCATCATATTATCTGCAAAAATAGATAGTTTTATTACCTAATTCCCTATTCTGATTCCTTCTAATTCTTCTCTTATTGCTATTGCTAGGATTTCCAGTACAATATTAAATATTATTGGTGACAGTGGGCATCCTTGTTTCACACCTGATCTTACTAGGAAGGCTTCTAACTTATCCCCATTACAAATAATGTTTTCTGATGGTTTTGATGGGGTGCAGGCTATGGGAAACCCCTTGAACTCTCCTTCAATCTTCCCACTAGATGAGGCATTTGCATGAGGCAATTCACCTTTCATTATTGCTAGGTCCAAATCTCTGTTATTCTTAACCTAGCCTACCCCTCCATTGTCTATAATCTCCAGGGAGCCTTCAGCTATTTCCCGTCCTCTTCAAGACCCTCCCCAAGCCCCTCCTCTTAAACACCCCTAGATAACTCCCACAATATTTCTGTATGTAAGATCCATCTTGACTCCATGAAGGCACTGAGATTCAATCTAGCTCAGACTCAGTCTGTGTCAGATTGTTCTGGCTGGCTTGTCAGCACAAGTATCACAAATACTTGGGCTCCTCAAGAGTCTACCCATTATGGCTAATCTTTAATTAACTTTGTTTTACTTTGGCTAAGAGAAGGCTTAAGTCGAATTCATTTTCCAGGACCCAGCACATTGGTATTTTGGGGTCTCCTAGTCCCCAAACATCAACAGTTTTAGGTAAATGTTTTTTTATGAATTTCAGGAAAAATACATTTGTACCTATACATTTAAGTATTTTTAATTCCTCCCTCATTTTAAGGATAAAACTCAGTCACAGAAAGGAGGAAGGACTTGATTTGACCCCGGAATTAATGGCAGAGCTGACACTAAAATCATAGATACAAATTCAGTGCTTGCTTTCTCTCTCTCTCTCTCTCTCTCTCTCTCTCTCTCTCTCTCTCTGTGTCATGCACACACACACGATTATATATGTATATACATGAATATATACATGTATGCATGCATATGTCTGTCTCTGTATATGTTTATGTATACATATGTATGTAACATGCATATGTGCATCTATATGTGTAGGTATATGTATATATACACACACATACTAAGATAGGTGACAATTGATACTAGCTAAATCAGCAATAAAATCAATTTATATCCTGTCCACTTTTGCCAATTATAGGGATTTAAATTGATGTTAAAAATGTGTAGTATTTGCTAAAGTTTCCAATCAGGTAGGTATCTTAAAAATTAAATTCCAAGAGTAGTTGGCAATGGTGTTATGCTGAAGAGTATAGTGCTTTATATTTTTATCACTGATCTGTTTGCTGGGGAGAAGGTTAACTGAAAATATTTGATCTTGCTTAATTAGAGACATAGTAAGAAACTAACAGAATAAACTAACAGGTGCAGTAAACTGCACCAGGTAAACATTTGGAGAGAAAAAATTTCACAGACATAAGATGGCTACATACCAAATACTGTAGAAAAATATTTGCTACATTCTCCAAAAATGTTTATTATGTTTCTTATTGTTCAAGAGGAAGGTTTTCAATATTTTTCAAAAGTGGTATGCAAAGTTGGTGACAGAATACCCTGACTCTGAGAAACCAGGAATGATAATGGGAAGAGCAGAGTGTTTTGACATTTTTGTTTGTTTGTTTTTAACTCCCAGTTTGGGTTTGAAAAATGTATGTCTTTGGAAATAAATTATTTAATTCTTCAAATTATGTAAGAAGCGCTTTTTGAGTAGTAGAAATAAGGTTTTATGTTTAGCTCTTTATCTCTAGTATCTATCACATAGTAGGCACTTCATAAATCTCTCTTGAATTGAAATAAAGACCCTAATAAAGAGTAAAAAGTAGATAGGTGAAAATAAAGAGCTAAGCAAAAGCCAGCTGTCAGATAAGTGAATTGAATTAGAGCATTTATTTTTCCCTCCACTGAATCAATTGATTTAATTCGGACTGTATGGGGGGGGGGGAGGAAGAGCTGAAAGTGAAACAAGATAACTAAGACAAATCCTACCCTCAAGGTGTTTATAATTTAGAGAGAGATAAGGCAATGCTACAATTGATACTCTGATAGAGGCATTGGAAAAGTTTAAACAGAGTGCTCCAGAAAGTAATAAAGTGAACAACCATCTTTTTACAAAATTGCCTTTGGCAACGCACTTGGCCTTAATTCTGTGTAAGCCCAGAGCAGAGAACATTAAGATAACCTAGAAGAAAGGAAATGACTCAAGTAATGGAAAATACAGTCAGTCCTCAACATTTGCAGTTAACTTTTGGAACTTGAAGCAGTCCTATGATTTTATTAGCAACCTCATTTTCACTTTCACATTGGCAGCACTGCACATTCCTGGCTATGAACAATAGAGAAAATAATGAGAGGCCCAATGTGCTGGAGTTGGTGGTGTGCCTGGTATCTTACTAGGCTCTTCTCTGGTCTTGTTCAACCTACTGATGAGGTATGGGCTCTGTAGCCCCCTAGAACTCTCCTTGAGTGCTTGAGGTACAGGCTCTTGAACTCTGATTAAATCTGATCATCTCATTTGATGAGGCATTTGCATGAGGAAATGAGCCTTACATTGTGGCTGAGCCCAAACCTGTTACTAGACTTCCCACTCTCTAGTATTAGACTTCCCACCCTTGAACCTATCAAGGTTTCAATCCACCCTTAAACTGGCCTAGCCCACCATTGTCTGTAGTCTCCAGGTGGCCTCCCACCCTTAAACACTCATTGACCTCATTAACTCCTCCTGAAGACCCTCCCCAAACTCCTCCTCTAGACCACCCCTAGATTCCTCCCACACCCTTCTGTATATAAGACCCCATCTTGTCTCCATGTATGTGAGAGTGACTTAGAATAGTTCGAGCACCATAGAATAGTGAAAGCATAATAGAATGACCTAGCACAGGCTTACTCTGTCCAATATAAGCGAACTTTTAATAAACTTTACTTTTCTGTGGCTGAGAGGAATTGAGTCAAATTCATTCAGCAGGACCTGGCGTGTTGGTATTTTGGGGTCTCCAAGAGCAACCCTAACCCTTTTTATGGATATCCTCTTCAATGTGATGCAGTTGCTAGAAGGACTCAGGTAGTTTTGGGTTCCAGTTCTGCCTCTGAAATATGTTATATTTGGCAATTGACAAGTCAAAAATGTCTCAGTAATTGAGGCAGTTCTCTAAGACTATGAGTCAGAACTCCCTCTTTTGTCAGCAGAGGGAGTTTCCTAAATGGACAAAATCATATGTTCAGATCAAAACAATATAAAATATTTTAGTAGACAAAATTGCATGCCTGCCCCCTTATCCTATTCCTTGCTACAACCACCCCACCCAAGATAACAGCTATACTGTATATCACTTATGGGAAATGTGAAAACATGGCCAAGAATTGAACAATAATGACTAAGTGTGGATGGATTGAAATCATCATTAGGGGACAAGGGTCCCCACATTGTTGAAAACAAAGATCCAACAAAGACCAAAGTAAAAAAGCAAATCATTTTGTAATATAGGCTTAATCCTTATTTATTTGTTAATTGACAGATTGATTAAATTCATCAAATTTTCCTAAAGGTACTTTGAAAATCACCAGATAGAATAAAGTACCATTGGCTCATGAAATTGTAGCTCTGTGGCTACCAGGGAATGTCAGAGGCTATCTATGTAGTCCAACCTCCCCATTTTATAGATGAGAACAATGAAGCCTGAGAGGTTAAGGAATTGCCCAAGGTCACACAAATATTAAATGTTAGAATTAGGATTTGAACTCAAATTCCCTGTACAGAGTCAGTA
Source organism: Petaurus breviceps papuanus (assembly GCF_028583685.1). Classification (NCBI taxonomy): domain Eukaryota; kingdom Metazoa; phylum Chordata; class Mammalia; order Diprotodontia; family Petauridae; genus Petaurus; species Petaurus breviceps. Next base: position 69,249,642 of record NW_027186304.1, on the reverse strand, counting down.
CTCTTTCTATTATGCTTTCCTTTTCATTACTGGCTTAAGATTTCAAAATCATTAATACTGGGAATTTGTCCAGGGATGCTACTCCATTATCAATGCTGTTAAAATCATGCATCATTTTCACATGTATAATTAAAAGATTAAAACTGAATTTATAATATTTAATAATTATACACATTATGTATTTGTTGTAAAATGACCCTACCCAATTATTAAGGAAGCATGGGAGAATAATGAGGATATGTTATCTTGTGATTCATGTTTGAAAGACTTATTTTGTAATTTGATAAAATTATCAGTCACAGATCTGTAGTAGAAGAGGAGTCTAGATAAAGAGCCCAGCCTAAGGGTCTAGATTAAAGAAGGGGGAAGAGGGCTGTGGTTGGGATCCAGAGGAGAGTGTTATCTATAGGAGATGGAAAGATTAATATGATATAGTCCCTGTCCTCAAAGAACTTACAGACGGTCTAGGGACAGTAGAAGCTATATACAAGCAATGATCACATAAGGTGGAATAAGAGATCTCAGAGTTCTGATCTAACTCTAAAATCTATGATCCTATAATTCAGTGCTATTGGAGAGATATGGGACAAGTTGCAGTGCTTATCCAGAATCAGAATAGACTGAAAAAGTGAGTTTGTGGGCATGGCAGGCACAATAGTGTAGCAACAGTGAGATGACTTCCTCAGCTGGAATGCCATGAACTTGACTGTCCCAGTGAAGTGCCCACCAGCAATTATACACCAAAGCTCCCTCCCAGTTGCAACCAGCTATAAGGGGACCCCTACCGGGGTCCCTGGAAACCACCTAATAGGCCATAATAGTGAGGGAACATTTCACCTGTGTTGCTAGAAACATGCCCCAGATTCAGGTCTGTTTATGTTTGTATCCAGGGCTTTGCTAGGTAATCAAGGCTTCACTAGAAACGACATTAATGGCATTACACCCCCTTGCAACCACATTTTGTTGATTAGCAACACCTAACTCTATATAAGTGTATCTTATAGAAGACTCAGTGCTGTTTTCCCTACTGGGGACACAGTCACCAAGGTTAATAAACACTCCTATCAAATTATAATTGGCTGGGATGTCATGTCCATTGTATTTGTCCATTTCACCATGTTGACAGCAGACCTTCCTAAATATCAGATTCCTGGATTAATCCTGGTGTTTATAATCTGTGTATTTCTTCTCTGGAAATCATTGTCCTGTTCCTCTCCAGGCTACTCCAGATAATGTCTTTTGCTTTGAATGAGCCTACAATCCAACGTTCTCCACCTAGCAAATTTATGTGTGACAGCTACCCACTCTCTCATGCTTGTAGTTCAGATTTAGATAAAGACTGATTCTTCCTCCTCCCTTCCACAGTTGTTTATTTTTTTCAGGACAGCCTGCCCTTACTATAATCCCCTCATCTAAGAGATAGTTCTGTAAACCTATCAATCATATTTTCACTAGAGTTCAGCTATTGTAAGAGAGACAGCTACCATTGGCAAGAAGCATGAATTCCAAGAATCAAAGGGAGGAAAAGAAAGAATCCACATGGCATAACTTTTTTGTGCTTGAACCTCCTTGATTACAAATTTCTCCAGAGTAAAGACCATGTCTTTTTTTGTTTTTGTTTTTTCAGTACGTAGAGTATAGTTGATACTCCACAGATACTGGGTAAATTTAATGCAACGTATAATCTTACCTCTCATGGGGTTAACTACCTCAGGAACCAGAGGAAACTGATTTGGGGGCTTATGTTCACTTTTACATTGAGAATTCCACTAAAATTTTGACTCCTCCTCTTCTTCCTCCTTCCTCTTCCTCTCCTTCATCTTCTCCTTTTCCTTCCCCTTCCCCTTCTCCTCCTCCTTCTTCCTCTTCTCTTATTTACTAGGTAGAGAGGGATTCTGTTCAGTGTTGATCCAGAGAATACCCACACTGTTAAATTTATGGAGAATCCTTTTTTGTTTTTCCTTTCAACAGCTCTGTTAGGTAGATAAGGGTAGGCTTTGTTATTTACTTTTTAAATATAGGAAAACCTAAGATTGGGGTGGTTATTTAACCTATATAACTAATTAGTGATGCTGTTATAATTCCTGACCCAATGTTCTTTATAACAGGTCACAAAATCTTCTAAACTAAAAGAATGTTAGTGTAAATTCATTTTCCCCAGAAATAACTTTGAAATATCCTTAGAACATATTCTCTTCCCTAATAGTTACTGAATTTTTGGACATTGGTTTTCCAGAAGTCATCTTAAAAGCCAGCCAAGTGAATGAGAAAGATGAAAACTTCTCAGCCCATAAGTTTTGTGGGAGCAAGCTAGAATTTCAGTTTCATCATTTCTCCCATCTTTATTACTGCCACATCAGCATTAGGTACCCTTCAAAGATCTTTTGACGTCCACCCCTGTTTTTATCAGCATTAGGACCCTTCAGAAGTCCACCTCCACCCTGTCTTGTGACCTTTTCCCCTTCCTTGCTTTAGCATCTACCAAATAAGGACATGAACAATACCTTGGTTCCCTGCCCCGCCTCCCAGGCAATAGAAGATAATGGTGGGCTTCTTTGTTATCTGCATTGGGTTAGATTTGGTGCCAAGACTGAGAGCCTGCCTCCCAGGCAACGGGAGAAGGGGGGGGGGGGGGGATAGGGAGGAGAAGGGTGCTTTGGTGGAGGGGACTTGACTGCCTTAGGGTATAAATTCTTGTTCTTGTTCAGTCTTTTGTAATATGCTTCATTCTGCTGGTTCATACTGGTGGAAGGGACACCCTCTTCTCTCGAGAACTGAATAAACTTTCTGTTCCTTCCTCAAGATACTTTTAGTTTTTCTGGGTAGGGGATTTTTGGAGTCCCTGTTCCCCCCACACAAGGACAGGCTAGATATATTTGACCTGGTCTAGACTGAAGCTGACTGCCTCATACCTGTGCCTGTCCTATATCCCCACATGCCCAAGGATGATTAAACAATAGAACTTTTTGGGGTTGGTGGGAGAAGGTAATGTGCATCTGTCTAAATATACTTTTCACCATGATGCCCCTTATCTGGTTTTAGACAGGGTTAGTCATTCATCTTGGATTTTTATGTGGCCAATTACCTTAGTTTGAAATTTATCTGCAATTATCCCAACACAATATTAGAGAGAATAAATGAAGTAATCAATACGTAAAATATGTGCAAAAGGATCTACTGAATCTTAAAGTTCTTTAACAAAATTAAAGCAAAAGGAATCATGGAAGACAAGTTTTTGTTGTTCATTTGTTTCAGTCATTTCTAACCCTTCATCCATTTGGTGTTTTCTTGGGAAAGATATGGAGATGGTTTGTCATTTTCTTCTCCAGCTCATTTTACAGATAACAAAACTGAGGCAAACAGGGTCCAGGGTCACATGGCTAGTAAGTGTTTGAGGCTAGATTTGAACTCAAGAAGATGAGTCTTCCTGCCTCTAGATCTAGCATTCTAACCAATTTGCCACTTGACTTCATTCAAAAGTCCATATTTGAAGTTATGGGAAAAATATATATGCTTATATTAGAAATTACGTTTTTGCTGTATTTAATAATTTATGTATGAGGGGAATGTGTGTACATGTGGGGCTAATGCAAACCAATAACGTAGTAGATATATTGTAAAAGACTGACTATATTTCCCCCCTCCTATCCCACCTCCCACTTGTTCTATTCTCTACTTTAATCCCATCCCTTTTCAAAAGTGGGTGCTTCCAACTTCCCTCCCCCCCATCCTGCCCTCCATTCCATCATCCCCCCTCTCATTGCCTTCCCCCCTACTCTCCTGGAGGGTGAGATCCCCTATTTAGTGTATATTTCACTCCCTCCTCAAGCCAGATTCAATGGGAATAAGGTTGACCCATTCCCTTTTTCCTTCCTATTCTTCCCCTCCATTGTAACCATTTTCCCTTGCCTCTTCAGTATGAGATAGTTTGCCCCAATCTGTCTCTCCCCATCTCCTCTCATTATATTCCTCTGACCTCTTAATTTCACCTTTTAAATATCATCCCTTCCTATTAAATTGGTCCTGTGCCCTCTATCTTTGTATACCTCTAAACATATATACACACATTCACATATGTATTCATATGCCCATATACCCTCATATATAGACATTATATATATATATAAATATACAAATATATAAATATATATATATATATATTTCTAATCCCTTCAACTACTGAGAAAAGTTTCATAAGTTACAATTATTGTTTTTCCATGTAGGAATGTTAATAGTTCAACTTTGATAAGTTCCTTATGATTTCTTTTCCCTGTTTACCTTCTCATGCTTCTGTTGCTTCTTGTATCTGAATGTCAAATTTTCTATTCAACTCTGTTTTTTTCAGCAAGAATACTTGAAAGTTCTCTATTCCACTGAATGACCATATTTTCCCCTGAAACATGATACTCAGGTTTGCTGGGTAGGTGACTCTTGGTTTTAGTCCCCGCTCCCTTGACCTCCAGAATATCACATTCCAAGCCCTTCGATCCCTCATTTTAGAAGCTGCCAGATCCTGGGTTATTCTGATTGTGTTTCCACAATATTCAAATTGTTTCTTCCTGGCTGCTTGTAATATTCTCTCCTTAATCTGGGAATTCTGGAACCTGGCTATAATATTCCTAGGAGTTTTCTTTTTGGGATCTTTTTCAGGAGGTGATTGGTAGATTCTTTCAACCTCTATTTTGCCCTCTGGTACTAAAACATCAGTGCAGTTTTCTTTGAGAACTTCCTGGAGGATGCTTTCTAGGTTCTTACTTTGATCATGGCTTTCAGGTAGTCCAATAATTTTTAAGTTATCTCTCCTGGATCTATTTTCCAGGTCAGTGGTTTTTCCCATCAGATATTTCACATTACCTTCTATTCTTTCATTTGTTTGGATCTGTTTAACAGCATCTTGATTTCTGATAAAGTCATTAGCTTCCATTTGCTCCAATCTAATTCTGAAGCACCGATTCTCCTCATTGAGCTTTTGAGATTCTTTTTCCATCTGGCAAATTCAACTTTTTAAGGCATTCTTCTCCTCATTGCCTTTTTGAGCCTCCTTTGCCATTTGAGTCAGTCTGTTTTTTAAGGTATTATTTTCTTCAGTCAGGCTGTTGACTCTCATTTCATAATTTTCTTGCATTGTTCTCATTTCTCTTCCCAATTTTTCTTCAACTTCTCTTATCTGCTTCTTAAGGTCCTCTATGGCCTGTAACCAGCTTGTATTTTCCTTTGAAGCTTTTGGTGCAGGAGTTCTGACTTCACTGTTTTCCTCCTGTTCCATGCCTTGCTCCTTCTTATCCCCAAAATAGGAGTGTAATGTTGGAATGTTCTGTCTGCTTTGTTTCCTTTGCCTGCTCATTTTGCCACTCAATTATTTGACTTTTGGGCTTTTTGCCACAGTAGGACTCTGCCACCAGACAGGAGTTTTCATCCCAAATGCTGGGGTTTTCTCAGCTGCCGGAGGTATTAGATGGGTGCCCTCTCTGAGGTTTCCACAAGCTCTGGCAAGCTGGACACACACCCCAGGACCTCCACCCTAGACTGCAATGCAGATCCAAGCAGGTTAAAGTAAGAGTGATTACCCCTAAGACTGGTGCTTGTTCCCCCTACACTCTGCAAGCCAGAAGCTGAAGCCGCCACGTGGCACTGGCCGGCTTTGCCAGTCTCAGTGGTTTCTCGCTCCAGGGGTAAAAGCCACATACTCCCACTTACTGGGTCCCAAAGTCCAGACTGCACTGGCCTCTCACCTTGTCCTTCGCATATATGTATTGATAAATCTGGAAACGGCCACAGCTGCTGCTGATCTGGAGTCCCTCTGGCAGGCGGCTTGTCAGGCCCGCCCTTGGTGCTGGGCTGGGCTCCCAGAGCTCTGTGCTGGCCGATTCCTGCCCGCCTGCCCGGCTGTCCTCAGCTGGGGGTTAGCCTCTCTGTGTCATTTTGTGGGTTCTGCAGCTCCAAAGTTTGTTTAGAGTCCCCTTTTTACATGGATTTGGGAAGGTGGAAGCCGGAGCCAAGGGAAGGTCCTGCTTCTACTCCGCCATCTTGGCTCAGCGTCTATGTGTTGTTTTTGAAGAATGTTTCCAAATTAGTATGACTTGACTGGGTTCAGGAAAAATTCTATAGTAAGACTGTGCATTGGTCATGCTACTAATGAATACTATTAGTAATAAATTGTTCTAAGTATTTTGAGGGACAATGAGAAGAAAGAGAAATTGTTTATGTTATGAACCAGATTTACCCTAGGTGGTCCACTTATCTTAATTGTTCAAACTGGTTTACATTTTCCTTAAAGTTTCTCTTAACCTTTTATTCATATTTTTTGCTTATTGTTCTATTGCTTGCTTGAGGTTAAGGGTCATAAATGAATCAGTTGTTGTCCTTTGTTCTTGAAGAGGGCCAAAATGACATCACTATATTGGGGTCAAAGTACAAGTGTGTCTGACTATGACTGATCAGACCAATATGAGCTCAGAAAGCTCTATCACATGTCAGGCACAATAGCTCACATGAACCTTGGAGTGTTGATATCTCTAAATGTGTGCATCTCATGTTTCTTTTGAATGAATCACTGAATGACTGAATTTATGTGAGAAAAAAGGGCTTATTAAGTTCTTACTATGTGCCAAGCAATGTGCTAAACACAGTATATAAATACAAAAGAGAAAACAATTCTTGTCCTTAAGGAATTTATAATCTAATGGGAGTGAGATGGGCGTAAGGTACAGAACATATAGGGGAATGGTGGCCAGGGAGGGATATTTTGATTTAGAAAGTTATGGAGCAGTGGGTAGTCGGGTATGTAGTGAGTAGGGTTTGGGTATGTCATTATAATTGGAGTAGGAATTATTTCTTTTTCCTTTTCAAAGTTCACTTAAGAGCTACTTGTTGCCACCCAATTTACCACACAGTGTATTCCCATTCCTGGTGAGAATCCTCAAAGGCTCTCTGTGGCCCTGATCAGATGACTATGATGCTTCAGCTGACAACCAATACCATATTTTCCCCCAACTAGCCACCTTCACTTTTTTCTACATTTTCCTATATTAGATTAATACAAGTATTTACTCATAGCAAATACACCTAAAGTTACAAATTCCAATGAGGAGAGAGAGAGAGAGAGAGAAAGAGAGAGAGAGAGAGAGAGAGAGAGAGAGAGAGAGAGAGAGAGAGAGAGAGAAAGGAGAAGGAAGTACTTTAAATTTCTCATTAGTTGGGAATCTCATTATATTTACTTTAACTTTTTAGGCCCTGGGGACATGAGTTAATGCAAAAAACTACAGTTTCCTTAGAGTCTTGTTCCTACCAAGTCCCTTCTTTGCTATTTTCTAAAGGAAAGATAACCTAGAGAACAAATATTTGAACCTTGGAGAAATTTCCTAAAATGTTCAAAGAATCAGTTAACTTATTCCTGTGCTTGGGCTGGTTGCTTAGATATTCTCCCTGATATAACTTTTTTTTTTAATCACAGTCTCTCAGCAATAGCAAATTTTTATTCATGCCCATGATGACTGTGATTTTCTAGATAGAGTTTTGTGCTTTGGAACTTGAATTGAAATGCAATTATCTTTTCTTTTTTCCCTTTCTTTCCAGGGAGATAACCCTACAAATTTTGATTTTCCATACATAGCCTGGTCTTCTTTGAATTGCAAATTTTCTTTTCCTTTCTTTTTTGGGGGGCAAGATTTATACTTGTCAAAATTTATCATTTACTGATATGAAGCATATCTCTAGATACATATGTTCAAAGCATACTGTGTTTAATATTCCACAATTGTACAAAGACTAATATTATCCTAAAGACATGTTTAATGTACAGTAATTAATATGTACCCAAACAGGAAAAATGCCACTATTGTGTTGGAATTCTTGGCATCACATTTTAGGAAGGATAATAAGAACATGCAGTGGAGGATGACCAAGAAGGTGAATAGCCTTGAATTCAGGCTATGTGAAAACCTATCAAAAGAACCAGGAATATTTAGCTTAGAGAGAACATAATGTCTGTGTTCAAGAATCTGAAAGTCTGGCATGGGGAAGAAGGAGTAGACTTGTTCCTTTGGGGGGAAGCAGCTGTGGCATAATGTATAGGAAGCTGGTCTTGTTCAAATCCTGCCTCTGACACATATTGGTAAAATGACTCTGGACAAGTCATAATGATGGGAGTTGGGATCTGAATCCCTAAAAGGAAAAGACTGTGACTTTGGCACCTGAACCCCCAAAAGGAAAAGTCCTGGACTTTGCCACATGGCCCAGGTCCCTGGTAATAATTAACTGGGAAGAGCTGGTATTCCCAGGTGAACATCAGAAACTTGGGTCACATTGGAAAGTCCAGGGTTTTTTCCTTTTTTGGGTCCAGATCCCAAAGTCCTGGTCTTTTCCTTCTCTGGGTTCAGATCCCATCTCCATCATTAATGATGGTTCACATGGCCAAGTCCCTGGCATTTGCCTGGAGCAACTGGATTTGACCTCTCAGTGCTCCAGGAAACTTTCTTCCAGTATTCCAGGCTAAATTTTATGTTGAAGAGGGGATGTTAACCTGCACTGGTAAAGGGAATGTCCTTACCTGGGAGTTCTCTTTGTCAGTGAAAACACAGCTCCATTGCCTGACCTGTTTGGCTTCAGAAGGAAGTACTAAGAAAAATGAACAGAAGACATTTCAAGGAGGAAAATTTAAGAACTGAAAGGGGAAAAAGTCAGGGGAGGGAGGAAGAAAGGAAGTAACTTCCTAACAATTTGAATTATTTGGAAGCAGAATGAGTTGCCTTAAGAAGCCTTCTCATAAAAGGTCTTTAAGAGCAAGTAATATGCCCACGATGTATATGTTAGAGGGGAATTCTTTTTTTCAGATCTGGATTGAACTAGATGACCTCTGAAGTCCCTTTCAACTCTGAAACTTCGTAATTTTGGCAAAATTGCAGCTACTTCCCTCTCTTTGACTCGATTCTTTTTGAGATGTGATCAATAAATACATCATGTCAAATAGGATCTTTCGCAATAATGAAATTAAACAAGCCCACACTTTTTGTTAATCTAGTCTATGCTTCTAATTTATTCTGAACCTTGAATATTAGTTCCTCTGGAAGATATTGAAGTATATAGCCTTGTGTTGAACACTAGCTGGAAATACATAATTGTAGAATCTTTGCCTTACAAGGGACCTTTGAAGACTAGCTTATCTCCCCCTCCTTCTAATGATGGAATCTGTTCTAAGGCTGATAGTCCTCCAGATTACTTTTGAACATTTCCCTTGATGTACAGTACTTTGTGAGGCAAACTATTTCATTATAGAATACCTCTGATTGAAGAGTTAAAAAAAAAATCTACAACCCACTGATTTCTACTTGGCCCTGATTCTGTCCTCTAGGACAAAGAGAATAAATCTAATACTTCCATTTACCAGTTTTTCAAATATTTTAAGTCAGTGATAAAAGAATTCAAACTAATTAAACAAAAAATAGAAAATGCATATACATTTCAATAACCTAACTTCATCTTCTCTCTATATTACAATCAATGAAATTAGTATTAAACTGGATAACTACTTGTCAGATTTATTTTAAGGGAATTCTTGTTCAGGTACAGGTTGGACTCTATATGGCCTCTGAAGTTCCTTTCAACTCTGAGGTTGTGTGATTTTGTAAAATACATGGTTATAACATTGCCTTCTTGCCTAGAAAGATACTCCCATATTCTTCTGGAGAGACACATCACAGGGATATATTATACAGAGACCAGTTCTGGTGATAGGAACCTATTCAAGTATTAGAGTAAACAAAAATGTGTTGAAACCTATATGCCAACATTTTTTTTTTTTTACTTCAGAGATTGTAAAATATATGTGTTATTCGGGACTCACTGAGACCAATTACTGACCACCTCAATGGAGCTATGGATGAAGAGGTTACACATGAAAAATTGAAGTTTGTAGCACTATCTCTCTGGGAAGAAGAGGGGCAAAGAGATGATTTTTTCATTTTAATTCATGTTCCAAATCATAAAACTTGATCTAGAACAGTATAATAGGTGAACACGTATCATTTGAAAAGAAAAATTGTCCAATTTCTATTGACTTTAGGATATCTCTCAGAGGGTGGTAACTGATGAGGGATGGGCTCTGGGAGTCCCCTTGAGCTGTCCCTGAGTCCTTGAGGTTCAGGAGATGGGAACCCCCCTTGAACTCTGATTAAATCATCCCATTTGATGAGGCATTTTCATGAGGGCAAAAGCCTTACATTGTGGCTGGACCCAAACCTCTTACTAGACTTCCATCCTTGAGCTTATCAAAATATCAATCTACCCTTGAACTGGCCTAGCCCACCATTGTCTGTCAGTCCCAGGTAGCCTCCTGCAAATATCCTTATAATGCTCTTTGGCTGCTGCTGCAGAAGCCCTTAATTTCTTGGGTAGTTGAGGCTCTAGGGTCTCTTTGGACAAAGTCCAGATAGCATGCCAGTCTGGAAAGTATCTGGGACATGAACTAACTCCTATCTCTTGCTCCTTAACCTCTGAGAGGAAAAGGACACTCTTGTCTATACCTTTTCCAGCCACTGAAAAACAACTTTGAACTCTTCTAGGTATAGCTGGGTTTTGCAGGCTCTGGATCCCAAATTTTGGCCTTATTGTTAAGCCTCTCTATGCCTCTACTCAGGGCCCTGACTCACTCCCTCTAGAATGGGGTCCTGATCAGACTAAAGCTTTTGAGACTCTGAAAGCTAAATTGACCACCACGCCAGCATTAGCCTTACCTGATTTAGGAAAACCTTTCACTCTGTATGTAGATGAAAGGAGAGGTCAGGCTCTGGGAGTCCTAACACAATCCTTAGGACTTGACCGAAGGCCAGTTGCCTATTTTTCAAAACAATTAGACTCGGTGGCTGCAGGATGGCCTGCATGCCTCTGGGCAGTAGCTGCTACAGCCATTCTAATGGAGGAAGCCTCTAAACTTACTCTTGGTCAGTGCTAAGTCCCCATCGAGTTCAGAGCATCCTGGAAGCAAAGGGCCACCAGTAGCTGGCTAGTGGCAGGCTCACCAAATATCAAGCCTTGCTCTTAGATACCCCTGACCTAACCCTTCAGGTATGCCGCACACTTAACCCAGCAACCCTCCTCCCAGACAGTGCCCACTCAGATGTCCTGGTTCACGATTGTGAGGACACCTTGGACTGTGTTTATGCCAGTTGAGCTGATTTGAAAGATTCTCCTCTCCCAAACCCCAAAGCAGTCTGGTACACAGATGGTTCAGGCTTTATTGAACAAGGGGTCAGGAAACGTGGATATTCAGTGGTCAGCCTTTACCAAACCATAGAGGCCAAACCCCTGCCCCCTGGGACCTCTGCCCAGAAGGGGGAATTGATAGCACTCACCAGAGCCTTAGAGCTAGGGGAAAATAAATGAGTAAACATTTTCACTGACTCAAAATATGCTTTCCATGTTCTGCATGCCCATGGAACAATTTAGAAAGAAAGGGGATATCTGACAGCAAAAAAATTCCCCTATGAAACATGCACAGGAGATTTCACATCTCCTCCAAGCTGTTCAAAAGCCCTCTGGGGCAGCTGTTATCTTTTGCAAAGGCCACCAGAAAGGAGAAACTGATCAGGCTGTGGGAAATTGCCTGGCAGACACTGCAGCAAAGAATGCTACCTATCATTGGATTATACTGGCCCTTCTACTCCCACAGCTCCCCAATTCCTTCACACCTTCATACAGCCCTCAGGAACAGGCCCTTGCTAAGGAAAGGGGATATTCTCTTTCCTCCTCTGGGTGGTTTCAAACACCCTCAGGACAAATTCTTTTCCCAGAGGAAAGTCAGTGGAAGCTTCTTTTTGGCTTACACCAGGCCACACACCCAGGGAAGAATGCCCTCTAGTCTTGGATAAAGTCCATTTTTACTGGCAGTAAGCTAGGAGAAACCATCAGACAAATCTGTTGGGCCTGCCCAACCTGTGCTCAGGTGAATACTGTCAAACCTCCTCCCCTTTTAAAATCTGTTCAGAGGAGGGGTACCTACCCAGGTGAAGACTGGCAGATAGATTTTACACATATGCCCCCATGTAGGGGTTTCAAATTTCTTTTGTTTTTTGTTGACAAATTTACTAATTGGGTAGAAGCTTCCCCTTGCAGAACTGAAAAAGAGGTATCCAAGTTCCTATTAAAAGAAATCATACCTGGTTTTGGCTTGCCTGGCTCCTCACAGAGAGACAATGGCCCAGCTTTTATTTCACAGATAACCCAGGCAGTGACAAAGACATTTAAAATCAATTACCACCTCCACTCAGCCTGGAATCCAAAATCCTCTGGTAAAGTAGAGAAAATGAATCATACCCTTAAGCAGGTCCTTACTAAGCTATGCATAGAAACCCCAGAAGATTGGGTTAAAAATCTCCCCATTGGGCTGCTCAGAGTCCAAATCATCACACCTTGGGAAAATATCAAGCTTAGTTCCTTTGAATTCATGTATGGGAGGCCCTCCTAACCTCTGACATCCTGGTGGACCCAGAACAGCATTTAATTACCCAATTTGAAACTCAGGAGCTGTCAGGAATGCTCTTGATGAGGTATGGGCTCTGGGAGCCCCCTCAAACTTTCCTAGAGTCCTTGAGGTACAGGCTCTGGGAACCTCCCTTGGAATCTTGATTAAATCATTCCATTTGATGAGGCATTTGCTTGAGGCAATAAGATTTACTTTGTGGCTGGGCCCAGACCTCTAGCCTAGATACTAACCACAACTACTAACTCTAGCCTAGTTACTAGCCTAGCCCTCCATTGTTCATCTACTTCCCACTCTTGAGCCTCTCAAAATATCAATCCACCCTTGAACTGGCCTAGCCCACCATTGTCTGTAGCCTCCAGTGACTTCCCACCCTTAATCACCCATTGACCTCATTAAATCCTCCTGAAGACCCTTCCCAAACTCCTCCCCTGACCTTCTGTATATATAAGACCCCATCCTGTCTTCATGTTTGTGAGAGCACCATAGAATGCCATGTAGGTGAGAGCACCATAGAATGACCTAGCAAAGACTTAATCTGTGTCCAATACAAGGGAACTTTAATAACATTTACTTTTCTTTGGCTAATAGAAGACTTGAGTTGAATTCATTCAGCAGGACCCAGGGTGTTGGCATTTTGGGGTCTCCCGAGCAACCCCAACCCTCTTAGTAGGTAACCTCTTCACTCTGACTGAATATGCCAATAAGTATCTCCCAAAACCTCTTGGAAATGAAAAGGAGTGTCCTGCTGCAGTACAACCTGGAGATTAGGTCTGCTTAGAGTCATGGAAAAACCAAAAGGGAGAACAGTTAGATATCAAATGGATGGCACCCTACTGAGTCATACTCACCAATCCAATGAGAGTAAAACTCAAAAATCTCTCCAGCTGGACTCATAATTCTAACATTAAACCAGTACCGTCTCTTGCTTGCCCCCACCAAGAAACTCCAGAATATTCCTGTAAGCCATTGGAGGTCCTCAAGCTAATGTTTAGAAAGGCCCCAGCCCCCTCCAGCAAAAAGGATAAAAAAAGGTGAAATTATAACTGGCCTTGACGTAGTCATCTTTAAATCCAACCAGGAAAATTGTCCTTTATACCGGGGAAATTCTCTTTTCTCTCTCTCTTTTTTTGGGGGGTCCCTGTTTTTTCTTTGTTTGCTTAACCTCCTTGCCAGGTTTGTTTCCTCCAGGGTTCAAGCCATCAACCTCTGGATGACCACTAAGGCTATGCAAATCTCTGAATGAATCCAAGTTTTTCAGTCCACTGGTCCTGGCGTCATCGACATTACAGAGTCTGATACCTTGAATGTGAAGTCTGACCCCCTTGAAAGGGACCCAGAGAGGCAGGGATAGCTCTACACCCTTTGTCAGCAGGAAGCACTTTTAGAAGCTGAGACCTTTTCCCTTTACCCCAAAGGAATTTGGGTCCCATCTGTTTGAGGGTGGAATGATGAGGTATGGGCTCTGGGAGCCCCCTCAAGCTCTAGTTGAGTGCTTGAGGTACAGGCTCTGGGAAACTGCCTTGAACTCTGATTAAATCATCCCATTTGATGAGGCATTTGCATGAGGCCATAAGCCTTACATTGTGGTTGGGCCCAAACTTCTGTTACTAGACTTCCTACTCTTGAGGCTTTCAAAATATCAATCCACCCTTGAACTGGCCTAGCCCACCATTGTCTGTCAGCTCCAGGTAGCCTCCTTCAACTTCCCACCCTTAATCACTCATTGACCTCATCTGACTTCTGAAGACCCTCTTCAAACTCCTCCTCTAGACTACCCCTAGATTACTCCCACAACCTTTCTGTATATAAGATCCCATCTTCCCTCCATGTGTGTGAGTGCCATAGAATGACCTAGCACAGGCTTACTCTGTGTCTAATACAAGCGAACTTTAAATAAACTTAACTTTTCTTTGGCTGAGAGAAGACGAGTTGGATTCATTTGGCACAATCCAGCATGTTGGTATTTTGGGGTCTCCAAGAGCAACCCTAACCCTCTTTATGGGTAACCTCTTCAGTAACCTGAATAGGTACACATGAAAGGAAAGTTCAAAAACTGAATATAAATTAGTTTGGGGTAAGGTACTGATGGGGTTATGGTACTTGTACCCTAAAAGGTAAAGACTATGTCTTTGAAAGCAACTGAATCTCAGAATTTTCCCATATATTTCAATACTTCAGATCACTGACATCTCTGCCCAAGGCATCTGGCCCACACCAGTCCACCTAAATCACTTAATTAGCTTACTTGACAGTCTTTTCACTGTTGCACTGGCCTACCCAAGACTATATACTGCTCCTTAATCCTATCTAGATCCTTTCACTGTCCTTTTCATATATAAACATCAGTCTCAACATCATTAAATTTCAGATACAATGGGAACTCTGCCCACTTCTATTGGCATTACAAATAAACTACCCTCTTGATTGGAAGAAGGTTTGAGTGTGTGAATTAATTTCAGGTGGATGCAGCTCAATACCATGATATTTTGGGTTCCCAGAACCCCTAAACTGCATCAGTACCATGTGGTTGAGTTTTACCTTAATCATTAGAAGCTGAAATGTCTTAAAGGAACTGCCATAGGAAATTAGCTTTGTCAGATCAGATAGAGGTGGGAAGTTTGAGAAAGACAAAAGATAGATAAAAATATAGCCAAAATACTATGGTTTCTAAAGGGACCAGATAATGAAAGGTGAGGTGGTGACAGATTGACCCCAAGGTGAAGGGAAAGTAAATTAGAGCTCCCAATAGGGAGCTTATAAAAGAAGCCAATAAGAGGTAATAATTATTCAGGACCTTTCTAGTATATCAAAGTGATAGAGATTAAGAAAATTTCTGTAGGAGTCCTAGATTCCCGTACTACATAAAATGAAACAGATTCAGAAAAGTTGTGATGTTCTAAGATGTCTGATTAAACTGAAAAGGGATCCAAAAATGATTGATTGAGGGAGAAGGAAATGGTATGAGTAGTGTTGAAGTTTAGGGGCACATGAGACCCCAAAATACCAACATGCCGGGTCCTGCCAAATGAATTCAACTCAAGTCTTCTCTCAGCCAAATTAAAGCAAAGTTTATTAAAGATTCTCCATAATGGATAGACTCTTAAGGAGCCCAAGTATTTGTGAGACTTGTGCTGACAAGCCAACCAGAATAAACTGACACAGACCAAGTCTGTGCTAGATTACTCTCAGACCCTTTAAGGAGGCAAGATGGATCTTATATACAGAAAGACTGTGGGAGGATTTAGGGGTGATCTAGGGCAGGAGTTTGGGGAGGGTCTTGAGGAGGAGTCTAAGACTGATCTTTGATGGAACTGTGGTAAGACTCCAGGAATGGGATTAAGGGTGGGAAACAGCTGAAGGCTACCTGGAGATGATAGACAGTGGAGGGCTATGCTAGGTTAAGAATGACAGATTTGTGCCTAGCAATAATGAATAGCTTATGGTCTCAGGCAAGTGCCTCATCAAGTGGGAAGATTCAATTAGAGTTCAAGCGGCTTCCCAGATCCTGTACCTCATCAAGTAGGAAGCACATGTGTGAATGTAAATAGCAAAGTTAAAATCTAAAAACTAAGATTTTGGTCTTACATTGAGTATTAAAGATCATAAGATTCTTGGAAAATTGAGAAGTGGGGGGGAATTTGGGAGCACAATGTTCTGTTTTATACATTTTGAGTTAGAGATGCTTAAGTAGTATCCTATTCTCAGTGCCCTAAAGGTGATGCAGAACAGTAGCTCAGAAGAGAGATTAAAACAGATATATAGATGAAGTAATCTTTTGAAAAGTTGATCATTAAACTGAAGGGAGCTGATGAGGTCATTATGATGTGGAGTATGGGCTCTGGAAGCCCTCTTGAGCTCTCCTTCAGTCCTTGAGGTACAGGCTCTGGGAACCACCCTTGAACTCTGATTAAATCATCCTATTTGATGAGGCATTTGCATGGGGCCATAAGCCTTACATTGTGGCTGGGCCCAAACCTCTGTTACTAGACTTCCCACCCCTGAGCCTATCAAAATATCAATCCCCCCCTTGAACTGGCCTAGTCTACCATTGTCTGTAGTCTCCAGGTAGCCTCAAGCAATTTCCCACCCTTAATCACTCGTTGACCCTCCCCAAACTCCTCCTCTAGACCACCCCTAGATTCCTCCCACAACCTTTCTGTATATAAGATCCCATCTTCCCTCCATGTGTGTGAGAGAATCATAGAATGATCTAGCACAGACTTACTCTGTGTCTAATACAAGTGAACTTTTAATAAACTTTACTTTTCTTTGGCTGAGAAGACTTTAGTTGGATTCATTTGGCAGGACCCGGCATGTTGTTATTTTGAGGTCTCCAGAGTAATCCTAGCCCTCTTTATGGGTAACCTCTTCAACTAAGTATGATAACATAAATTGAAAAGATAGTTCAGGATATAGCTTTGCATTACACCAATGATTAATAAATATGACAAGGATGAAGAATCAGCAACAGGATTTAAGGAGAAAAATAGGAGAACCAAGAAAGATCAGAGAACTTAAGAAGGATTTGGCTTAAGAAAACACTAGTAGATTTATCAATTAAGGAATAATTGGTAATTCTGGAAAGATAAGTTTCAGATGAATATGAAGTTAGCAGTCAGAAGACAGAGGATTTAGAAGTGAGTAAGAGGGAGTAGAGGAACCAAGTGTAGGTGTTTTTTCAAAAATTTTAGGCAAGAAGTGGAAGAAAGGTATAGGATAATAGCTAGCATGTACTGTTGGATTAAATGAGGATTTTTGTTGGTTTAGTTTAGATTTTTTTCTTTTGTTTTGTTTTTTAATGAGCATAGCCATCTATGTTCATTGACATAGGGAAGGGAAGTTGACAGAGAGTGGCTTCCAACTAGGAGAGTAAGTATAATAGTGGTGATAATCTGCTAAAGAAGACAGATAATGTAATGAAAGTTATATATAGAGTAGTGGGCCATTGCAATGAGAAAGACCTCTCTTCATCCAAAACTGGAGTGAAAGAGAAAGCATTGATGCAAAATGGCTGAATAATATAAGTTGAAGAAAGGAAAGACGAGAACCCTTGAAAAATAGCCTCATTTTCTTTTTCAAGGAAGTATAAAGTAAAATCATCAGTTAGAAATGTGAGGGGTAGGGGGCAGCCAGGTAGCACAGCGAGTAAGAGCACTGGCTCCAGTGTCGGGATGACCTGGGGATGGAATATGGGCTCCAACACTTTGCACCTACCCAGAAACACCTGGCCATGTAACCTTAAGCGAGTTACTTAACCCCAATTGCTTAGGGGTGGCCAGGTGGCTAAGCGAGTAAGAGCACCTGCTCCACTGTTGGGATGACCTGGGGATCAAATCCAGGCTCGGATACTTAGCACCACACCCAGAAATAACTGGCTGTGTAACCTTTAGCAAGTTACTTAACCCAATTGCTTTAAAAAAAAAAAGAAATGTGAGGGGTAGGGATTTTGTGGGAGAGGATCAGAAGTTGTGAAACAGAGTAAAATAGCTGATCAATTAGGAAGGAATAGAATGATTCTCTTGACAGTACCCACTTTGGATTACACAATATAAATTAGTAGTTGTCTCAGAATAGTTTCTTGATTTCCCCCTGCTCCTATCAGCATCTTGCAAATAGGAGCAGAGGAAGTACATGGTGGTGTTGAGGTTTAAAATGTTGGGGGTCAGGGATTCTTGAGACCCTCAAATACTGAAATGTCAGGTCCTGTTGAATGAATTTGACTCGTCTTCTCTCAAACAAAGTAAAACAAAGTTTATTTAAAAATTTGCCATATTGGGTAGACCCTTAAGGAGCCTAACCATTTGTGATGCTGTATTCACAAGCAGGTAAGATTGAACCTCAGGTAGATTGAATTTGAGCCCTTTCATGGAGGTAAGATGGATCTTATATACAGAAAGACTGTGGGAGGAATCTAGAGGGTGGTCTAGTAGTCTGGAAGGAGGGGGTTAGGGAGGGTCTTGAGGAGGAGTCTAAGGAGGATCTTGATGGGATTGGGGTCAGACTCCATGAACCAAAAGTTCTTTGGATTATCATTTCCCTTACTGTTCTGATTTGGATCATTCTTTCATATAGTTAATAATTTGTAGTTTTTCTTTTAAAGAGTACTTGAAGCTTTTGACCACTGTCCTATGCAGAATGACTTTCCAAACCTTATATTTTTTAAAACAGATTTCAGTGTTAACAAAGTAGAGATCTTTCTAATTTCTATAGTTAGCAGCAACAGACTTTTTTTTTGTAAAGCTGGTTAGTGAAATATCTGAGTTGATAAGGTCATAATGTTAAGCACCTAAAGTATTTTTACAAGGGTTACCACTTCTCCTAGACAGTCAGTGGTAACAAGTTACATGACATCATTAGAAAGTCATTGTTATATGTGGTAAAGAAGAAAGTTTGAAATCTGTCTACTAAAGCCTGCAAATCTAATTCAGTGGCTTTTAATCTGGGTTCCCACAAACTTCTAGTGGGTCCATGGATAGGTTTTATGTAGTCTATGAACTTCAGTGGGAAAATATTACATCTCTATTTTCACTAACCTCCAAATGAAATTTGACACCAGCTTTAATTATTTAAAAACATTATTCTGAGGAGTCCATATGTTTCACTAGATTGTCAAAGCAGTCCATGGCTTAAAACTGTTAAGATTATCTGGTGTATTCCAGAATGATTGTTAATAACCCTTGTCAAACTGGAGGACCTTCTGCTCCCTAAATAGTTGCTGCCTTTATGAGATTTGGAGCCCTTGTTCCATGTGTCTGTTTTAAATTTCATTTTATTTTAAATTTCATACTCCCTCTTGCCTGTTGAATTTCTATCCATTCCTCAAAATCCAGCTCAGATTCCACTTCCTCATCAAAATTTTCCTTGATCCCTTTCCCTCCCCCTTACTATATTTTGATTTTAGCCCTCTCATGCAAAGAATGTACCTTAAAGTTGCCTCTTTACCTGAGCTTTGTCACTAGGCCCTACTCCCTTGCTCTAAATCAAGTAGGAGAATCTAGATACATTTTGTTGTTTTCTTGTCGTGTGTGATAAAAAAAAAAAAACTGGAAAAAAAGTATGCATCTGTTTCAAGTAAAAGTCTAATAATCATATCAGGGTTAGACAATAGCTGCACTTGACCCACAACTTGTCCTCAAGCCTGTTGCTACATCAGTATTATCTAGTATAATACAGTATTATCTTCAGAATCTGTGTGATTATTGTGATTGAGTGATTTGACGAAAGTTCTTAGAGGTTTCAAAGAGTAGTTCATAGCATCCCCAAGCATCGCTGTGTATATTTATTGAATCCCCCTGGAACTACCATCAGCTCCAATGGTTTTCCAGTGATGTAGACACAGCAAGCTGGTAAAGTTCTTCCAGAGCCAAACAGGGTTGATGAAATTGATGATGATAGCAACTCACATTTACATAGTGCTTTACAATAAAAAAAAAATTAAAAAAAAAACCAACTCTGTGAGTTCCATAGCACAGCTATAATGACCATTTTGTGGTTGAGTTCATGGAAAATTGAGGAAGTTCTTCAATATGGTAATTGGTTGTAAATGTGTGCAATTGGTAGAGCTGGTGCTCAAACCCAGGTTTTAGCACTCAGAGTTCAACATTCTCTCCCCTATTTGGTTTTATCCCCTTTATTTATAAATATAATCACATACTTGAAATCTAGAGTCTTTGCCTTGGTACTACAAATGTTGGAGGAAAGTCCATGTAAATGTTTAAAGTTACAAATTATCAG
This sequence comes from Petaurus breviceps papuanus, assembly GCF_028583685.1. NCBI lineage: Eukaryota > Metazoa > Chordata > Mammalia > Diprotodontia > Petauridae > Petaurus > Petaurus breviceps. The sequence continues at coordinate 69,229,430 of NW_027186304.1, read as the reverse complement.
TAGGTATATTACAGGGGCTTCTATTTTCTCTGACTTTCCTAAACATTCAAGCAAATTCTTGTTCTTACACCATCTTTGCCCTGGCTAGATAGTGAAATTGGCTAAATAGAACATTGTGCTAGTAAAGATGTCCTTTTCTTTGTTTCATGACCATAAATCATAAGGAGTAGTCCTTATCCTAATCAGCTGTCTTACAAGTAAAAGTGAATGCTATTAGATGAGATAATGTGACTGTACCAGTGCAAATCTGTCACCATCACCAAAAACAAAAACCAAAAACCCCAACTCAATGAACATACCCAATGGATGGTGGGTTTCAGTTTCTAGATGTTTCATGATAGAATGGGTGGTCCATTCTCATTAATTAACATTCTTTGAGATGGATTTTTAATCTATATGTATGTACATATGTATTTATATACAAATATGCTTATGTGTGTATATATGTATATATACATGCACAGATTTTTTTAATTTTTTACAAGAATTTTTTTAAATTTAAATGCTTTATTAACTGCTGATTTACATCATTCGTTTCCACCAGATTTTGAGTTACAAATTTTCTCCCCGTTTTTCTCCCACCCATCCCCCCAAAACAGCAGTCCCACAGGATATCCCCACCTCCAATCTGCTCTCTCCCATATTTTCTCCCATACCCGTTTCAACTTTTCCAGTGCATCTCTATGCCTCAGTGTCTGTATATCTTTTTTCTTAATTACATGTAAAATGGTATTAATAATAGTACACACACACACACACACACACACACACACACACACATATATATATATATATATTTGAATATTTGATTTTAAAACTTTCAATTCCAGATTCATTCCCTTCCCCCCGCCCCCTGCCACCCACCCCCACTGGGGGGACAAGCAGTTCGGTACATGTGCAGGTAATGCAAAACAATAACATAGTAGATGTATTGTAAAAGACTGACTATTTTTCCCTCCCTCCTGTCCCACCTCCCACTTGTTCTATTCTCTACTTTGATCCTGTCCCTTTTCAAAAGTGGGTGCTTCCAACTTCCCTCCCCCCCAGCCTGCCCTCCCTTCCATCATCCCCCCTCACATCCCCTTACCCCCTATTCTCCTGGAGGGTGAGATCCCCTATTTAGTGTGTATTTCCCTCCCTTCTCAAGCCAGATTCAATAGGAATAAGGTTGACCTATTCCCTTTTGCCTTCCTATTCTTCCCCTCCATTGTAACCATTTTCCCTTGCCTCTTCTGTATGAGATAGTTTGCCCCACTCTGTCTCTCCCCATCTCCTCTCATTATATTCCTCTCACCTCTTAATTTCACCTTTTAAGTATCATCCCTTCCTGTTAAATTGGTCCCGTGCCCTCTATCTATGTATACCTGTAAACGTATATACACACATTCACATATGTATTCATATGCCCACATACCCTCATATAAAGACACACACACACACACACACACACACACACACACATATATATATATATACATATACTTCTAATCCCTTCAACTACTGAGAAAAGTTTCATAGGTTACAATTATTGTTTTTCCATGTAGGAATGTTAATAGTTCAACTTTGGCCGGGTGGCTCAGCGAGCAAGAGCACCGGCTCCAGTGCCGGGACGACCCGGATCAAATCCGGGCCCAGACACCCAGCACCACACCCAGAAATAACAACTGGCCATGCAACCCTGAACAAGCCACGCAACCCCGATTGCTTAAAAAAAAATAGTTCAACTTTGATAAGTTCCTTATGATTTATTTTCCCTGTTTACCTTCTCATGCTTCTCTTGCTTCTTGTATCTGAATGTCAAATTTTCTATTCAACTCTGGTTTTTTCAGCAAGAATGCTTGAAAGTCCTCTATTCCACTGAATGACCATATTTTCCCCTGAAACATGATACTCAGTTTTGCTGGGTAGGTGACTCTTGGTTTTAATCCCAGCTCCCTTGACCTCCGGAATATCACATTCCAGGCCCTTCGATCCCTCAGTGTAGAAGCTGCCAGATCCTGGGTTATCCTGATTGTGTTTCCACAATATTCAAATTGTTTCTTCCTGGCTGCTTGTAATATTCTCTCCTTAATCTGGGAATTCTGGAACCTGGCTATAATATTCCTAGGAGTTTTCTTTTTGGGATCTTTTTCAGGAGGTGATCGGTGGATTCTTTCAACCTCTATTTTGCCCTCTGGTACTAAAATATCAGTGCAGTTTTCTTTGAGAACTTCCTGGAGGATGCTTTCCAGGCTCTTACTTTGGTCATGGCTCTCAGGCAGTCCAATAATTTTTAAATTATCTCTCCTGGATCTATTTTCCAGGTCAGTGGTTTTTCCCATGAGATATTTCACATTGCCTTCTATTCTTTCATTTGTTTGGATCTGTTTAACAGCATCTTGATTTCTGATAAAGTCATTAGCTTCCATTTGCTCCAATCTAATTCTGAAGCAATCATTCTCCTCAGTGAGCTTTTGAGATTCTTTTTCCATCTGGCAAATTCGACTTTTTAAGGCATTCTTCTCCTCATTGCCTTTTTGAGCCTCCTTTGCCATTTGAGTCAGTCTGTTTTTTAAGGTATTATTTTCTTCAGTCAGGCTGTTGACTCTCATTTCATAATTTTCTTGCATTGTTCTCATTTCTCTTCCCAATTTTTCTTCAACTTCTCTTATCTGCTTCTTAAGGTCCTCTATGGCCTGTAACCAGCTTGTATTTTCCTTTGAAGCTTTTGGTGCAGGAGTTCTGACTTCACTGTTTTCCTCCTGTTCCATGCCTTGCTCCTTCTTATCCCCAAAATAGGAGTGTAATGTTGGAATCTTCTGTCTGCTTTGTTTCCTTTGCCTGCTCATTTTGCCACTCAATTATTTGACTTTTGGGCTTTTTGCCACAGTAGGACTCTGCCACCACACAGGGGAGTTTTAGTCCCAAATGCTGGGGTTTTCTCAGCTGTCGGAGGTATTAGATGGGTGCCCTCTCTGAGGTCTCCACACGCTCTGGCAAGCTGGACACACACCCCAGGACCTCCTCCCTAGAGTGCAATCCAGATCCAAGCAGGTTAAAGCAAGAGCGATGACCCCTCAGACTGGTGCTTTGTACCCCTACACTCTGCAAGCCAGGAGCTGAAGCCGCCACATGGCACTGGCAGGCTGTGCCGGCGTCTCAGCAGTTTCTCGCTCCAGGGGTAAAAGCCACATACTCCCACTTCCTGGGTCCCAAAGTCCAGACTGCACTGGCCTCTCACCTTGTCCTTCTCATCTATGTATTGATAAATCTGGAAACGGCCACAGCTGCTGCTGATCTGGAGTCCCTCTGGCTGGCGGCTGGTCAGGCCCGCCCTGGGGCTAAAGTCTTGGCGTGGGGCTGGGCTCGGCTTCCAGAGGGCTGCGCTGGCCGATTCCTGCCAGACTGCCGGGCTGTCCTCAGCGGGAGGTTAGCTTCTCTGTGTCATTTTGTGGGTTCTGCACCTCCAACGTTTGTTTAGAGTCCCCTTTTTACATGGATTGGGGAGGGTGGAAGCCGGAGCCGCGGGAAGGTCGTGCTTCTACTCCGCCATCTTGGCTCCGCCCCCCTACATGCACAGATATTAATAGGTATTACTGTAAGTCCAAAGAGAATCTTAATCAGAATATGGGGTCTCACTGAGAAATAAGTCTTGGTTATAAAATAAATCACAGGTTTTCAAATGCCATTTTTTATCATTGTATCATAGTTCCCCATAAAATTTAGCTAATGGAAAGGTACAAATATAATATTAGATTCTCCCTGACCCCTCACCACAGGGCATATATTACCAGCCAGATTATCAGACTGTTCATCCTACCTCTACCACTATCATTATTGTTTTTTTTTCTTTTAGATTAAATACAATTCAATCTGAGAGAGGAAAATATTTTTCATGTGGTATGAATTCAATTTTCATGTGAGATATACAGAGAAACTTAATCAGTGATTATGGTTGGGGAATTAAAACAGCCATTGTACTCTAATTTGCATGATAAACAAATACCTTTGTGAATTCTCTCTGAAAAGGTAATCACATGCTATATTTAAATAGTCTTGAATCTTTAGCTTAATTTAACTTAAAAGAGGAACATTTATGGTCTCTTTAAACCCTTGTTCTACAGTTTTATTTCACTGATTTAAAATTTCTTTTTTTTAATGCACACATACTGACCCCACTACTAATTACCTTAATTTTTAAAATCTAGTCACAGTTCTATCATTAAGAAAGGAACCAGAGCTTTAGTCCATTAGCAGTTGTTTGTAATAGCACATCTCAATTGATTAAACTGCAGATTTTTTTATAGGTCTTGTTTTATAAATTGAGTCTAGTCAAGTAAACATAACATTTGGTAATAGTCTTCATAGCAACTGTCAAAATGACTTATTGTTTTTCCAGGCCTGCATTCTTTCAGAATTAATAATACCTTTGTGCCCTTTATAACACTTATTATTGATGCCATAAAAGTTCTCTAGGTTTAATGAGTAGATGTTTCATTATATTATATAGTTCTGTTGACAGACAGAAAATTTTTCTAATCTGTTTCTCTTTTCCTCTTGATTGAAGGATTGTAAATATGCAATTAGCAGCTGAAGAAGTAAAAGAAAAAAATGTCAACTGTCAAGTATCTCTGTTGAAAGACACATGATGCTTCAACCTAAGAACAGAAAGACAAAAAGTATCCTTCCAACAAGCCTTAAAAGAAGTTGCATAACAGCTGTTTAAACATTTGGTTAATTTCTCTATTAGAATAATGATTTCTATTACCTTCAAAATTTGAAAGTCCAAGCAAATAAGCATATCTACAAATTTGTTTAAGGCAAGAGTACTTATGTACTATCAATGAATGATACTCTGTCTGTGAGCTGTATGAAGTCATCTGTGCTTGATTCTATGGCCAAGATTATTCAGTGTTGATGGTATCATTTACTTTTCTAGAATAGGAAGACAGAGCCAATGCATTTAATAAATTCTATACTCCTTGCAATGCTCTGCCACAATACCACAGAAATGGTTAATACCAATCTTCATGACTTGTCATCTCATACTTAAGTGCTTCTAATTTCTCCTCACTTCAAATTTTAGATATCTCTTATACTCTTCAGGATGCAGCTTAAATATTATCTCCTACATAACACCTTTTGTGATCTGCCATCACCAGTTATTTGTACATTCCATCCATTCAACAAATTTACTTTGTTTTCATGTTGTTATTTACCTAATAATAGCTAACATTTCAGAAAAATTTAAAGTTTTACAAAGTGCTTTCATTCCTATTAGCCATTCAAAATGGCTCCCTATTATCACTAGCATAAAATATAAACATGTCTCTTTAAAGCTCTTCATGACCTGGCAGTTGCCGCCCGGGAGTTTCTCTTCCTTTATCTCTGGTCCCCTATGGCCTCGCAGAATCGCAACGAGGCTGCTGCTAGCGCCGCTGCCGCCCCCCATAAGGGGGCTGAGCCTGGGGCAGCCGCGGCCCACGTGTCCGTGGGCAAGAGGTTACAGCAGGAATTGATGACCCTGATGATGTCTGGAGACAAAGGAATTTCTGCCTTTCCAGAATCAGACAATCTCTTCAAGTGGGTTGTGACCATCCATGGGGCAGCTGGGACTGTATATGAAGACTTAAGGTACAAGCTCTCCCTGGAATTCCCTAGCGGCTACCCCTACAATGCTCCCACTGTGCAATTTGTCACACATTGTTACCATCCTAATGTGGACACCCAAGGGAATATCTGTTTGGACATCCTCAAAGACAAGTGGTCAGCTCTGTATGATGTCAGGACCATCCTGCTATCTATCCAGAGTCTACTGGGAGAACCCAACATTGACAGCCCATTGAACACACATGCTGCTGAACTTTGGACAAATCCCACAGCCTTTAAAAAATACCTGTTGGAAACCTACATGAAGCAGGTGACTAGCCAAGAGACCTGACCCTGGCTCCCCAGACTACCTTCCTTGTGTGTGTGTGTGTGTGTGTGTGTGTGTGTGTGTCTATCTTTTCCCATTCCTTATAACCTGTCTTCTTCTGTAAAGGACTCTGTATCATACTGTTTTCCTTTTTTTTTTTTCTTAAGCTCTAATCCAGCCTTCAACATTAATGTATGAATAAAGTTTTGTTTAAAAAAAAAAAGCTCTTCATGACCTGACCCTTTACCATCTTTCCAGCCTGCTTATAACTACTCCTCTCCCCCCAACACACACATATACAGACCTCCTTGCTGGTCCTCCCACATGCATCTCCATCCATCTCTGCCTTCTGGAACCCCTGGCTGAAATTCTACCTAGAATAGGAAGTTTTTTTCTGGTGTCTCTAGCTGCTAGAAACTTCCCATCAAGGTTTCCCAGCATTTGATTTGTATATGTACTCTATATACCTATGTACAAGTGATCTCCCCCATTAGAATATAAGTTCCTCGATGGTAGGGACTGTTTAACTTGGGGCTTTGCATTCCCAGTATATAACATTCTGCCTGGGTCACTGTAACTCCTTAACAATCACAGTTATTGACAAATTGGTTATCTCCAAAGCATCATGTAATGTTTTGTATCTCAGATCATCTCCTTCAATTTACTATCATTTGAGGGATTCTTTTTCTTCTCTCAGATACCTCTCCTTTCCTTTTCAGTGGCTGCATTTCCTCAATAGACAAACAGGACTGGAGAATGAGGAGTAGGAATGTCATATTAATGAAAGGACTCTTTGTAAAGTTGTCTCTAGGTAATTTGCACCTCTCCCCAAACCCCAGGCATTTGCTCAAAAATATCATGGATTCTTTAAAGAGCTTCACTATTTTTTTAAATGATCCCTTTGCTAAGTGAATATCTGTTGTTTCCCAAACCAGATATTTCTCCCAGATTAATTTACAATTAACAATCTGGCTTGCCAGTTTGTGGCATCACAGGCCACCTGTTTGTTTAGGTTATACAAACCCAGCATCGAAAGCAATAGCTTAGTGATACAAAACAAAACTAGGGGACTGAATAGTCCTGGGAATGAAGAACCTGAATAGGATACAGACTGTTTACTTCCATGGCATTTATTGGAATGAAACTAGTATCCAGTAACTGAAAGTTATGACCATCTGGCAGCTATTCACTGGCCTACTAGGGAGAACATACAAAATGGCTCGATGATATAGCTCTGTTTTATAACGGACAGGTGCCAGTCTACATAGCACAATTAGCCCCTTTGTTAGTGAAGCTGAAGAAGGCTCTGCTCTTACCTCTAGGGGCTCTCCAATCAGGTTAGCCCTGAGGCCCACAGGCCAGAGGGGAAGAAAAAAGCCCTTTATCATTTTTTCGCTTTGATTGAGAAAAATCAGACAGTGATTCCTAATAATGTTTAGGCTTTTTAGAAAAGGATGAAGTGATTAGGCAAAGGAGAAAGGAATTAGGAAAAATGCTTGTGTTCTGGAGAAGAAACCCAGCTGGCCGTGGGGAGAGGGAAGGAGCACAGAGATGAAGTAGAGGGAGCCTCTTGTGTTTGAGCTCATATTAAAAAAAGAATAAGAAAAGAGTGCAAGATGTAAAGCACAGGGGGGAAGGAAGACGGCAGGGGACAAAAGAGCTTTTATTTTAAAAGTTCTATTCAAAGACATAGTTCAGGCAGGCCCTAAGCAAGAAGTCTGTCCCTCCACCCCTCCAACTCTTCTTTATCCAACTGCTCACATTATCATTTAAGAACATCCAAATTTTAAAGGGGCATCCTCATTTTCTAATAACACTATGCAAAAAGAAAAGGAAGAGAGGAGGAGAAAAAAGGAGAGAACAAAAGTTTGTTATCTTGGTCAGATTGATAGTTTCTTGTGCAACTAGATAGTGGTCCCTGGGTCCAACTATTGATTTACATTTTTTTTAAGGCATTTTTCTCATTTCATCTTTTTTTTTTTCTAATAATCTATTGATATGCTTTTAGAGTATTTTAAAAATCACAAAGCCTATATAAATATTAGTTACTACTGCTATTACTATTACTTTTATCACTACTACTTATAGTAAGTAATAATTTATTATTTAGTTGTATATGGAATTTTGGCATATAATTTATAAGCCTTGGAGAATTTTCTGGGTTTCCAAGAAGTTAAATGACTTTTGTAGAATTACACAGATCATTCATGTCAGAGGTAAGTTCTACATGTCCTGACTCTATTCCTTTATCAATTACCCTGCATTCCCCTTAATTGTCAACCCTCTTATTATTTCATTATGTTTCTAGCTCTAAATTGTCAATTTTTAAATTTGGTAACCTCATTTACTTGTGTATTCCCCCCTCCCACCTCTGCTCTTTACTTATTATTTTAACTAATATATAACTCCCTCTCTTTCTGGCTCTGGTAAGTAGTATTTACACGCAACATGTGTTTTTTCTCCTTTCTCCTACACTCCTGCAGCATTATTAACTTTCCATATAAGGAGACAAAGTGGTCCTAGGACCTGATGGAACTTTTAGAGCTAGTTTCCTGTTCATCTAAGGGCATAAAGTCCCAATCATGTTGAAGCTGGTGCCTCTCTGACTTGGTAAATTTCTGAAGGCCGAATAAGTCACGATGTCCTTCACTATATTCTGACCTGATGACCATATGCATTTCCATATAGAGAAAAGGGAGGCCAGATCCAGAGAAGCTATATCCTTATAAGTCAGTATATCCTTATTGCATGTGTTTCATGTATTAGGGCAAAGTAAACCTTGTGTTAAATGATCAGTGACTACTGAGGTCCCATTTTATCCCATCATCAAATTTGAACTAAGAACATGCTGGTGTTAGAGTTATGGCTGAATTATTTTTGTATATTCAAATGATTCTAGGCATATACTCAAGCAGGTTTCTGATTTGTCAATCCCCTGTCCAATGAGCTCCAGTGGCTCCCCATTCTCTCAAAACCCAAATGTAAATCTTTTATTACTTTCTCAAATTCCTTCAACACCTAACAGGAAGCTATCTCTTCAGCCTTATTATAAATTGCTCCCTTTTATACATTTTGGAGTCCAAATTGGTCGTTATATTCTTCACATATGATTTTTCATCCCTTGTCTCTGTGTTTTAGAATCTACTCCCCATTCACTTCTGTCTCTGAGTTCCTAGTTTCTTTCAAAGTTCAGCTAAAGCATCACCTTATATGTTAAATATTTCCTGATATTTCCAGCTACTATTGCCTTTCTCTAAAATCCCTTGTATTTGACATATATTCTGTTTATGCTTGAGTGAAAGAACAAAGCAATGAATAAATTAATGAGTTAACAAATGAGTGAATTAATTAATATAAGCATTTCTATTTACTATGTATACAGCACTGAGCTAAGATTTGGGGAGGGGGAGCAATCCCTCTTCTTGAAGAATTAACATTCTAATAGTGCAAGACAATATGTACACATGGAAGTACAAATTGTCTCTCCTTGTTAAACTATTTCTATCTGTATGTGTTCTTTTCCCTAACAGATTTTAGATCTTTAAGGGCATAGACTGTTTCCTTTTTTCCCTTTGTATCTCCAATATGTACCCAAATCCCTTTCTTATAGTAGACATTTAATAAGAATTCATTGCTTGCTTACTTAATAAATAGAACAAGAAGCATATTTGTGACATGTTATCATTAAGAAAGAATTGTCTACACTTGACTTAGTTTTATGCTTTTACTTCTCTTCCTCTTCATCTCTTCAGTGCAATGAATACAGAATATATATATATATTTTTTCTTTTCCTCACCTGGCAATCATTAGTTACTACATATTTGTGTGTGTCAAGATAGGATAGTGATTATCAATCAATAAATATTTATTAAGTGCTTACCATATGCCGGGCACTGTGCTAAGTCAGTTGGTCAGTAGTTAAACATTTGTTAACAGCTTAGTATATGCCCGTGCTGGGAATACGAAGAAAGGCAAACAGTCTCTATTGTCAAAGGATCTCACAGTCTAATGGTGGAGACAACAGGCAAATAACTACATACAAATAAGAAATATGCAAGGTAAATTGGAGATAATCAGTAGAGGGAAGGCACTAGCTTAAGAGGGAGTAGGACAAGAGTAGCTTCTTGTAGATAGTGGGATTTTAACTGGGACTTGAAGAAATCCAGGGAAGTCAGAAGGCAGAGATGAGAAGAAAGAAGGCATAGGGGATAGTCAGTGAAAGTTCAGAGTGAGGAGATGGAGTGTTTTATGTAAGGAATAGTGAGGAGGCCAGTGTCACTAGGTCACAGAGCACATTGTGGTGAATAAGATGTAAGAACACTGGAAAGGTGAAAGGGAGCAAAGTTATGAAGGATTTTAAAAGGCAGACCAGTTTATATTTGATCCTACAGATGATAGAGAGCCACTGAAATCTGTTGAATGGGGAGGGGAATGAGAAGGCTGGCTACAAGCTTAGACCTGTGCTTTAGGAAGATCAATTTGACAGCTGAGATGTAGATGGAATGGGGTAGGCAGACTTGAGGCAGGGAGACTAATCAAAAGGCTATTGGAATAGTCCAGTCTTGAGGTTATGAAGATCTGGACCAGGATAGTGTGAGTTTTAGAGAAAGAGGAAGTATATAGAAGAGACTTTCTGTTACATCATGTTTTTTTTTTTCTTTTGCCAAGCCTTGTCATCTTTCCTTTTGCAATATGTCACATTTATGTCCAATTCTCTACACTCATACAGTCTTACTCTTAGTTAAAACTCTCATCATCTCCCAATTAGATGTGCTACAATCACCTTCTAACATGTCTCCCTGTCCTCAAGTCTCTCGTCCAGTTGCTAAGTAGATTTTTCCAAAGCATATGTATGGCTATTTCACCCTCTTACACAGGGAGCTCCAGGGATTACATATAACCTTAAGGACCAAATATAACATTCTTTTTGGCAATAAAAGCTCTTAATTTCCTCACTCCTTCCTAAATTTCCACTTTTCTTGCATCACAATGCACTTTATGATCCAACTTCAATGGCTTATTTGCTGTTCCTCAAAACAACACTCCATAACTCATCTCCGTGTCTTTGCTCTATTTCACATGCTTCTCATGTTCTTCCCCTTCAATTCTATATACTAATTTCCTTGACTTCTTTTAAGAAGCAAATTAGAGCCTACCTTTTGTAGACCTACCTTAGTCCCTCCATATGATAATATGCTCCCCTTCCAGATCACATTCATACATCTTATATTAACATACTTATTTGTATATTGTCTCCCCCATCACAAAGTGAAATCCTTGAGGACACAGACTGAGTTTCTTTGTATCCTTAGTTCTTAGTACTTTGCTTGGAACAAAGTAAGTGCTCCATAAATATTTATTGACTGACTGACTGACTGATTGACTGATAATTAGAATAATAGTATCAACTTTGCTCGGCTTGGGAGTAGCACCTTCTGCACTTACTTCGACTCTTTCCATACAGAATTGACACTTTCCTTCCTTCCTTCCTTCCTTCCTTCCTTCCTTCCTTCCTTCCTTCCTTCCTTCCTTCCTTCCTCTTTCTCTCTCTATTTCTTTCTCTCTCTATTTCTTTCTCTCTCTCTTCCTTCCTTCCTTCCTTCCTTCCTTCCTTCCTTCCTTCCTTCCTTCCTTCCTTTCTTTCTTTCTTTCTTTCTTTCTTTCTTTCTTTCTTTCTTTCTTTCTTCCTTCCTTACTAGCACTACCCACTCATTCTTCTACAATTCTTCTCTTCTTCCCCACAAAAATGAAAGACTTCCCTTGTAAGAAGTAACCATTATGAAATCCAAAAAATGTATATATTGGCCATAACTAAAAATATCTCATTGTACACCTTTTGAATCCTCATCTTGCTCACTCAGAACTATGCTTCTGTGAGTACCACATTTTATCTTTCAACTGCTCTTAATACTAAGACAAATAAATTAATCTCCTGAAGAGTACAAATGCTCCTAGCAGTGTTTTTTGCAAGATACTTATCTGCCCTCTTCCTCCACTTCATTGTTTCTGTGAGATTCCCCTCATGTTTCTGTTAGATTATTCCTTTTCTGCTGGCTATATCTAAATCCATTACTTCCCTTGAATCTGTCCTTACTCTCTTACTACTCCAAACACTGAGGTGGTGGGGGCATTGAAAAATCCTCTTCCAGCTCTCCTCTTGAGTAATTACCTATCATTAACTGGATGAACACCCATCTCACACTTTTTGTTCCCTGTTACTTCTGGTAAAGTTGTGTTTGGTGCCAGCAGTTTCAAAAATAATTTGGAATTATGTGAGAAAAGTCATTAATCTCTTACTCTTTTTATCCACTGATATTACCAATGAGGTTATGATTCATGGAGTTTGATGGAAAAAAAAAATGTCGTATCTACTAAAACATTCCCAGCTGTGTGTGGCTAGGTGGCACAGTGAATAGACTACTGGCCCTGGAGTCAGGAGGACCTGAGTTCAAATCTGGCCTCAGACACTTAACACAAAACTAGCCATGTGACCTTAGGTAAGTCACTTAACCCCAATTGCCCTAACTTCCCCCCTCCAAAAAGCAAAAAAAAAAAATTTAAATAAGAAAAGTAAAATATTCCTAGCTGAAATACTTATGATGCAAAAAATATCTAAAAACAAATCATATGCTCAAAGAGTGGGGGGAAACTGAATCAGGTAGGGAAGAGTGTGGAACAATGAAAATAATATTGACTTTGTAGTCAAAGGACATGAATTCAAATCTCACTTATTTTGCTTACTACTTCTAAGATCTTAGGCATATTGTTTAACCTTCCAAGGACTCAATTGCTTCATCTAGAAGCCAGGTGTTTGGAGTAGGTGGTGTTCTTGCTAGTTTTAGATTTAGGATTCTACATATAAATTATATATAAATGTAATAGTGGTATTGTATGGTATAAAAATGGCATTGTGATATAAAAAACAACAAATATGAACTGATTCAGATGGAACACCTGAAGAACAATGAATAAACCTACAATAATGTTAGTGAAGGCAAAAGTATAATGTGCAACAATGGTCCCACATTAATAAAGTTAGAGGTACATCTTTCTTTGCTGTTAACATTTGGAAAAATATGGGGAAAATTTATTTCATAAAATACAAAATGGAAAAAAAAAGATTATCATTCTTAATCATTATATTAGGCAATTTTGTTTTACTTTTTTATGAAGGATTTTTTTATTGAGAATTACCAAGTTACTGACATTTAAAAATATTACATATTAATAAAAAAAGATAATCAGAACAACTCTAAGGATAAAGAAGAGAAATGAAGGGGTTGGTTATTAATGAAGAGAAAATAATGGGATAATTATTTATATAGCACCTACTACATGCCAGTCACTGTGCTGAGTGTTTTATAAATATTATCTTCTCAGTATAATCCTCACAACAACCCTTTGAGGTGGGTAATATAATTATCTCTATTATCTCAGGAAACTGAGGCAAACAGAGGCTGTCAGGAAGAAAGTACCTAAGGTCAGATTAGAATTCAAGTCTTCTCTACCTCAGACCCAGAACTCTATTCAATCACTGTATCACCCCACTGCATTCAAATGATGTATGTGGACCCTGGGTAAAAAATAAAGTGTGTGTGGGGGCGGGGGGGAAAGGAGAGTGACTAAATAAGAACCCAATTACAATTCATTATCATAGCACAGGAGGAAGTAGATAGCTAATTGAAGGAGTAGGAGAAAGGTAGAGAAGTGCTCCTAGTGCCAAAATTTATCAAAAGAACCCTCTTATCACTTGTCTTTATCCTTTGTTCTTTAATTTCATTATTTAGAATTTTTATGTTATTGTTCAATTGTTTCAGTCATGTCTAACTCTTCATGACCTTATTTGGGGTTTTCTTGGCAAAGAAACTGAAGTGGTTTGCCATTTCCTTCTCCAGTTCATTTTATAGATGAGGAAACTGAGGCAAATAGGGTTAAGTGACTTGCCCAGGGTCACATAGCTAGAAAATGTCCAAGGTCAGATTTGAACTCAGGAAGATGAGTCATTGTGAATTCAGGCCTGACACTCTACCTGTTGTACCCCTTAGTTGCCCTATGATTTAGGGTATTGTTGCTTATTCCCTATTTAGTCTATATTTCTTTTTTTCTCTATTGTATTAATGTTAGTAAAATGTTCTTAAATTTTTTTTCCTTTCTACTTTTACATGTTATTTTTGGCCTAGTTCATAACATATTATTGTAAAAGTATCATGTGATATTTAAAAATAAGTACCTATTAATTCATATTCCTATTAATAATATCTTAATAGGTCTAGCAAGTCTATCCTCCCCCCCCTAATTCTGTCCAGCTTTCTCCTTCATGTTTATTTTCTGTTATATTTATCATATTCTTAAAGCAGAATATTTGTTACATATAATTATTGTTAGCAATGTCTCTTCACATATTAGATCTTCATTAAAGAAATTTGATAATAGTGATATAATACATGTGTATATACACAGAGACACATACTCATATGTGTATATATATATGTAATTATTATTTTTTTATCTTAGATGCTTTTAGGCTATTTTTCACTCTATACCTTGGGGCCTTAGAAATGAGGGAGTTAAGGGGTGACCAGGTTGCACAGTGAGTAAGAGCTCCAGCCCTGGTGTTGGAAGACCTGAGATTGGTTCCAGCCTCAGATACTTGGTACCCAAACAAAATAACTGGATGTGTAAGCTTGAGCAAGTCACTTAACCCTAATTGCTTAAGAAAAAAAAAATAGAAAATGAGGGAGTCAGACTAACTTATTTCAAAAGTTCCTTGCTTATATGACCTTATTCTACCTCCTTACTCTTTGCCTTATTTAGATAGTTCTTATTCATACTCATAGACTTTACCTATTAATGTATTTTATTCTTTTAATGTCACTCAGAGTAGATGAAATGTCTAAATGCTTCCAAATCCATGAAATTCCTTTTGCTCATACCCCAATGGAATCAGATAAAATGACATCTAAGGTCTTTCCAGCTTTAAATCTATCTTCCTAAATTTGCTTTTTTAAAGGAAGCAAATTCAGGGATTTCACTCTCTAATTCATTGGACCTTTAGACAATCTTTATCCAGCATATAATTTAGGTTGAGGTTCCTCCCAAATCCTTTCCTTCTTACAATGCCTTTGTTCAAATGGATGTTACACCACTCCACGAAATATTAATTTCATTCCCTTTCTACTGTCCCTTGACTCTTTCCTATACTTGTATTTGATACATTTTCATGAGCTTCACTCATGAATGTATACTCAAAAATCTTCATAAATTTGATATTTCTAAAAAGTGACCTCCTCCTTAAAGCATATGAATATAGAATTATGCTTATCTTTATAGTTTCTTTTGCTCAATGAATTTGCATGTCAAATATACAGCTTCCCTCTAGATTCTAAGAATTCAAATTCTCTTTTGCTGAAAATCTATATTCTGGTTAAACTCAGCTTTTTGGGATATGCTATTTTGAGGTTAAAATGGATTTCCTTTGATTTTGAGAACATCATATTATAACCTGTTCTCTCATCTCTCATGGACAAGAGAGAGTCACTTATAATTTGTACTGTTTTCCTTTGACATATGAGGGCTTCTACCTACTGCTTACAAAAGTGTTTTTTTTTATATGGAAGTTCTGTGACTTAGAGATGATATGTTTGGTAAGTAGAAGTTGGGTTTCCTCTATGCCAACTTTGGATTCTATTGATCTTTTATTTTGCCCTCTGTTTCCAAGATTTCTGTGAAAATTTGTCTGATTTTCTGAAATACGGTATTCAGGTTTTTGTTTTAGCATACTTTGGGGGGGAACAACCATTTTTACACTACCTCATTACATCTTCTCTTCAAAGTCAATCACTTTGGTTTGTAGAAATCACAAGTAGTCTTCCAATTTTCCTGTTTTGGTTTTTTTTCCTTGATAATTTTTCTTCTATCTCTATATTTCTAACTTTCTAAGTCTATACTAATTTCCTTTTTAGATTAGTTCCTGAGTAAGTGATATTTCCTACCATTCTCTTAATTTAATTTTATTTTTTCCATTCTCCAAATGCTTTATTAGCTTCTGACTTACAGCATTCATTTCCACCAGATTTGAGTTGCAAAATTTCTCCCCGTTTTTCCCCTACCCACCGCCCCAAAATAGCAGTCCCACAGGATATCTCTTCCTCCAATTTGCTCTCTCCCATATTTTCTCCCATACCCCTTTTGACTTTTCCAGTAGGGCATGGTGGATCTCTATGTCCCAGTGCCTGTATATCTTATTTCCCAATTACATGTAAGATAGTATTAAAATAGTGTATATATATATATGCATATATTTAAGCATTTGATTTTAAAACTTTGAATTAAAGATTCATTCCCTTCCTCCCTTGTCACCCACACTTACTGGGAAGATAAGCAGTTAAGTATAGGTTGTACATGTGTAGCTAATACAAAACAATAACATAGTGTATATATTGTAAAAAAAAACTGACTATATTTCCCTACCTCCTATCCCACCTCCCACTTTTTCTATTCTCTACTTTGATCCTGTCCCTTTTCAAAAGTGGATGCTTCCAATTTCCCTCCCTACTAGCCTGCCCTTCCTTCCATCATCCCTCCTCTGATCCCCTTCCCCCCTAGCCTCCTATAGGGTGAGATACCCTATTTTGAGTGTATTTCATTCCCTCCCCAAGCCAAATTCAATGAGAATGAGGTTGACCCATTCTCTTTGCCTTCCTATGCTTCCCCTCCATTATAACCATTTTCCCTTGCCTCTTCTTTATGAGATAGTTTACCCCATCCTGTCTCTCCCCATCTCCTCTCATTATATTCCTCTCTCACCTCTTAATTTCACCTTTTAAGTATCATCCCTTCCTATTAAATTGGTCCTGTGCTCTCTATCTATGTATACCTGTAAACATATGTACACACGTTCATATATGTATTCATATGCCCATATACCCTCATATATAGACATATACATATAGACACACACACACACACACATATATATATATATAAATATATTTCTATTCCCTTCAACTGTTTTCATACTGAAAAAAAGTTTCATAAGTTACAATTATTGTTTTTCCATGTAGAAATGTTAATAGTTCAACTTTGATAAGTTCCTTATGATTTCTTTTCCCTGTTTACCTTCTCATGCTTCTCTTGCTTCTTGTATCTGAATGTCAAATTTTCCATTCAACTCTGGTTTTTTCATCAAGAATGCTTGAAAGTCCTCTATGCCACTGAATGACCATATTTTCCCCTGAAACATGATACTCAGTTTTACTGGTTAGGTGTTTCTTGTTATTAATCACAGCTCCTTTGACCTCTGGAATATCATATTCCAAGCCCTTCGGTCCCTCAATATAGAAGCTGCCAGATCCTGGGTTATCCTGACTGTGTTTCCACAATATTCAAATTGTTTCTTCCTGGCTGCTTGTAATATTCTCTCCTTAATCTCAGAATTTTGGAACCTGGCTATAACATTCCTAGGAGTTTTCTTTTGGGGATCTTTTTCAGGATGTGGATTCTTTCAACCTCATTTTGCCCTCTGGTTCTAAAACATCATGGCAGTTTTCTTTGAAAACTTCCTGGAGGATGATTTCTAGGTTCTTACTTTGATCATGGCTTTCAGATAGTCCAATAATTTTTAAATGATCTCTCCTGGATCTATTTTCCAGGTCAGTGGTTTTTCCCATGAGATATTTCACATTGCCTTCTATTCTTTTATTTGTTTGGATCTGTTTGACAGTATCTTGATTTCTCATAAAGTCATTAGCTTCCATTTACTCCAATCTAATTCTGAAGCAATGATTCTTCTCATTGAGCTTTTGAGATTCTTTCTCCATCTGGCAAATTCAGCTTTTTAAGGCATTCTTCTCCTCATTGCCTTTTTGAGCCTCCTTTGCCAATTGAGCCAGTCTGTTTTTTAAGGTGTTATTTTCCTCAGTCAGGCTTTTAACTCTCATTTCATAATTTTCTTGCATTGTTCTCATCTCTCTTGCCAATTTTTTCCTCCACTTCTCTTAGCTGCTTCTTAAAGTCCTCTATGGCCTGTAACCAGCTCATATTTTCCTTTGAAGCTTTTGGTGTAGGAGTTATGACTTCACTGTCTTCCTCCTGTTCCATGCTTTGCTCCTTTTTGTCCCCAAAATAGGAGTGTAATGTTGGAATATTCTGTCTGCTTTGTTTCCTTTGCCTGGTCATGTTGCCCCTCAATCACTTGACCCCTGGGCTTTTTGCCACAGTAGGACTCAGCCACCAGACAGGGGAGCCTTCGTCCCAAATCCTGGGGTTTTCTCAGCTGTCGGAGGTATTAGATGGGTGCCCTCTCTGAGGCCTCCACAGGCTCTGGCAAGCTGGACACACACCCTGGGACCTCCACCCTAGACTGCAATCCAGATCCAAGCAGTTTAAAGCAAGAGCGATTACCTCTCAGACTGGTTGCTTGGTCCCCCTACACTCTCCAGGCCAGGAGCTGAAGCTGCCATGTGGCACAGGATGGCTTTGCTGGGGTTCTCAGTGACTTCTTGCCCTAGGGGCAAAAGCCCACGTACTCCCACTTACTGGGTCCCAAAGTCCAGACTGCACTGACCCCTCACTTTGTCCTTTGCATCTATGTGTTGATCATTCTGGAAACTGCTATAGCTGCTGCTGATCTGGAGTCCCTCCGGCCAGCAGCTGGCTAGGCTTGCCCTGGGGCTAAAACCTCTGTTCACGGGGCCTGGGCTTGGCTACCAGAGTGCTGCACTGGCCAATTCCTGCCGGCCCTGCTGGTTATACTCAGCGGGGGGTTAGCTTCTCTATGTCATTTTGTGGGTTCTGCAGCTCCAAAGTTTGTTCAGAGTCCCCTTTTTACATTGATTGGGGAAGGTGGAAGCCAGAGCAGCTTGGAGTTCATGCTTCTACTCCACCATCTTGACCCCACCCCTCATTTTATTTTATTATCTACATTTTTATATTTTCCTTTGAAAACTATTTTTTCTAATTTTTATTGTTTTCTTCCTAAAACAGCATTTATTCAGCACTTATTATATGCCAGGCACTATGCTAATTGCTGGAGTTACAAATTCACTCAAAAATGATATAGTCCCTCCCTCCAAGGTGCTTACATTTTAATGTCAGAAGAAAACACAAACAAAGGGAGACAAATAGCAGTTGGGGGTGGGGAGGAATCCAAGAATGACATTGTGGCTAAGTCCAAAGAATCAGGGATGGCTGACTTTGGAGTCAAAGTGGAGGTTGTAGGAAGAATTTACCAATGATAGAAGGGACCTGGAGGAGCAGAGGGAGGAGGGACCTAAGGCATGATTTTCATGGCCTGACAATTCAATAAACTTCAGTGACTCCCTATTATCTCATGTTACCCCCTAACACATCAGTGGCTCCCTATTATGTCCAAATATAAAATCCCTTCTTTTATTTTTAAAGCATTTCATAAACTCTACCTTTTCCATCTTTTCCTTCTTCTTATGTACTACTCACCTTGACATGACATGATACTGACTACTTATACATGACATTCCATCTCCCATCTCTGCACATTTCCAGTGGCTACTGTCATTCTTGGAATTCTGTTTCTCCCTGTCTGGATTCTTTGGCTTTCTTCAGGTCCCAGCTAAAATCCCACCTTCTTCAAAAAGTCTTCCCTGGTATGTCATAGCTCCTCGATTATCTCCAGTTTATCCTGTACATATTACATTTGTACATAGTTGTTTGCATGCTGTCTCCCCTTTAGAATATGAGCTCTTTGAGAACAGGGACTGCCTTTTATCTCTTTGTATCCCTTGCACTTAGTATTAAGCTTAGCACACAGTAGGTGCTTACTAAATGATTATTGACTTCACTATTTTGAAACAGTCATGGCATAGTGGCATCAGCTGATCTACTTGGTTTGGACTCCACAAATACCATTTCCCCAAAATCATGGAGCTGCAGCAGAGTAGCCTTTTGTAGCCACCCTCTCTTCTCTTCAACTTTCCTTTGAATATTGTTTTCACCTGTAGGATGGTAAATTCCTTAGGGGCAGGAACTATTTTTATTTTTCTTAATTATATCCTCAGTGCTTAGCACAGTGCCTGAAACATAGTAGGTGCTTAATAAACACTTATGGATGGATTGACTAGAGAGCTGATTTTGGAGTCAGGGAGAACTACCATCAATGTCTATATCTGAAACCTACATATATGACACTGGGAAGGTATCTAGCCTCTATATGTTCCCAGGAAACTTTCTGACCATAAATGCTACATTAGGTGCATTTCGTCAATTGAGAGAATTTCCTCAAAAGAAGTTCACCACATGGATGAAACATAAGAATTGGTCCAAATTTTTCTTTAATTTTTCTATTGCTATTTTTTTTAAAGCAACTGGGGTTAAGTAACTTGCTCAAGGTACAAGGCCAGTTATTTTGTGTGGGTGTTAAGTATCTGAGGGCAGAACCAATCCCAGGTCCTCCCGACTCAGGGGCCAGCAGCTCTCACTCACTACGCCACCAAGCCGCCCCTTGCTATTGCTCTTTAAACAATTGTGGAGTCACTATTATTTGTTTCAATTGTTTCATTATCATTTTGGGAAGGAGCCTGCTCTAGTTTTTGTTATTACAGCATTATGCCTCTCTTCTGGGAATTTTGCCTCACTTCCTTTAACCCCACATTCATTATACTTAGGCCTCTTTTATGTGTTTGTTCATTTTTTTAATCCTTTTCCTAGGCTTTTCCCCCACAAGGTTTTACTTCTGATGAATTCTTTCTTTTCCCCTCTTTATTTGGTAAATTTCTTGCTTTTTGTTTTGTTTTGTTTGAGGTGATGAGTGGGGAACTTGGCTATACACAATCTTTCATTTCATCATCTTTCAGCAAGTCCTCCCAGTCCACATTTCCTACTTTGCATTGCTTTATTTTTAATATCTACAAACAGCTCCAGAATGGGAGAAAGGTAATATCATCCTCAAAGCTATTGTCCAAGGCTGATATTTGCTGCCCCAACCCTTTAACTGGGGTAGCTTCCTTAGCGTGCAGTTTCAGTGTAACACATGCAATTTGACTTGTCCAAATAAATCTCTACATGCCATAGAACAAATGTGTTTCTTAATGGCAGAACTATCTCTGTTCTGTGAATAGTTTCCTGAAAATGTTTGCTTCAAACATTTGTGATTTGGCACATTAAAGGGAAAGTCTCCCACCAAACCTATCCAAATCCCATCTTTGAATTTGCCTCCTGATTGGTTTCCAATAGATCATATAAAATGATAAAGAGAGTGATAAAGTGAAAACAAAAACTCAGTCACTGAACCACATACCTACACCTCCACACCTGGTTTCAAAATGAGGAATCAAATACAGGTTATGAATTAGCACTGAAGAAAGGACAATGTAAAAGCCTATACTTGGCTGCCAGCAAAGGCTTCTCTTCTACACCTGTTCCTATTATATTTCCTCTTTCATACCATTTCTGTGATAAAGTGTATGTATTTTCTATAATCAAGTAATAGAAAGAAAGAAAAAAAGCTTCAGGCCAAATAATAGAGTATGATGGGAAAAAGCTTGTCTCATGAAGAAATTGTTTAAATTAAATGTTTCTCTTGTCTGGAGTTATTCTAACAAAAATGATTGGGATGGAGCTCAGTAATACAACCAAAGTTCAAATTAGGAATATAAGAAGTACAAATCTCATGCCTGTGGTTACTTTTCCTGTCCCTGTATGTTATGAATTTCTAAACCATGGGACTCGCACCATAAAAACTAGTGGCTAGAAATTTGACTCTAGGAAGATTGTTAACTGCTACAGTTGATGGTGTTTTCCCCAGAGGTAATACTTATGTCATAATGAAAATAGAGTGGAAGACCTGTAAATGTCATCAGAGGTAGATAAAAGTCATATATTTACACTGGTGAATGGGTTGTTTTGCTTCTCCTATATAACATTTCAAATAAATTCATTTTCAATCATGACCTACTATAAACTCAAAATGATTTTCAAAGCTAAATCTAAAGAAAATATGAGTATTTTTTCTTGAGGTAATTATATTAAAAAACAAATGCTAACCCCTTATAGTCTTCTTTTGCTTATTCCCCTGTGAATTTTCCACTTTGTTGATTATTCACAGAAAATGTTAAATCCTCAGCTGACTTTTGTTGATGCCTAATAGGATTGGGGCGGGGTGGATTCTGGGTCTCTTCTGTTTTTCCTATTTGATTTTACTTATTTCAGTTTTGAATTCATTGTGTTGATCTCTTCAGCTTTTTATCACAGTCACTTCTAGGAAAAGAGTGTTTTTCCACCTCTCTGCAGTGAATTGTTCATTGCAACAAAGAAAAGCAATTATGCAAGAAGACCCAATATATGGGATGAACCTGACAAAAGACCTGATATATGGGATGAATCTGACAATATAGGCAATGTTTTGCCCTGGTAGTCCTCAGAGACCATCATTGATTTTTCAATTATTCAGAGATAGGTTTTCTTTTCATTTATGCTGCTATAGTTAATGTATGTGCATATGTGTGTATGGGTATATAGATTCTACTTTTCTCTCCCCTATAAGTACATATACATTTAACCATGTTTTGTTGAATTCCTCATATTCATGGTTTCTTAAGGGACAATGATGTTCTGTTACATTTATATGGCAGACTTTTTTCTCTTCCATCGTTTTTAAGCAATTAGGGTTAAGTAACTTGTTCAAGGTTATATGGCCAGTTATTTTGTGTGGGTGTTAAGTATCTGAGGCCAGAACTGATCCCAGGTTTCCTGACTCCAGGGTCAGTGCCACCTGGCTGCCCCTAAAATTTATATGATCATTTTGCTGTATATCTATCTATCTATCTATCTATCTATCTATCTATCTATCTATCTATCTATCTATCTATTACTTTTTGGAGGGCAATTGGGGTAAAGTGACTTGCCCAAGGTCACATGACTAGTTTTTGTATTAAGTGTCTGAGGCCGGATCCGAACCCAGGTCCTCCTGACTCCAGGGCCAGTGCTCAATACACTGTGCCACCTAGCTGCCATTTTCTTTTCCATTTTGATGGGCATCTATCTTGTTTATAGATTTTAATATGGTAAGAGAATCTTCTATGAATATTTTAGTATATGTTGGACCCTTTTGGTTTTAACTTTTACTTTTTTGGTGGTTTATATCTACTAGCACAATTACTGTCTTAAAAGTCATGGACAGTTTACTTTCTCATTCCAGAATTATAGAAATATAATTAGAATTATTGAAATATAAATTGATATCCAATGTTGTAAACCTGAGTTCACAGCTCCACCAATAATGTATTAGCATGCCTGTATTCCCATAGACTCTCTGGCATTTGGCTATTCCTGTTTTATTTAACTATTTGTCAATAAGAAGGTTAAGACTCAGCTAACATTCACAAGTAAAAACTCAGTATTCCTTTAATTTGAATTTTAAATTTTTTTCTGATTGGAAGATGGCTTTCATGTGAATATTTATCATTTTAAATTCTTTTTAAAACTATTCATATCCTTTAGTCATTTTTCTTATGACATCTTTTGGAATTTTGTATTTTTGACAATTCTTGGTCCATCTTGGATATTTTACTTTTATCAGTGGTATTTTGAGAGGTGACTAGGTGGCATATTAGATCAAATATTGGAACTCAGTCACAAAAATGTGAGTTCAAATATGGTCTCAGACACTTACTAGCCGGGAGACACTAGGTAATTCACATATTCTATATCAGTCTCATTTTTTTCAATCCTATGATAAAATGGGAGATAATAATAGTGCCTACTTCCCAGGATTGTTTTGAGAATTGAAAAAAATATTTATAAAGCTTTTAGCATGGTGCATGACATTTAGTATGTGCTTGATAAATTCTGTTTCCTTCCTTACTTCAGATATTGTTTCCCATCTAACAGCTTTCACAAGAGTTTATCTAATTTATTTTATTTGTTCAAAAGCTTTTTTATAGGGGTGGCTAGGTGGTGCAGTGAATAAAGCATCTGGTCCTGGAGTCAGGAGGACCTGAATTCAAATCTGGCCTCAGACATTTGACACACTTAATAGCCCTGTGACTTTGTGCAAGTCTCTTAACCCCAATTGCCCTCCAAAAAGCAAAAAAAAAAAAAGCTTTTTGGTGGGATATATTTTATCCTAACTGTTATTTAAGAATCTTGTCTCCTCACCATAGTTGTAAAATATGCTTATTTTCTTTGTCTTCTACATTTTTTATGATGTGTCTTTTACATCCAGATCTCATATGCATTTTGAGCTTATTAATCAAATGTTATAAAACAGGGAATCTAGGTGGCACAGTGGATGGAGTGCCAGGTCTGGGGTCAGGAAGATCTGAATTCAAATGTAGTCTCAAATATTTACTAACTACCATGTTTCCCTGATAATAAGACACTGTCTTATTATTTTTTTTGGACAGAAAAACACCAGAGGGCTTATTTTCAGGGGAGGGCTTATTTTAATGAACATTGACAGCAATTTTAATAAACAGGCAAATGTGAACAAAAAAATGTACCTTTATTCAATAAGCAAATCACTGGGAAAGAACAGGATGATGCGGTCACTGCTGCAGCTCTGATTTGATGCAGCTCGGAGCGCGGTGTGCGTTTCACGGGGGGGGGAACGGTGCATACAGAGGGTACTGTAATGTAGCGTGTAGCGCAGGGGATCACCTTCACTACAGTAGCAATCTCAATAGGGCTTATTTTCGGGGGAGGGCTTATTTTAGAGGAATCTTACACAGTAAGGGGAGGGCTTATTTTATTATCAGGGAAACACGGTATATGACCCTGAGAAAGCAACTTAACCTTGATTGCCTCAGTTTCCTCATCTATAAAATGAACTAGAAAAGAAGAAATGGCAAACACTCCAGCATCTTTACCAAGAAAACCTCAAATGCTGTCATGAAGAGATGAAAACAACTAAAAAAACCAACTAAACAACAACATAACACAGGTAAAACATTTTTCAAACCTTAAAGTACAATATAAATGATAACTGTTGCTACAATTCTTTACAACATTGGTTTGAACAAAATTTTTTTGCTGAACTTCTTTCTGTTTTTCCCAGCAGTTTTCCCAGAGGGAATTCTTTTCTGAGTAGCTTGTATTCCTGGGTTTTTCAGCAAGACCCTTATTCTGTAATTGCTTCTGCTCCCTGCTTATCTTGTCCACCACTCCACTGATGTGCTTTTATGTTGTCTGTGTTGTTTTACTCCACACATAATATCATTGGTGACTACTACTTTGTAATATATGTTAAGATTTGGTAATAGTGAACCCACTTCATTCATACTATTTTTATCATTTTCCTTGAGATTCTAGATTTTTTTGTTCCTTCAAATGAACTTAATATTTTCAGCTGTTTTTATAACTTTCTTGAAAATTTGGTATAGACTATATCTGTGAATAAATTCACGTAATACCATCATTCTTATTATATTGTCATGGTCTAATCATCAGCAGTAAAAAATCTCTTATTTCAATTTTTTTTTGTTTGTTTCTGTAAAGCTGGTTTTGAATTTTATTTCTATAAAAGTTAGGTATCTTACTAAGTCCCATACATTCATTTCTGAAATTATTTTAATGGAATTTTTCTTGTTATCATTTCTTTCTATTTTCCTTGTTTGTTTTTAGCATTATATAGGTATGCTGATTATTTCTGTAGATTTATTTTATTGTTCATTCACTTTTTAGTTTGTCCAACTCTCCATGAGCCAATATTTAGGGTTTTCTTTATAGACATTGGAGTGGTTGGCAATTCCTTCTCCAGCTCATTTTACAGATGAGAAAACTGAGGCAACCAGGGTTGAGTGACTTGCCTGGGGTGATACAGCTAGTCAGTATCTGAGGCCATATTTGAATTCAGTTCTGGCACTCTATCAACTGCATCACCGAGATTCCCTATTAACTTTGTAGTCAAGACACTTTATCTTAACTATTATTTATATAAATCATCTTCTTTTCCCTCCTATTTATTTTATATCCCACTTCCCTATAATAACAGTTGTTCAGATGCTAATGAATTTAATTTTAGTCTAAGACAACAGGGTCTTGCATGTATCAGTTGCTCAATATATTTGTTGGATAAATGAATGAAAATCATAATACCAAGTCAAATATAAACATTTCCAGATTTTCTGCATCACTCTTCTCCTTCAAAGTATAAATAATTAAAAGTTGTCAAAACTATTTTTAAAAAGACCACCCAGTATTCCAGAATTATTAATTATCTTCCCTTACCCAAGGAATTATACCAAGTTTATTTTTAAGATAAATTCTGCTTTAGACTAGTGTTTTGTATATGTCTAAGATGTGATATCTCTATCTACGGAATTAATGGGGGTGGTGGGCAGGAATTCTCAACAAAGTTGTAAAATGAGAAAGCTAGAAATTATTCATAGTATGGTTTCATTACTTTAATAGAAATGTGAATTCCCCAAATCTCTAATTTCAACAAATATTTAAATATACATTTATGTGCCAGTCACTGTGCTAGGTCCTGGAGTTCTAGAGGTCAATGGAACTGTATTTGATCTTAAGAAATTTACTTTCTATTAAGGGAGACATCATCTACATATATAAGTAAGTGTGAAATATGGATGAGGTGTGCATATGTGTGTGTGTGTGTGTGTGTGTGTGTGTGTGTGTGAGGGATTGTCGAGAGCATCAGGAAAAAGAAAATCTCACGTAAGAGGAATCACTTTAGTTTAGCATTGAAGCAGGTTAGAGATCCTAAGATGAAATGTAGAAGGAATGAATTCTGGTCAAAGGGATAGTCCAGAGGCAGAAAGATAGGAGAAAGAATGTTATGTATAAGGAACAAATAGGCCAGTGTGTTGGAATGCAGAGTGTGGGAAGGGGAATAGTGTATAAGATTGGAGCTGAATTGTGAAGAGTTTTACATTAAAAACAGAACGGATTATATTTTATCTGAGAAATAATAGAGCCAATGGAATTTTTTGAGCATTAGAAATACAATCAGAGTTGTGTTCTAGAAATGTCTCTTTAGTATTTCTGTGAAAGATAGATTGAAGAAGGAAGAGTGTTGACATAGGGAAACCAATATTAAGGTTATTGTAATCATCCAGGTGGGGAGGTGAAAATGGCTTGAACTAATGAAGTTACCTTGTGTATAGAGAAAAGGGACATTTTGGGGAGGTTAACTTGACTAGATTTGGTTCCTGATCAGACATGAAAAGTTGAAGGTTACTCTAGGGTTGAGAAACTGGGTTCTTTAGAGAAGTAGGGAAGCTAGTAAAATAGCTGGATATGTAGGGCTAAAGCCAGGAAATCATGAGTTCTCTTTTGAACATGTTAAATTTGACATATCTATGGGACCACATTAGCATATTTTTTTAAGTTTCTGTGCTTACCTTATGATCCATCCCATAGGAACAATATAGATCTATATACGTAGCATTAAGAGAAGCCATGTATAAACTCTTCTATGTGGTTTCATAATGGAAATATCAAACAACAATTGATGATGTAGGACTGGAGTTCAGATAGATTAGGACTGGATATATTGGTCTGGGAATAATTTGCATCATCATTTTAATTGAACTCAAGTGGGCTGTTGAAGTCACTGAGACTGTGGGTATATGGAGCGAAGACTAGAGGACCAGGACTCAGATTTATAAATACATAAATGCCTTGAAAAAAACAAATTAAAGTATTTTTTAAAACCTGCAATATTGTGCCTTCCATTAGCAAAAGTAATCAAATGTTAACTATAAATAGGGTTATTCACCAAAACTAGAGTTTAACATTTAATTTGTAGTCAGATGACTATATTTCTACCTTTAATTCTAGTGTATTTTCCATAATTTTAGTGAGTAAAAACCAGTTTTTGGATAATACCTGCATCAGCAAAAACTAATTTAGGAATTCCTTAATTAAGAGATCATTAAGAATAATTTGGTCTGGATATTTTGCTTTTAATTGAAATTATCACTGTACCTAAATAACTATAGTTTGAAAAACATAGTTGCACACTGCTTACATTTTGATGTAGGAACTATTAATATTTTCATAATATAACCCTTTTTACTGAGTTATATGGTTTCACTTAATCAATGATCATCATTCATAAAGTTATTCCATGTAAAATTCTAAATAATTAATTCAATATATAAACATGTACATTAATTCTTGATGCCTTCAACATAAAACTAGGCATAGGAGAGAAAAGTAAAACACATACTTGAAAATATGACTCAAGATTAAGCAAGGAAAGCACTAAGTTTGTATGTTACACAGAAGTCTCCCCACTCCCTTTAGAGGATTGTGCTAGTATTCACTTTTAGTTTCCTGGATTTTTCTTCTGATTTTTCTCACTGACATAAGGCACCTCAATATATGAAGCACTCTAACAAACCCTGTATAAATTATTCTAGCTAGCTTTAAATTCTCAACCCTTGTGAGAGCAGCTGATGCCTTTATTCAATGTGACAAAAGGTAAACCCTGAGGACCCTTAGACTAATAAGAAAAGAAAACCTCTCTTAGCTCCTCCCAGATTATCTGGTCTTCTTCAAGTTTCAGAGTATAGATCCCCCTATCTTCTCACAAGATAAACTTCTCTTTTATTTGAGACACATATGATCTGGCACCACATTTTATTGACTTGTAGGGGACAAGAATATTGAATAGGAATCCTCAAGCATAATTGAATAAATACCCCATGAGAACTCCATTAGGAAATCTTTCTGGAAAAGGTTTTATTTTTTCCTTCTTCAGGGAATTACTTATTAAAATAACCTAAAAAAAAACCATCAGTGAAAAAGCATGTGTTGTAGCTAACATTTTCTTCTTATGCATTGTGCCCCCCTTCTAATTAACTTAACTATTGAAACATTTGGGTGAATGAACAAGTATTTCTAAGCCTTCTTCTCTTTCACACATGGAATTCTCAATTGTCTTTCTCCCCTTTAACACAATCATTTGAGAGAAAAGCTTTCAATTATCTCTCTCCCCTCTAACACAATACTTTGCAGGAGACCCTTTCAATTATTTTTCTCACCTCTAAGACAATAATTCTAGGGAGGGGCTCTCAAGTTCTGTCACTCCATAGAAAAGGGACTGCTACATCATTTAAAAGTCCAAAATGTTCCCTCTCATTAAGAATCAAACAGGAATACTTGTTGGCAAGTAAAAATGGATGTCTGCATTACCCTCACTTGTATAAATCAGTATGGGTGCTTGCTCTTTCCTTTGTTAAGGAGATCTCTTTGCTTTTCTTCTAGAAACAAGTCTATAGGATTCTTTGCTTCGAGATATGTTTTACCAGAAACCATTAAAGATAAATAGATTCCCTGCTAAGTAGTGTACCAATTAATTTCTTATATGTCTTTTATATGCCTGAAGCTGTAAGATATGGATGTCTTTATTCAGGAAACCATATTTATTAGAATAAGTAAATACACATATGTTTATAAACATACACACACATATGCATGAATCTCTTTGTACTCTGGTTTTGTTGAAAGGCCTTTTTGTTCTCTTGTTCATTAACCTGGCACTCCAAAGACCTAGGGGTCTCACTGCCCTCAATGTCTACTAAAGCCGTGAACCCATAGATAAAGCACCCATCTGAAAAATCCCCAAAGGAATTCTAAGCCTTTGGGCAGTTAAGAATGTCTTTTAATAAACCTAGGTCCAACAGCTGTGAAAGCAATTACAAAGCTAAATTGTAAGTTTGCCCACTGGATCTATGGCTTCCATGTATTGTATTTCAGTTCCAGATATGCTATAACAGGCAAAATGTATGCTGGAGGTGCTACAATTTTGAAAATACTGAAGGATCTATTCTCAAGGCATTTGAGAGGAGGAATGATCTTGAACTCCTGTGGTAAAAAGCTATACTATTAGTACAAAAACAATGCTTTTGAAAGGATATCTGTACTAATGATACATACACCTTTAAAAAAAAACTCTGAATAGTTCACATGAGCATGATTTTTAAATGTATGGAGGAAACTGGATTCAAATCCCTCCTTAGATATTGATGTACAACCTTGGGCATGCCTTTTAAACTCTTTGTGCCTCAATTTCTTTATATGTAAAATTAGGGGATTGAACTGAGGGACTTCTAAGGTATATAGCTCTAAAATATATATGATCCTTAAAAAATTATGAGAGGAAATAGGCAAAATTCCACAGCCCACTGCTTCTTTATAGTCACACAACTGATTGAAAGGTATTGAAAATACAATATCTCTTTTTGTTATTTATTAATTATAAAAGGCATTTAACTCAAAAGAATAAAATGCTTCCTTAAAGCCTCTCCTAAACAAAAATATCTTCTATGCATATTTTAGAATTTTACAAAATTACTTGAGAGCAATACAACTTGATATGTGATAGATACAACCAGAGAGAAAAATTTCTTCTACATCTCTAATTATCAATATCAAAAGAGGCATTAAAAAGATGTATAATTACCAAAGGGCATCATGGGAAGAGTCAGTCCAAATGGAAGCATTCTGCAGAAATGGTGAGGTTTGCCTAATGCTATTATTTTCAGGTGGCACTATATTATTTGCATCAAGGCCCAAGATAACTACAACCTCTTTGGGGTGTAGGATATTCTGGAAAGACTAATACCTCTAGTGTGAGGACTATCAATCCCATTTCAAGGCTGCTTTCTACTTTTGCTGTCTCTGACTTACCCATTTCTCACCTTTGGCTCTAAGAAGCTCAAGAATGAGCAACAGCCACACCCCAGTAAACTGTTTAGGACCAGGGGTGAGGAACCTGTGGCCTTGATGCTGCATGTGGCCCTCTAGGTCCTCAAGTGGGGCTCTTTGATTGAATTCAAACTTCAAAGAATGAATCCCTTCAATAAAAGGATTTATGGAGGCCTGGAAGATGACCCCAGGCAGCACAGAGGCCCATATTAGGCCTGATCAACTTGTAGGCAAGTTGATCCATCAACCTCAAGGGCCACTGACAGACCTATCATTGCAGGGCTGGGACTGGATGGAGCTGGGTAAGAGTCAAATGCAGGGCCCCTGGTAGTGGCAGCAGATACTCCTGGGACTACCAACCCACAACCTGGAAATTTTAAAAGCCCCTATCTGAACTTCCAGGGTCCAGGAGAGCAAAGTGAACCCTGGCTGCTCCAATCCCTCCCTGTGACCCTGAAAACACAGTAATTACTTCCCTAGAGAAAAACTTTAAACTGTAAAGGCTTGGGAACCCTAGAGGAAGGGTGTGGCTAGAGCCCTGCCTCAAAATGGGTAGAAAGCAGATGCAAAGACAAAGACTCTGGAGTCCTACTATTGTGAGTGGGAGGAAGCAAATTCAGAGGGAGACAGTGTTGACTCCACACCTACAGCTGAAGCCTCAACAGGGATCTGGTCTCAAGCACAGAAAGCATTCTTAGATGAGCTCAAAAAGAACTTTGAAAACCAAATTAGAGAGATAGAAGATAAAAAGAACAATTCTTTTAAAATCAAAATTAGAAAAACATTACAATGAAGAAAACAGCTCCTTAAAAAGAAAAGTGGGTAATATGGAAAAGGAGCTCCAAAAACTAACCGAGGAAAATAATTCACTAAAAACTAGAATCAACCAAATTGAAGTGAATAACTCTATGAGGAACCAAGAATCAGTCAAACAAAATATCAAGAATGAAAAATTAGAGAGGTAAAATATCTCAATGGAAAAATAACTGACCTGGAAAACAGATTCAGAAGAGATAATCTGAGAATCATAGGTCTACCAGAAAATCATGATGAAAAAATGAGCCTGGACAATATCTTCCAAGAGGTCATCAAGGAAAACTGCCCTGAGATAACCAGAGGGTAAAATAGAAATCGAGAGAATCCACTGGACACCTCCTGAAAGAGATCCCAAATTGAAAAGTCCTCGAAATCTTGTGGCCAAACTTGAAAACAACGAGGTCAAGGAGAAAATACTACAAGCAGCCAGAAGAAACAATTAAAATATTGCAGAACCACAGTGATGATTGCACAGGATTTGGCAGCTTCTACACTGAAAGATCAGAGGAACTGGAATATGATTTTTCACAAGGCAAAAGAGCTCGGGTTACAACCAAGGATCACCTATCCAGCAAAACTGAACATATTCTTCCAGGCAAGGAGATGGTCATTCAAGGATATAACAGATTTGCAGAACTTCCTGATTAAAAAACCAGAGCTCAATGGAAAATTCAACCTCCAATTACAAGATGCAAGAGAGACATAGAAAGGTAAATAAGGAAAACACACACACACACACACACACACACACTGTTATTTAATAAGAGCAAACTATAGACAAATAGAGGGTATGGGTATAAACTACACAAAATGATGATAAAAAACCTTATTAAGGGCTAAAAAGGGACTGCAATGAAAGAAGAGGAAAGAATGAAGCAGAAATGGGTAAATCATGCTGCACAAAGAGGCATGAAAACAATATAATAGAGGGAAAGAAGGGAGGGAGATGAGCATTATATGAGTTTTTCCCTCATTGGTTCTGGTGCAAGGAGGGAATACCACCATCAGTTAAGTATATGACTCTATTGAGAAGAGACATAAAACATATCATAATAGAGGGAAAGAGGGGAGGGAGAGGAGCATTTCATGAGATCTGTTTTTGTCAATCTTGGTTTGTGGAAGAAATAACATACTACAATAAGTAAAAAAATCTATCATATCATACAGGCAGTAGGAGGGGAGAAGGGATAAGAAAGGGGGTGGTTAGAAGGGAGGAAAGAAGAGGGAAGGGGAGGAAAAAGGAGGGGAGCTGATAAGAAGGGAATACTGAGGGAGGTTGCAGTCAAAAGGAAAACTCTTAAGAAGGGGAAGGTGGAAGGGGACACAAATACAAGCATAAACAGGGGAGGGAATAGGATGGAGGGAAAGAGAAAGATAGTAATCATAACTGTGAATGTGAATGGGATGAACTCTCCCATAAAATGGAGGCAGAGAGCAGAATGGATTAAAAACCATAATACTACAATATGCTGTTTACAAGAAACACATTTGAAACAGGGGGATACACACTGGGTAAAGATAATAGGCTGGAGTAGAATATATTATACTTCAGCTAAAGTAAAAAAAGCAGGGTTGGCAATCCTTATATCAGATACAGCAAAAACAAAAATAGATTGAATTAAAAGAGATAAGGAAGGAAACTATATCCTGCTAAAAGGCACCCTCAAGAATGAAGAAATATCATTACTTAACATATATGAACCAAGTGGTATAGCATCCAGATTCCTAGAGGAGTAGTTAAAGTAATTAGAGGAAGAAATAGATAGCAAAACTATAGTAGTGGGGAACCTTAATCTCCCCTTCTCTGAACTTGATACATTTAACCTCAAAATAAACAAAAAAGAAGTTAAGGAAGTGAATAGAATTTTAGAGAGGCTAAATATGATAGATTTCTGGAGAAAACTGAATGGGGATAAAAAGGATCATACCTTCTTCTCAGTGGTACATGGCACATACACAAAAATCACTAGGGCATAAAAACCTCAAAATTCAGTGGGGAAAGGCAGAAATATTAAATGCATCATTCTCAGATCATGATGCAATAAAAATCATATGCAATAAGGGGCCATGGAAAGCTAGACTAAAAACTAATTGGAAACTAAACAATTTAATCCTAAAGAATGAGTGGGTCAAACAAGAAACTATAGAAACAATTAGTAATTTCATTCCAGAGAATGACAATTATGAAACAGAATACCAAAATTTGTGGGATGCATCAAAGGCAGTTCTTAGGGGAAGTTTTATATTTCTGAGTGCATATATGAATAAATTAGAAAAAAGGGAGGTAAATGAATCATTCATGCAATTGGAAAAGCTAGAAAAAGAACAAATTGAAAATCCACAATTAAGTTAGACATAATGAAAACCAAAGGAGAGATTAATAAAATTGAAATTAAGAAAACTATTGAATTAATAAATAAAACTAAGACCTGGTTTTATGAAAAAACCAATAAAATTGATAGACCCTTAGCCAATATGATAAAAAAAGAAAAAAGGAAACCAAATTATGAGGTGAATCTACCTCCAATGAAGAGAAAATTAAAACAATAATTAGGAATTATTTTGACCAATTGTATGCACATAAATTTGACAATCTTGGTGAAATGGATGAATATTTACAAAACTATAAATTGCCCAGATTAACTGAAGAGGAATTAAATTACTTAACCCCATCTCAGAAAAAGAAATTGAACAAGTCATCAGTGAATTCCCTAGGAAAAAATCTCCAGGGCCAGGTGGATTTACTAGTGAATTTTATGAAACATTTAAAAAACAATTGATTCCAATACTCTACAAACTATTTGGTAAAATTAGTGAAGAAGAAGTCCTACCAAACTCTTTTTATGACACAAATATGGTACTGACACCAAAATCAAGAAGAGATAAAAAGGAGAAAAAAATTATAGACCAATTTCCCTCATGAATATAGATGCAAAAATCTTAAATAAAATATTAGCAAAAAGACAACATCAACTTATCACAAGAATAATACACTTCGATTAGGTAGGATTCATTCCAGGAATGCAAAGATGGTTTAATATTAGGAAAACCATCAGTATAGTTGATCATATCAATAATAAAACTAGCAGAAACCATATGATTATCTCAATGGAGGCAGAAAAGGCTTTTGACAAAGTACAACACCCATTCCTATTAGAATCACTAGAAAATATAGGAATTAACAGAGCTTTTCTTAAAATAATAAGTAGCATCTATTTAAAGACATCAGCAAGTATTATATGTAATGGGGATAAGCTAGAAGCATTTCCAATAATATCAGGGGTGAAACAAGGGTGTCCCCTATAACCCCTCTTGTTCAATCTGGTACTAGAAATGTTAGCAGTAGCAATTAGAGAAGAAAAAGAAATCAAAGGAATCAAATTAGTCAAAGAAGAGACCAAGTTATCACTCTTTGAAGATGATATACTTAGAGAATCCTAGAGAATCAAGTAAAAAAAAAACTACTTGAGACAATAAATAAGTTTGGCAAAATTGCAGGATATAAAATAAACCCACATAAATCCTCGGCATTCCTGTATATTTCTAATGAAATCCAACAGCAAGAGATAGAAAGAGAAATACCATTTAAAGTTACTGTAGACATTATAAAATATTTGGAAATCTACCTGCCAAAACAAACCCAGGACCTATATGACCACAACTACAAAACACTTTTTCACACAAATACAGTCATATCTAAGTAACTGGAAAAACATCAATTACTCGTGACTGGGTTGAGCTAATATAATAAAATGAAAATTTTACCTAAATTAAATTACATATTTAGTGCCATACCAATCAATTTACCAAAAATCACTTTATAGAATTAGGAAAAATAGTAACAAAATTCATTTGCAAGAACAAAAGGCCTAGAATAACAAGGGAATTAATGAAAAGAAATAGTAGGGAAGGTAGCCTAGCTATACCAGATTATAATCTGTATTATAAAGCAGCAGTTATCAAAATTATTGGTACTGGCTGAGGAATAGAGCAGTGGATCAAGGGATTAGATTGTGTACACAAGACTCAGCAGTCAATGACTATAATAATCTACTCTTTGGTAAACCCACAGACCCCAGTTATGGGCATAAGAACTCACTATTTGACAAAAACTGCTGGGAAAACTGGAATATAGTGTGGCAGAAACTGGGCATAGACCATTATCTAACACCATATACCAAAATGAAGTCTAAATAGGTGCATGATCTGTGTATAAAGGATGACACTGTAAGCAATCTGGGAATGCAAGGAATAGTTAACTTTCAGATTTATGGAGAGGGGAAGACTCAATGACCAAACAAGAATTAGAGAGCATTATAAAATGCAAAATGGGTAATTTTGATTACATGAAATTGAAAAGCTTCTGTACAAACAAAGCCGAGGTAACCAAGATTAAGAGGGAAGTGGAAAATTGGGGAAGAATTTTTTCAACCAGTATCTCTGATAAAGGCCTTATTTCTCAAAGTTCTATGGTGACAAGCAAAGGTGTAAAGCAGCAGGTGCAGATCCACTGGGAGTTATAGTTATAACCTTGCACACAGGCAGCCTAGCCCAGACCATAGGGTCAGTTTTTCAATGGACTGAAGCATCAATGGGATTGGGCACCCCGCTGGGCATCTGCACAATGTTTTTTAAGGACCACACTGCTCACCTCGTGGTGTGAGGAAGGGGCTAGAAAAATGCCCTAAAAATTGTCTGCTTTGCCCACCTCTGCTCTGCTTGCTACACCATGTGGTAATGCTACCTTGTAGTCAAAACACCCAAATAAAAAAGTACAAAAACTTTTGTGAGGATTATTCCTTCATCATCAGTACATGTAATGTGCACATGCTTATGGAAAACAAGAAGAAATTCAGTGAGCCTGAAAGACAAACAGTTCTTGTGAGAGAACTCAGCAGGTATTACAGCCAAATAGCAACCTTGCACAAAAGAAGGCTGGCAAATAATGGCCAAGTTGCCAAAGCTGGAGCTGGATACACATTTTTCTGGAGCAGCCACAGTGATAGAGAGTGCTATGAAACTAGTATAGATTTTGAAATTAAAACTAACCTAGCCAACCAGCTTGTATGCCTCTCAAAAAGAGTGAACGATAGATTAATGGCAATGCAATTGCCATTTGCCTGAAATGACACCACCATCTTTAGTGTCTATGTTCCCACCATGATGAACCCTGATGAGGTCAAAGAAAAATTTTGTGATTACCTGCAGAACCTTATCAGCAATGTGCTGAAAAGGGACAAGCTTATAATTCTGGATGACTTTAATGCTAGAATAGGCACAGATGGTGTGACATGGCAGGGA
Source organism: Petaurus breviceps papuanus (assembly GCF_028583685.1). Classification (NCBI taxonomy): domain Eukaryota; kingdom Metazoa; phylum Chordata; class Mammalia; order Diprotodontia; family Petauridae; genus Petaurus; species Petaurus breviceps. The sequence goes on along the minus strand of NW_027186304.1, from coordinate 69,192,771 downwards.
GTCCTTGGGAGGAATGGAATCTGAAACAGCAATTGTAATGGTTACTTACTACCGAAGACTTGTGCATCTCCTGGCATTCTCATCACCAACACTGTCTTCCATTCACCTAAACACAATAAAACTTTGTAGATGTACCCTCACAGCAAACATTGGCATTTAATAGATTAGATCATTGGAAGAAGAGACTGTATGTGAGAGTAAAGGTGATGTGTGGTGCAGAGCACTTGACTGATCATAGATTTATACTCTCCAACCTACATTTTCATTCAACAAAAGTAGCAGCCCCAAGGAAGATAATTTCCAGAAGACAATGTCAACAGATTAGAGTGCTTCTCCTTGAATGAACAATTTGTTGCTAACTTGGAGGGAAAGCTGAGCCAACACACAGTTGGGAACAGTGCAACAGAAAAGAGTGGGAAGCTTTCAGAGATATTGTGTACAGCACCACATTTACTCATCTGTGCCAGAACACTTGCAAATATCAAGATTGGTTTGATTAAAATATTGAGAAAATTCAGAAACAGCTAAATAAAAAAAAGCAAGAACTCTACAGGTTTTGCCAGCAGACCTCTGTCTCTAAGAAGGTAGTGTTTGACTCCATCAAAAGTAATTGGAGCTTAGAGAGATCCAGGACTCTCGGCTCAGTAAGAAGGCAGAAAAAAAAAACTGGTTTTATGCTGATAGTAACAATCCGAAGCAATTTATGATGCCCTGAAGGTTATTTATGGGCCAAAACCTACAGTCTATCTTAGCTACTCAGTTCTGTTGAAACAACATTGATCAGTGATAAGGACATGATCCTGGAGAGATGAACTGAAGATTTCCATTTTGTTCTCAACAGACCATCATCAATAAATGCTTAAATCATTGACCATATGCCTTAGGTTGAAGTCAATCTTTGATTCTTTCAATGCCATTAATCTCATCTTGTGTGGCAAACCACTTGGTGCTAATTCCATCTCAGCTCAGATTTAAAAGGCAGGTGGTTTGGTGCTCATACAAAAGCTTACAGAAATTTTCTGGGTTATATGGCAAGAGGAGGCTATCACTCAGGAATTAAGGATCCCTATTTTGCCCATTTCTATAAAGGAAAAGGAAATAGGTAGTCTTGTGACAACTGCAGGGTGAGGAGTGTCTCTCTCTTAATCATTGCTAACAAGATTCTTGCCAGAGTCCCCTTTAACAAGCTGATCTTTCACCTCAAAGATAATCATGTACCTAAGAGTCAGTGTGACTTCAGAAAGGGCTGAGGAACAGTCAATATAGTGTTTGCTGCCTGACAACTCAAAGAGAAATTCCAGGAGCAGAACAGAGGTCTGTCCACAATATTCACTGATCTAATAAAGGTCTTTGATACTGTCAGTCATGAGGGCTTATAAAATATCATGGCAAAATTTGGTTGCCCAGAGAAGTTTATCAGTATTGTATGTCAGTTTCTTGACAGCATGGTTGCACAGAATCTGTACCATGAACAATGCACTCATGCTTCCCCAGTCGTCAAGAGAGTGAAGCAAGGTTGTGTGCTTGCTCATGCTTTTTAGCTGGATGTTTTCAGTGATGTTGTTGGACTCCTTCAAGGAGGAGGAAAATGCCATCAAGGTCAGCTACTGCACTAATGGAAATCATTTAACTTAAAAAGGCCAGGAGCAAAAACTGAAGTAGAAGGAGAGATGGTGTACAACTTTTTGTTTGCAGATAACTGAACATGCAATGCAACCTCTGAGGCTAAGATGTAACAATGTATAGATCTGCTGCTTGTGCTAGTTTTGGTTTAACAGTTAATGCCAAGAAAACAGAGGTTCTCCACCAGCCAGTACCACACCACACATACGTGTGCACTATCAGTTATAAAAAAATGCAGAATATTGAATGCTATGGACAAGTTTACTTATCTTGGCAGTATACTCTCCAGGGATGTGCACACATAGGTAATGAAGTTAACACATGCATTGCCAGAGCTAGCTTAGTGTTTGGGAGACTTTGAAGGGAAGTATGGGAGAAAAGAGGTATTAGATTGCCTACCAACCTGAAGGATTACAGAGATGTTTGCACACCTCATTATTGTGTGTATGTGGATTCTGGACCAGAGCCATGCCAGGAAACTTAATCACTCTTAAAGGATTCTGAAGATCACCTGGCAATATAAAGTACCAGACACTGAGATCCTTTCTTGAGTTGAATTGCCAAGCATAAAACCTCTAATGCAGAGAGTACAACTCTAATAGCCATGTTGTTCAAATGCCAAAAGTACATTTTCCTAAATAACTTTTTTATGCAAAAATCACACAAGGCAAGCACTAACATGAAGGTAAGAAAAAATGAAAAAAGGACACTTTAAAGGTCTCTCTGAAGAACTTTGGAATCAGTTGTGAGATAATGGAGACACTGTAACAGGATCACCCAGTATGGCATGTCTATAGCAAAGAAGGCACTATTTGCCTTCACTATGAGTGAAGCAGAATTGCAATAGCTGAAGAGAAATATGAGATACACAAATTTTGAGACATCTCCACTCTAAATGTTTGTATGAACTATTTGTGCCTAATAGAAGTTTCTGAGCTTGTATTGTTCTCCTCAGTCAAAGTTGGACTTACTGTTCCTTAATCTCAACATAGTGATGTCACTTTGATACCCTTCGAGAATGAAAGTTAACAACCAAGCAACTCACAATATTCCTTAATGAGATTCATAAGATTTCATCTTAAAAAAAATCCACAAAGGAAAAGCCAAATGGACGAAACCTTTAATATTCATTTGAACTAATATTCATTGAATTGTACCATCTGTGAAATATATCTTGCACAGACCCTGAAGATGCATAGTGATCCGGCCAAAGAATTGAACAGGAAGAAGAGCAGGAGGATAGACTGTATTTGGGAAATTGTGCACTTTTTTTTTTAAGCAATCAGGGTTAAGTAACTTGCTCAAGGTTACACGGCCAGTTATTTCTGGGTGTGGTGCTGAGTATCTGAGCGCGGATTTGATCCAGGTCATCCCGACACTGGAGCCGGTGCTCTTACTCGCCGAGCCACCTGGCCACCCCTAAGCAATTGGGGTTAAGTAACTTGCTCAAGGTTACACAGCCAGGTGTTTCTGGGTGGGTGCTAAGTGCCTGAGCCCGGGATTCGATCTCCAGGTCTTCTCAACACTGGAGCTGGTGCTCTTACTCGCTGTGCTACCTGGCCGCCCCGAAATTGTGCACTTTCAACACTTTTGAGATAATTATTCTCAACCACCATTATTTTTGTAGCCATGATGTCAAATGACTATAAATAACTTAATACCACAATGTCTTAGAAATGGGAATAACTGAAAGAACAACAGAGAAAATCTAATACCTCTTGATTCAAACCCAAGAAATAACATGAAATATGTATTGTCAAGGATATGTATGGTTGGAAAAGGAGATGTGAGAGACCAGAAAAGATGATCAAATAGTAGAAGACAGTATAGTCTAATTTTCCCCATAACTACTCCAATAAAAGAAAAGCACCAGAAGAATTAGTGATTGGAAATCCAAAGAAAAACTAAAATATTTTTTCCAGCCTAGATCATCATAGCAAGACAAACTAATGGTATATGGGCACTGAAGAGAAAGTCCAGTCAAGAATGCCCCAACCAGATATGAATTATATGGAAACTGAAGTAGAGTCAGTGGCTGTGTTAGGCAAGAAAGGGTAAGGACTCATCACAGATCCAATAGGGACTCTGCCTGATGCTGTATACTGAGCATGGAATAGAAACAGGAGTGAATTAGTAATTATACGTATAGAATTGGATATATGATATGATAAAACATTAACTATACCCATATGACAAGAAAAAAGCACTGAGAGACTAAATGTAAACAAAGAAGAAATAAAATTATCAATTTTTTTTGGCCAGTGATATGATGATTTACTTGGAGGACTTTTAAAAAAGCCTGATTAAAAGACCTGTGACCAGGTATCAGCCTGTGAATTAGAGCAGGGATTGGTAAAGTCTACTCATACATGAACTTGGGCTATAATGGCTATATTGACTATATAGGATAGTCCCAGAGTGGGGTCCTGGATTGAATCCACAGATCTGATTAGAAATCTGGAGCTGAGTAACAAGTGCCATGTCATAGATCATGACTGCAATGTTTGCTTTAAAAAGAAAGCACATTACAGATGTTATTATTGTTGGTGTTGTTTGTCTTGTGTTCTCTAAGAGGACCATGACATTGGGCAGGTGATGTCATGACTCGCAGATGATTGGATTTAAGTGAGGTGGGGCTGTGCAAAGTCAGCAGTCTGACTTTCTCCTCTGGAGACATCTGGGTCCAGTGGTAAGGTCAGGACAACTGGAGATGCTCCAGATGCAATGGGAGCCCTCAACCTTTTAAAACTCTTTCCCAAATCTCAGTTTGTCCAAAGCAACAGCCCACTCAGTGATTAAGGTAGGTAAGAGATGAGGCAAAGAATGGCTTTTGTTACCTAATGAAAAAAAAATCTATCTGAGAGGGGAAGACCCTCAGGGTTTCTAGCAAAAGAAAAAAAAACTGGAAACAATTGCTATTTTCACTCATTCTGAGCCTTCATAGGCCCCAAAATGACCAATAAAGCTTGGGCTGGGAACTATTTTTGACCAATCAATGAGTGTCAGAATGATTTGGGTTTAAGTCATGGTCCTAGCTTGTAAACTCCAAGATATCTTGAGAAGATTCAATGATCAAAACTTATATTCCTTTGGGCAGAGCACCCCCAGGTAAAGGAATGATTCCCTGTGTGGACAGAGGGAGAGAAGAGAGGAAAGAAGGAAAGGAGGCAAGGAATGAGGGAAGGGAGGGAAAAAAAGGAAGGGAGAAGGGAAGGGAGGAAGGAAGGCAGGCAGGCAGGAAGGAAGGAGATGCATTTTGCATTTTGGAGAGCTATCTGGAATTATGTCTAATGAATTTTCACATTGCCCATATACTGTTTGACCCAGCAATATCACTACTAGGTCTGTTTCCCAAGATGATTAGGGGAAAAGGAAAACTTTATTTTCTAAAATGTTTATAGCATCTCTATTTGTGGTGGTAAAGAACTAGAATTTGTGGAGTTGCCTATCAACTGGAAAATGTCTGAACAAGTTGTGGTATATGATTGTGATTGAATACTCCTATTCCATAAGAAAAAAATGAGCTCAATGATTTTAGAAAAAGATATGAACAGATTTTCATGAAATAATGAAAAGCAAAATGAGCAGAACCAAGAGAACATTGTATACAGTAACAGTAATATTTTTTAAGAACAACTTTGAGTCACTAAATTATTTTGACTATTATAAATACCCAAATTCATTACAAAGGACCTATGAAGGAAGATGCTATTTACATCCAGAGGGGGGGAAAACTGATAAATGGAAGTAAATACTGAATGATTTTACATGTATGTACATATTTATATCTAATGGTAGATATCTATAGCATGGTGAGGGGAAGAAAAAAGGGGGAAAAGAGAAAAATACATGATAATGTTATAAATTTTAGAGGAATAGCAAGTCCTACATAATAGGTATGTAGTTTCACGTGCAAGAATCTTTTTTTCTGTTCTTCTGTGTTATATGAATGCTTGTTTTACTTAAGTTCAGAATAAAATCAATAAAATTTTTAAAAATGTAAATAAGAGTTCAAAACAGCAAAAAAACCCCAATAGATAGGAATCCCTAATGAAAAGAAGCATATAATTTAAAATTTAAAAATCATATATTAGCAAAAAGGCTGAAGCAACATATTGAAAATGATACTCTATGAATAGATTGGATTTATACCAATTTTGCTTAGTTGGTTCAATATTAGGAAATCTAAAAACATTACAGATGATATTAACAATATGAAAGTTTTTACAATAGATGCAGAATTTTTTTTTACCAAATATAACATATTTTTGATAAAAAAAAATAAAAAAGTGTAGTATGAGTGACCTTTCTTTAATATGGTAAAGAGTGTGTATCCAAAACTAAGAACATACATGATATTTAATGGAAATAAACAAGAAGCCTCTCCAATGAAAACAGACCTATGGTAAAGATGTTCATGTCTAACTGATAAAGTACTAACCATATGATAAAACATTAGCTATACCCATAAGACAAGAAAAAAAAGTATTGAGAGACTAAGTGTAAGCAATGGAGAAATAAAATTATCATTTTTTTGGCCAGCGATATGATGATTTACTTGGAGGACTTTGAAATATCAACTGGAATTAATTGAAAAATCAAAAAATTCAGCAAATTTAAAGGATATGTAATAGATCCAAATAAATCATTAGAATTTCTGTGTAGCAAAGCATTAAAGGATCACCTTACAGAGTTGGACAAAAATAATAAAATTTATTTGGAAGGGAAAGAAGCAAGAATTTATTAAGCACCTATTGGGTCAGGCACTGTGCTAAGAACCTTACAGATATCTAAATATCTAACTTGATTCTCATAACAATCCTATGAAATAGGTTCTATTGTTATTGCCATTTTACAGGTGGGAAGACTAAGTCAGACAGGTTGGTGAGTTCTCCACTGTCACAAAGCAAGTAAGTGTCTAAAGCTGGATTTGAACTCAGGTTTTCCTGACTACCTACTTAGCTGCCTCATTTTTCTAATAAAAATATTTTCTATGAAATGTGTTACAAAGAAATAGCATTAACAACTCCATTTTTTCCTTATCCACTTTTTTGTGAAGTTAATTTCCAACTTTTTGAAAATCAGCTGATCACAAGAAAGTCACAAGATGGGAAATTTACAATACTCCTCCCCATCCCCTACCTCAATGTCTCCCAATCCTGTTTCTTTTTTTCCTGCTCCTTTTAACTAGATATTAACTGTGTTGAAACCAAAGTTCAAGGTCCTTGTTGTTGACTAAAAACCTTAGATATGATTTGTTCTGCAATCACATGCCTTGGTAAATAAATCATTGTCTGGGTGAGTTTTGGAATTTTGTTTCTCTGTAATAGTTTATGATGAACCAGCCAGGATGGATGATGTGAGCAGTCATGTGATGACAGGCGTTTCACAGCAGAAGCTGCCTAGAGCACTCCAGCAATATTTCTATTGAGGGAATTCTTGGCTAAAAAACAAACAAAAAAAAAAAAACGAACTATCCTCGGACCTCCAGGTCCCCCAAACCACATCAAGACAGCTATCTCCTTAGAGGTGGCTGGTCCCTGATAAGGATACTATAGGGCCAGACTCCAGTAAGCTTATGGATACTCCCTTAGGAAAGTTCTTATTAGTCTGGGAAGAAGGGAAGCTTCCCTTTCAGAAGGGGATGATTAGGGATAAAGCTCTAAAAACACCCCAATTGAAGTATAATGATATTAAAATTTTATAAATTTTAAATTAAAATAAAATATTAAAAAAGACCTTGGCACTCTTAAGAAAATATTTTGTAGGGAAAAATCAGAAAAGGGTGGAGAAGGCTAATGAAGCCTCAAAGTAGCTCTTTCAGTTGTTGGTCAGTTTAAACAAGGACTTACTCTCCCAGATACTTGATTAGGTTTTCAGTGGGAGATAAGAAGGAAATACTTCAAGGTGTATTCTTTCTCTATGCCTTCAGAACTCTTGTCATGTTGGAGATTTCAGCAATAAAGACCAACAAGATAAAAAAGGAAATAATTTTCCTGGTTTGTGGAAATTTATGGCATTATAAACTAATTAGTGACTAAAAATAATAACTGAAATGTAAAACCTTTTATTTAAATTTGCAAATTATGGTAACATCTTTGAGGAGGTTTGCAGCTTTTGGAACATACTGGTTTTACCTATTAGAAAATAAGCGGAACTGAAGCTTTTTTGAAACAATTAAACAGAATTGTTTGGATAAGCTATAAGCAGAGTCACCCAAATGAAAAGGGAATGGACCACACATTTGTAAACCCTAAGGAATTCCAAAAGGTAACAATATTACAATTAATCACAGTTGTAAGAAAAAAAGTTTTAATTTGCAAAAGAAAAAATTCAGTAAAGACAAGTTCTTAAAATAGTCTGGGGCATGGTTGGGAAATAAAGACTAGAGGGATTAAGAAGATAATGTAGGTCATGGGAAGTGAGAAATCAGAGTGCAAAATGAAAGATGAGTTTTAAAGTTGGTAGACTTTAATCAAAGTGCACTGGAGAGATATAAAAAGAAAGGAAGAGAGAAATGTTAAACAACTAGGGATTAGAAGGTAATGTATAGAAACATTAAAGTAAGTTGAAGTCTGTTTGCACTATCCTTGTGGATGTAGAGTTTGAAAGTAAAGGGTTTGGAGTTTTGGAAAGAGGTTTAAGAATGGTTTGAGATAAGCCATATGGAGCCGCTTCCTATCCTTCACCTTGGGATTCCTTGTGCTAAAATTAAAGAGCCTCAGGGAAAGGTGAGATGTGCTGAGATGTGTACTTTTTCCACTCTCAAAGTACCTGGGTGAGTTTGGGTTAAGAACACAAAAGAAATTTAATTGGGTTCATTGAGTGATTTTATAGGAACCCAAAAATGTGTATGGGAGTCTTGAAAGTGGGCTAACTGAAAGCTATCGCCACCGAAATCTGAGGACTTGGCAGCTAACGGTCCTTGGGAAAATTGAGATTTTGAATGTTACCATCAATGATTATATACCCATATTTAATTTGGTTGACATTTTTCCTGAAACCAAATAATTGTGTGGTCTCATTTACAGTGAAATGTGCTCTCCTAATAGGATAATTGTTATCAATCAGAACTTAATGCAAAATAGGATTGCTATATGGCATTAAGGCAATATGCTGGGAGGATGCATGGGTTAAGAAAACCCAAGTTCAAGTCTGAGATATTTGTTTTTCTTGTTTTGTGAAACTTGGGAAACCATTGTATCAGAAATGCTATTAGAAAATCTGGATGCTGTTAAGTTATAAATTAATTTGTTAGAAGAATGTGTTCAAATGTTTTAAAACAAATTATAAATGCATATATTAGCTCTAAAATGGATGATATAGTAGAGAGTGAGTTTTATCTGAGATGATTTGACTATCACTTATGAAAATTATGAATTGTGTCTATTAATAAATAGGTATTCCAGTTACATCTTTGAACTAACTTAATAAAAATAGACCTTAGATTGAAAGATTTTGTTTTTTCTTAGGGGTTAATAGGAAAAATAGATATGTGAGTCTTGATGCTTACTGTAGTCATCATTTTCTGGGGTTTTGAGTCAACTATCAGGCAGTAACTGTATGTGTAAAACTCTAGAATGTAATTATTCTTAAATTATACTTGAAGGATAAATGAAATATCCTCACATGTACTCATTGTGAATTGTTATTGCAACATGAGAAAAATAATAGGCAAGTCAGAAGCTGTGATTTATGAAATTTTGTTATATGAGGTAAAATCTCTTGAGACTACAATATGACAGTATTTTAAGTTTTGATTTCAGGTCATTGTCTGAATTGTCATGAAGCAAATAGCCCACTATTCAAAGGAAAAGTCATGTGCTGCCTAAAGGGGAACACAATCTGAGAATGGCTAAGGTGAATATCTGTGCCTCGGAAAGTTGAGGAGACAAAGGTAGGATCTACTTGGCTCAGTTTCTTATTGTCCTATTTTCTTTCTGAACAGGAATTCTTCCTTCCTGGTCAATTCTGAACTTGACCTTTTATACCCTTTGAATAATGTGGAATTTGTGCTAATGTGGAATTGACTGTTAAATATGACTCATGCCTGGAATCAAACAGAACTGAGGAAGTTTTTCTCCTGTTACAGTTTATATCAGATCAGTCTGTGTTCTTGAAGGGACAGTTCATATTGTTATAACTATATTTCTCTTTTATCTTTTCATAACAATTTTTTTTTGTAATTAGGACAGCTGAGCTGCAAAAGTTTTTTTGTGGCAGTAAATATATTAATTAACAGGTTAACACTAGAACATCTCTGAGTTATCCTGAGTTTAGTAGGATGCAAGTAGAATTTTTTTACTACTTTATTCTAAAGCTGTGATCAATTTCATATCATAAGCAACTAAATAAATGAGTTTTGGGACTTGCCATCCACTTGTTAATAGTTATATATTAATGTATAAGATTAGGTCCTTGAAATATGTCATTCTTTCAGGATGATATGTGGATAATATTCCCCAAAAGTCTGGAATAAGACAAAGATGTAATATAAAAATTTTCTAGAATCAAACTGTTCTTTTTCTAAGAACTAGGATACACACACACACTCACATATAAATATATTTAGATAAAACATATAAATATATGTACATAATTGACTTTCAAATGTTTCTAATGGCATATACAGGCCTTGCATATGCTTTAGTAATAAATTTTCAAAATCAAATTAAGGATTTTGTGTAATCATTATATTGATAATTGTAAAGAAAGTGAAATTATTTTCCTATTTTGAGGTGTCTGCCTGATAATATTAAGAGATTGGAGGAATCCTTTTCCAAGTCAGGTCCTCATGGATCCTTTTTTTTTTTTTAAAGATTCTTTCTTCAGCCTATTGATGGCATTGTTCATGTCAGATACAGTGTTCAGGTCAAGCTAGAAATAGCAAAATAGGCACATAAAAACTTAAATTCTCTGAATTTTCAGGTGCATTATATGTTCCTAATTTGATGTTCTCTTAAGAATTTTGGAATTGATTGTGTGACATGGGAGACAGTGGCATAGGCCTGCCTAGCATGGCATGCCCTCATCAGAGAATTTGCTGTCCTCAAAAGAAACATGAGATGAAGAAATTTAGAGAATCTGCCCCAAATATTCCCGTGGACTATTTGTGCCCAACTTGTGGTAGAGCATTCTGAGCTCCTATTGGTCTGATCAGCCAAGTTGGTTGCACAGTAACTTGACTCTAACATAGTCATATCATTTAGGTCCTCTTTGAGAATGAAAGACAACAAAAATTTGATGTTCTTCTTATAGCTCTGTTGTTAATAGGATCAGAACCATTATGGCTTGCACTGGTTTTCACCACATGAACTAATTACTGGAAATGCAAATTTAGGAGGTTGCATTAAATTGCATTGCTTTTTTATTGGCAGATTTTAGCAGAATTACCAAGGAATCACTGCAAGTGACTTGGAACCAGAGAATCCACTAGCAAGTGCTCACTTCACAGCTGCCTTGAGAATGAGGCCTATTCCAGAATAACAAGGGGAGATGTTTCTATGGACCAGATGACTGCCTGGGACATCTGGGGCTCAAGATTAAATGTGTTGATTGAATTAACATTGGGACTGGGCTACCAGGCTACAAGGAGTTTTGATATTATTTGATGATCATTATTTTATTGACTCAGATTTTTCATGGTATTAATGTTTCCTGAGCATTCTTGGTAATATGTAAATCTCTCCTCTCAAAGAAGTCCATAGCAACCCTTTAAGTAGTTTTATCTATAGTCTCATTTAGTTTTATCTATATACTTTTATCTGTAGCCTGACTTTACTTACAGAGTCTATTTTAAAAAGTTTGTCTCCTTAGGGGATATATAAGATTATGACTTCCTTGTAATCTTTATGTTTCTTTGCATATGCATAACTTGTTGCCTATTCCTGGTAATTGGAGGCTCCTTTTACCCTATCCTTTTGATGTTCCTTTAGGTGGACTGCCATTTCATTTAGAAATCCCTTATATATTAAATATTTGATCCTGGGGATTGAGAATCCCAGGATCAAAGGTGGGAATTTTATATTGAAAAAAATAACATTAGTAACTCTATTTTGCCTTTATCTAACATTTTGTGAAGTTAAGTTCCAATTTCTTGTAAATTACATGAACACAGGAAAGTCACTGGGCTACTTTTCCAACCCTCACCACCACTGTATCTCCCAATCATTGCCATCATTTAAGAACAAGGTGACTCAATACGTACATTCTGTTTTTTCCCTCCTTTAGTTGTATATTAATTATGTAGAAACCAAGGTCTTTTTGCTGACCAACAGCCCTGGAACTGTTTTATTTTTTAATTACATTCCTTGCTAAATAAGTCATTGTCTGGTTGGATCTTAGTATCTTTATTTCTCTGTAACATATGGGAATGAAGGAGGGATAGCACCATAAGACCTCAGACTATATTTCAAATCAGTAATTACCAAGAGGAGTTTATAAGTCAATAGACATGTATAACACACTTACTATGTGCCAGAGATTTTATTAAATGTTAGGTATGCAAATATAAGCAGAATAAAAGACAATCCTTGCCCTCAAAAAGTTACATTCTCACAAGGAAAGGCAATACCTAAAAGGGAACTGGAAAGGTACTTGGGAAGTACCCACTTTGGGATGTGGTAGTGACGTTCTGAGAATGAAGAATGACTGGTTAAAGTTTCTTCTGAAAATGGAGGTTTAGGGAGAAACTCACCAATGTGTGAAGGAGCCTATGGGGACAACATAGGTGACATCAGGTATCACAGAAAGTATTTATATCCAGATTTTTTTGACTCCAAGTTTTATACTCTCTCCACTATAATATTTCATTTTGGTACTGGTTAAAAAATGGAGTGGTCCATCAGTGGAATGTATTAGATATACAATCTACAGAAGTAAATGAACCTAGGAATCTAGTTAACCTTGCTCTCCATCTACCACAGTTTCCTCATCTGTCAAATGGAGATAATAATAATACTTACCTCACAGGATTGTTGTGAGGATCAAATGAGATATTTGTAAAGCACCCAGCACATTATATGGTAGGGACTTAATAAATACTTGTTTCCTTCCCTTTTCTCATCTGATCCTCCTGTCTTCTCTGGCTTCTTCTGACTCAGTTCCAGATCTTATCTTCTTCAAGAGATCTTTCCCAGTCCCTCATGTTAATAGTGATTTCCCTTTGAGATTATCTTTCATTTACATTAAATATCTTATATACCCATAGTTGTTTTCGCCCATTTAAGTGTGGGCAATGTGAGGGCAGAGACTCTGCTTTTGCTCTTTTTCTGTATCTTAGTGCTTAACAGGGTTTCCACCATATAATAAGTGCTTAAGAAATGAATGTTGAGTGATTCATTTTATAGAGCTGAAGTTGCCTGCTATTGGGGTAATGATTCACTGTTCAATAAAAATGGTTTTATTGAAGGAAGCAAGATGGAAGGAATTAGAATCAGATTAATATTTCAAGATAAGCTCCAAATGGATATATGACATAGATATAAGTCTACATCCTAAGCAAATTAGAGAAGTATGGAAGAAATTACCTTATAGATCTATGGAGATTAGGACAGTTCATGACCAAATAAAGGATAAGGAGGACCACAGAATATAAACTGGACAATTTTAATGCATATAAAAGTAAAACAGAAATATTTTACTTGGGGAAAATAATCTTTGTAGCATTACTCTCATTAAGGTCTCATTTCCAAGATACAAGAAGAACTGATTCAAATTCATATGAATAAGAGCTATTCCCCAATAAATATAAGTTCAAAAGATATGAATAGATAATTTTCAAAGGAATAAATTCAAGCTATCAATAGCTATACAAAGTAGCATGAGTTTCTTTATGATAGCTTCCTCCAGATTCTTAGAATTTTTCTGAAACAGAACCACTAGGAATCATTTGTTTAAATACTGTGGTATAGCAAGCATTAAAAGAATTTTCTGATCATAATTCAGATAAGACAGAGTCAGAATGACATATAAGAAAAGTCAGTTCAAAAAGTTCTCAAAGAAGCCTGAGAGACTCTAGCTAGTTGGTCAGGTATGGCTGGCTGAGCTTCACATTATAAAAGAGCTAAAGATAATCTATGAGACTATAAAGGTAAAAAGAAAAAAAAAAGTAACAGTCCAACTTCTTTTATAGGAAAAAAATGGGCTGCACAGCAGTCAATGGCAGAGAGATAATTGCAGAAGCTATAGCAATAGAATTAGAGATATGCAGCAGAAATAGTGAGTAACAAAGACACAACTCAGAGATGATGTCTAGCAGTTTACCAGTGGGAGAGAACAATGTAAAAGAGGACTTCTGCTCAACATAGAATTAAGCTTACCTTATGAATATAAGCTGAATATATAGCAGAAGACAATGGCAGCTTTCCTTTGGGAAAGGTAAATTATCTCAGATACAAATGTCACTTCACCATGTGTGGTCCATGGGCATATATTTCTGACATTTGCCCCCTTCCTCAGTAGAGTTGTAGTACCTGTGGGAGAGTATATTCATGTGTGTTTAGAGAAAACCTGTCTCATCATTTATCTTTCTATGCTAATTAATTAAATATATTTTGCTTTTTTTTTTAAAAAAAAAAGAAGTCCATTTGTTTGCCTGTTAAAAAAAATCAGAACATACTGATCAGAGCTTGTGAGCTTTGGGTTTGAAAAAATTATGACTGCAACCTTTAAAATTCCCTACAGTGCTAGAGAGGAGGGGTCTTAGGAGGAAAAGTCCTAGATGCTATATGAACAATTAGTTTATTTGGGCTTCTTAATTCTCAAATATCAGCAGCACATCTTCCTGATAATAGGAAATAACAATATAAAAATAAACATAAGATTGCAATACTTTTCAGAGTAGAAAGCAAATTGAAGAAGGGTCGTTATTTTCACATTAATTAAAATAACAGAGAAGAGAGAATATGTGAGATTCTTATCATTGTATTCACTTGCCTCAAAAATGTTGGGGGGAAAATGGTGGAATGTTCAATTTGTGTTGTGTGTGTGTGTGTGGGTGTGCTTTCTGCAATCTTATTGAATGCACAGATTTACTTCATTAGTGGTATACTTTAAAGTACTCCTGTATGTGAGGAAAAAACCCCCTTGAGACTTCTTTAGAAATACCAGTGCCTATGTGACCTGAGGGAATTACTTACTCATAGTAAATGATATTCTTTAAACACATACAAAGATATATATGGGAGTTTATACATAGTCCTTGCAACAGAACACAGTGGGTTACATGCATTCATTCGAATGATCCATTGCTGAATTTTGTTTTAGAAAACATAATTTGAGTAGAAGATTAAATTCTGGCTGAAATGCCATCATGTTTCCAATAAAAACAGGGCAAACTTCACAGTTTGAAAATAACTAAATGCAATAGAAAACAAGTGATATTACAACCAAGGGCATGTAGGATTCCAATAAAGTAAGTCCTTGTTATAATGATTCCATGCTTTCCTTTGTGTAGTTCATTAACTAGAATGCTACCATTTCTCTCCCCTTTGTGATAAGAAAAAAAAAAACTTTTTTTACTCTAAATAAAGCAAAAATAACAATCAGCAACTTCTGACAAGTGCCTTTTCAAATGGAAAAAATAGGAATATACATATGTGCACACACCTTAAAATGTGTATACACACATATATAATACATATATAGATATATTTATGAATGCTGCTATAACATAATCCATTCATACATAGATATGTTCATATATATTTCACCTCATGCAATGAAGAAAATTTAATAAAAAAATCAGGAATAACACAAATAACAATAAAATCAGGAAAACACAAACAGATAGAAAAGAGGAAGTAATCACAATATATTACAACTTTCCATATGATATTAGATCATTGTGAAGAGAGCCAGGTGGTGAGATTATTAGTCTTTCACTGTTCTGCTACTAGTTTCAAATTTGGTTTGAGTCTCCAGGGAAATGAGTTGGAATGTCTCATCTCCTTCCTAGGAAGAATGAATCTCCACATAATATGGTGCAAATCACAGTAGAAAAACAGCACCAGATAAATTGCTGCTGCCAGAGGATGGGATTTTGTAGATAAACTGGTCAGCTTCCCACCTTATAATATGACTTGCTCCAATCAGTTTTCTCTAGAATATCTGCTTTTTAAATTAACATACCACCCAGTTCATTGTTTCTCCATAAGTAGTCTACAGAAGAATTTCTTTGATAGTTCCTGGATATGCCAATTTGGTGATATACTTTATTTCAAATCTATTCTTTCCCTTAAAAGAGTTAATGTAATTAGGTCTGAAATAAGGAAAAAGGAGAGAAGATAAGTGATCACTGAGCAGAAATTCCATAGGTCATAGAGATAGAATGGACCTTAAAGGTTATGTAATTCCAACTGCCTAATTTTATTGAAATAATAATTGATGCCCACAGAGGTTAACTCTCTTAAAGTCACCCACTTAGCTACTGACTGAGTTGTGGATAGGATCCAAGTTTTCTGAATCTTTGGTCAGGGTTTTGTTTTGTTTTGTTTTGTTTTACTCTACCAAGTTGTTTCTCTTAAAAAGGATTCCATCAGTAGTAGGATTCAGGCTGATGTATGAAGAAGAAATTTTGTCTTAGGAAAGAGCCCCTGTCCATCTTGATAATCTGAGCAGTGATTAATATTTCTTTGCAAACTCATTCTAACAATGGTCTCAGGACTCATCTATTCTGATTTTCCCTCTCCTACATTGGGGAATTGTTGGGGGAATCATTGCTTCTTTGTACTACCATCACCTAATCACCTTACACTCAACCTATTGCAATCATTTTCTGGTTGGTCTTCCTGACTTAAGTGTTATCCCATTCTAGTCCATTCTCTATTCAGTTGTAAAATAGATCTTCCTAAAGCCCATATCTGACAATGTTACGCTGCCTATATTCAATAAATTATAATGACTCCCTATCACCCCCATGATCAAACATAAAATCCTGTTTGGCATTCTAAAACCTTTATAATCTGGGCACTTTCATTTATATTCCTCATATTCCCACATATGCTGCAATCTAGTGACACTAGTCTCCTTGCTTTCCTCATACAAAACTGTCCATCTCCGTACTTATTATTTTCTCTGCCAGTCCACTATGCCAAGGATTCTCTCCCTCTTCATCTTTACCTCCTACCTTTCTTGACTTTCTTCAAGTTGCAGCTCAGTATTTGTAAAGCCAAGCACATGCAGCTTTCCAGAGGACTGCTGCTGTGAACAGTTTCAAGTTCATAGTATAGTGAACTCTCTATTTATCCAGCAGTAAATTAAGGCAAAATATTCACAGAAATCAAAGTACATCATTCACAATGTTATGACATAAGTTATCACCTAAGTGGCCACATAGTTTTAAACAAAGTATAATCATTTAGTAACTCAATCATTTAGTAAGTCCTTAATTCAATTGTCCTCAAGGAGGCTTGTCTCCTTAATAGATACAAAGTACAAAGGTCAAAGTTCTCTACTCTTAGGTCACAGTAAACCATAATCTTCTCAGTCAGCATCAGATACCCAAGAAGAGATCTTTTCATCTTGATTTGAAGCTGGCTTTCAGATTCGATGGTTACTCTTTCATGGTCCCAGATCCTGCCTGAATCTACACAACTGTCACCTGGGTTCAAAGGCAGGCAGCTCCCAGTTCCTTGTCCAGCTCCTTGTCCAGTTCTTCATACAGTTCCTTGTCCAGTTCTTTTTCCATATTGAAGTTCACAGTGTCCAGTCCACCTCAAGTCCTTCAAGTTCCTGTTTCTGGGAAGGCAAAGCTTAAGGGAGCCACAATAATACTCATACACATTGCTGGCATCATAATCAATTCACTATCTGCCTGTGAAATCAACTCATACCAACAAGGTCTGAGAACTCAACACAAATAATCAGTATAGAAATCAACAAAGACCCACAAACAAGGTTCAAGAGGTCAATAAAAATCATCAGTAAAGTCCCAGGACCTCCAAAACCCTCTTCCAGTACTTCTGTAAACAGACAACCAGAAAATCCTCTTTCAGGTCTTCCAGTAAGGTCCCAGGGCTCCTGTAGAAAGTATCACAGACAAACATCAACACAGACAGAACAAACAAACATAGAGTTCCAGGATACCACAAGTTTTCTCTTTCTCCACCATAAGAACTCCCTTCTTAGTTCTCTCTTCTTAGTTCTGCTCAGTTCTCAGTTCTTCTCTCTTCTCAATTCTTCCACCACAAGTTCTGTTCTCAATTCTGTTCTCAATGCATAGCAGTTCTCAGTTCTCAGGATCCTAGCAGTTCTCTCTCTCAGCAATTCTGGCTCTCTAGCTTGGGTTTTTCCTTAAATATAGTATTAGCTCCTTCCTGTTCCACCCCTTCCTGTTACATGAGCAAGTTTATCCCACTGTGGGATTCACAAATTCTGGATCTTAATACTTGATACAATCATGAACTGAAACAAGGTGTTAACTACTTCTTTGCTTACCATGACAGTATTCTGGAACCTTTTTTTTTTGTCTTTTAGGACTTCCCCTACTCCCAGCATTCACAGGCTGCCCAAATCTAGAAGGTGATCAGATAAGTTGCTAACAAAAGCCCATCCCTTTTCCTAATTTCCTATTTGTATAGAAGGTGCCACCATTTTCTAGGCACCCAGTTTTGCTACATCAAATTCACTTTCCATTCTCAACTTTTCTTCATCCCTTCATATCCATTCAATTTACTAGTCATTCTAATTTTATTTCTACAATATCTCTTGCCACTTTCAATTCTTACACAGAACCACCACCCCAATTCAGTTCATTGTGGACCCTTCTATTGAAATGGTCTCTTAAGAAGTCTCCCAATTTTTTCTCTCCTTTTCAAGTTACTGTCCACATAACTGTTAAACACACACACTTCCCTAAAGTAAAAAAGGTCTCAACAAATTATTCCTCTGCTCAAGAAGTTTCAGTGGCCGCTATTTCCTCTCTGTTTTAAATTTTAAGGTAAAGACTAATTCTTTTTTTTAATTTAAAACCCTCCATAATCTGACTAGGCTATTTTTCCAGGCTTATTTTACATTTTTGCCCCCTCACTCTCTTTACTTTCTAACCATTTGAAAAACTTGCTGTTTCTAATTATGACATTCCTCATGATGTCTCTGTGCCCTTTTAGAGGTTGCTCCCTTCTAATCCTGTGCTCAACACTTGTGCCAGGAAAGATTTCCATATTTACCCCTGCTTCTTAGAATACCTCAATCCCTCCTAAACTCAACTTGGGCTTCTTTATTTGCCTACTTAGTGCTCCTTACCTTATTTATCTCCTTCCCCTTGGTTGGCATAATTCTCCACTTGGAAAATGATTTTTTAAATAATAAGAATATATATGCAAATGAAAATACAAATGTCCAAATAGAGAATGAAGTGGAAAATTACAAATATCCTCAAATTTCTAATATTTACTGATTAAGCCCAGAGATGTGCTTCTTGACTTTAATATAGACATCAACTTAGTCCTACTTTTTTCTGTCATCTCTTTTCAACATTTTTGTATACTTAACATTGTTATTATTTTATAAGAGATTTATAGTTAATGTATATGTTGTTCTTTTGGTTATGTTTTCATTACTCTAAATTGCTACATAAAATAATTATAACTCCTCTCCTGGTGTTCTTGAGTTAGTTGAAACAAAGTATATTTTATTTAAACATCACATTTATGAAATGTACTGTCCTACCTCAGGAATATTTTGTTATGGATCTTTTCTTTTTATCTAGTCTACAAATCCTCTTCCATTTCATAGGGCAATTTGGTTCATTTAGGCTCTAAATCTTAATTGTCAGATTTGTTTTTCCCTCTGTTAGAATCACATTTTATCAGTTAATTGTTATATCACATTTTATCAGTTAATAATACAAGATACCTTAATTCACTAAAATTAGACCAATCCCATTTTTAACCACATTATGTAAGCACAAACCTACATATACAATTCAACTTAAATATTTTACCTTCATTTTAATTCTTACCTCTGTAAAATTTTCAGTTGTTTCAATTTCCTTTCTGTATCCTCTTTTTCCTAGGTAGAAGTGTAACTTTGAGATTCTTTCCCCTCTCCTTTCACCTTGATTTTTCTTTACCCATAATCAAATTTTCTGATATTTTCCTTCTACTATTAATGTTTCACTGTATTAAATACATACATACATATTACCATTCATTAATTTACTTATAAAGATGGTGTGATAAATAGAAAGTTGGGTTTGGGATGATAAATACATGAGTTCAAGTCCTACCCCAACACACACTGGCTATTTGACCTTGGGCTAGTCATTTAAATTTTTGAAGCTCCAGGCAATAACACAATAAGCTGCAGGAGAGTTGCCAATCAGCATTGATAGAGAGGATTATGTAATTTGGAAATCCCTTCAGCAATGAAATCAAAGATATTGATCAAAAAAGAATATTAGTTTGTCTCAGAACTCTAGTTTTCCTTACTCTTGTGCTCAAATTTAATATTGCCCTTTCTCTAATGTGACACCCAAAACTGAACAGCATATTTCAAGTTCTATCTAGATAAGAGAATGATATAACTATTATCTTTCCATCTCTGGATGCTATGCTTCACTTGGTACTTTGCTTGATTTTATTAACTGTTTTAGCTGCTATATTATAATGATGACTCATATTGCATTTTCAATTCACTAATACTCCCAGGACCTTCTCAGTGATCTAGCCATGCCTCACTTAGCCATCCATTACTGTTATGTCTTCCATCAAATAGTTCTAGTTTTCATTGATTCCATATTTTTTCATAGAACTTTTCCACAGATTGCTCTGTCATTCATTTCCATAATATTTTTATTCTTCCTTTTAAAATAAATGACAAATCTCTATTTATCAACATAAAATCCCTTTCAAAATGAAAACAGACCCTCCTTTATTTCTTTTAGACTGCTTATTATTCAATTTAATGTGACTTGTGAACTTTCCAAATACATTTCTGGGACTATTGTTATTCATTCTTGTGTTGTCTTCTTGTGATTTAAATACAAAATATTTATCCCCTTTTGGGAGTTTTTTCTCTCTCTACTTATTCATTTTCTTGACCACTTTCTTTTCATTTTCTGAAAGGCCTCTTTTTGTCTATCTGTCTTTTTGTTCATCTCTGTCTCTGTTCGTCTCTCTCTCTCTCTCTGTCTCTCTGTCTCTCTCTCTGTCTCTCTCTGTCTCTCTCTCTCTCTGTCTCTCTCTCTCTCTGTCTCTCTCTCTCTCTCTGTCTCTCTCTCTGTCTCTCTCTCTCTCTCTCTCTCTCTCTCTCTCT
>NW_027186304.1:69169377-69171791 GCF_028583685.1 Petaurus breviceps papuanus | reverse complement strand
TCTCTGTCTCTCTCTGTCTCTGTCTCTGTCTCTGTCTCTGTCTCTGTCTCTCTGTCTCTCTCTCTCTCTGTCTCTCTCTCTCTCTCTCTCTCTGTCTCTGTCTCTCTCTCTCTCTGTCTCTCTCTCTCTTTCTTTCTCTTATCTTTGTTCTCCTGCCCATCATTATTTAGAGGCATGCTTCTCTCATTTCCTGTATACTGTAACAGGGAGCAGAGCTCTCTCTTGATTTGTCTCTGTGTTAACTAGCCTTATATCCCTTATGATTTTTCTGCTAAAAAACTGTGGTGTACAGTTGGACCAAGTTCTTATATGTGTCAATTTATTAAAAAGGGAAAGATGATTTGACTGATTTGAACTCTCTTAAAATGTTGAGGTTCTCTGTTCTCTTTCTGTTGGCATGCCTTTACCTTTTTTCCCAGCTTTATTTTTGTTTCTAAAATTCCCCACTATCCCAAAGCTTCGTCATTAGTGAATATTTCTGTCTTTTTTTCAATAGTTGAATTTATATTAAAGACAAATTCCCACTGGCTGGGCTATTAGCAATTCTTTAGTTTTTTAAATAAATAAAGGACATGTATAGGGTTTTTTAAAAATAAGTAACAAGAATTCATTAGATATTAGCTGAGCTTTACAAATATATAAAATATGAGAATAATTCAGTTGAGCAGGTCAAATTTAGGGCTTGTCACCCTTGGCAATATCCTTTTGCCTGGAGCTGTGTCTCTCTCCCAGTAAGCAAAAAGCTCTCAATACAAAGATAAGTGTTTCTAACCCAACAATGAGAATATTAGTTCTATGAAAGGTAAATGTATTATACCCAATGTGTCCTAAATGTTTTAATGTAGTTTTAAGCTATTAAATATGTGGATGTGTGTATGCATATAGATAGATAGATAGATAGATAGATAGATAGATAGATAGATAGATAGATAGATAGATAGATGGTAGATAGATAGATAGTTAGTCTTAACTTCAGTAGGTCTTACATGATTGTGTTGACTGAGAATTTCAGAATCATTAAATTTCACATAAATTGTATTATTAATTATCAGAAGTACATCTGAAAAATCCTATATATTAAAATTCCTTTGCATTTCCCTTATCCTTCCTGTTTTATTTAATTCTACTTCTAGGTTCTCCAGTCTTGTAAGTGAAAGTCACACTTAGGATGATCATACAATATTTTTCCCTTTCAACATGTTTATCTTCTTGTTTCTATCTGAAGTCATCCAATTCATATTTTCTTTGAAAAAATTGTATCTTGCAACATACCTAACAGGTCTTTACTTGAAGAAGTCTAGTGAGGCAGAACTCATTACCTTCTAAGGCAGTTCATTTCATTTTCAAATTGTACTCCATGTTAGGATTTACAATCCATGGTTCCAACTCTTTTGTCCACCATTTAAGTCCTTCTACAATCAGTGTCATTCTAATATTAAGAAAATAATTTATTAATGCCTTTTTGTTTTATATAAACACAATTTCTCAGTTTAACCTCTTTTCCATCATTGAATCTTATCCTGTGACAACAAAAAATAACTAACCAAAAACTCACAAAAATAACCACATTTGATAGCTAATGCAATTGTCTTTAGTTGTATTACCAGAAGTTCTTTGAAGAACTGACTGCAAACTAGTTTGGATGTTAGAAATAATGTGAGTTCACCAGATTTTTAGCATTATTTTAAAATTTTACATTATTTAGGCATGTGCATATTGTTCTCCTGGTTCTGCTTTATTCCTTCTGTTTCAGTTCACACAGCTCTTTCCTATTTTTCTAAATTTCTCATATTGCTAATTATTTATGGTTCAAAAGTACTCTTGTGAAATCACAGGTCTGATTAAAAAATATTCCATTTTATTCATATGCTATAATTTCTCCAACCATTTCCTGAATAGGACTTTATGTCTTTGACCTCTTTGGGATGTATGCCTGCCAGTGAGATGGATTAGTTGGCCTAATGGTACAAATTTTCCTCCAAAATTGCAACATTTTGAACAGTTTTCCAAAATCATTGTATTCATTCAAAACTATATCAATATCACATTACTGCACCCACCCTACAATAGCAAGCATCTTCAACTTTGATTATTATTATTTTTGATAAAAAAGACCTTTATCAATTTGATGTAAGAAAAAATTTTAGTAGTTTAATTGTAATTTCTTTTTCATTATTTGCAATATTTTAAATATAAATTTTTTAATAATTTGCATTTCTTTTTAAAATAATGAGCTTATATATTTTGACTACATGTATTAAAGAATGGATCTCTCTCTCTCACTCTCTCTCTCTCTCTCTCTCTCTATATATATATATATATATATATATACACAAATATGTGTGTGTGCACATACACACACACATTCTATATATATCTTGGATGCCAGATGTTTATTATAGATAACCAACTAG
>NW_027186304.1:69140939-69168977 GCF_028583685.1 Petaurus breviceps papuanus | reverse complement strand
TATATATATATATATATATATATATATACAAATATGTGTGTGTGCACATACACACACATTCTATATATATCTCGGATGCCAGATGTTTATTATAGATAACCAACTAGGGATTTTTCTCTCTGATTAACACATTTTTTTCCCTCTTTAAACTGCACTGATTTTATTTGTAGAAGGGATAGGAATGGGACCTGTAATTTCCTTGGGATAGGGAGATACAAGGATAAAGTATTTTTAATTTTGTGCGTTTGAATGTATGTATATTGCCTTTTACAATTGCTTCTTTCTGTTTTTTTTTTTTGCTTAAACTTTAATACCTCTTATCATAGAAATAAAATATATCTTCTTTTATTCTGTATATTCTTATGTTATGACTTTTAAAATCTAGGCCACATATCCATTTGGAGATTATTGTGAACATTGTAAATGATAGTGGTCTAAGTGTGTTTTCTGCCATAGTATTTTTTCCCCAGGTTTCCCAGGGCTCTTTTCCAGTAGAGTATCATAGCAGTATTACATATTCTTGACCTTAGTGAACAATGAGATTAAATGTTTAATTGCTTCTGGGTTTTTGCTTATCGAGTCTATTTCACTGATATGTATGTATGTGTGCACATGTATCTATACACACATACATATATACATTCTGGTTTTAACCAAAGGTAAACAGTTTTTATAATTGCTGTTTTACATAATATAGTTTAAGAGCAAGTGGCGCTAGGCTTCCTTCATTCTTTTTGTCAGTATTGTTATTTCATTATTTTTCTTGAGATGATAAATGTTTATTGATGGAGATTACAGTTCTTTTATTCTTACAGCTAAATTTGAATTTTGTTATTAGTTAGTCTAGTTTTAGAAAGTATCCTCTTGGTTTTACTGTTGTAGTATTAAATCTTTTGTTAAGACAAGTATCTTTTTATGAACTATTTTTTGTTTCATTAACTACTGATTACATGTAAAATTTTTTTAATACACTTTTTTTGGAGGGGGGAAGGCAGAGCAATTAGGGTTAAGTAACTTGCCCAAGGTCACAGGGCTAGTTTTAATAAGCATTTTTAAATACATAGTTTCAAATTCTCTTGCTCCCTCCCTGTTTTGCCTTCAACTACTGCCTTTATTTATCTGCCCTCCCTTTTCTACTTTGTTCTTTATCTTATCCTCTTCCCTTCCTTTTTTCCAGGTTAGTAAGATAGATTTCTATTACCACTTGAGTCTGAAAATATATTTCCCCCTTTTAAAGCAAGTTAGCAAGAGTGAAGTTCAAGAGTTGCTCCTTCAACATCTCTTTCTTGTATGCCTATTTTATGTGAGATAATTTCCCCCATTCTTCCTTTCCCTTCCTCCTTCTCCCAGGGCATCCTTCTTTCTTTTCTATCCATTTTTTCCTATCATCCCAACATAATCAAAACACTACTGCTCCCTCTGTCTAAACAGTCTCCTTCTAACTACCCTAATAGTGATAAAGTTCTTAGAAGATACATGTATCATCTTCCCATATAGAAAGGTAAACAGCTTAACCTTATTGAGTTTCTTGTGGCTTCTCTTTCATGTTTACATTTTTATACCTCTCTTGAGTCATAAGAAGTTTTTAGAGCATTTAGATGTTGAATTTCCTATTTGGTTCTAGTCTTCTTATCAGGAATTCTTGATAATCCTCTATTTCATTACAGATCCATTCCATTCCCCCTCCCCCAGAAGAACAATATTCAGTTTTGCATAATAGGTTATTCTTGGTTGTAATCCCAGCTCTTTTGCCTTCTTAAATATCATATTCTAAATCCCCCACCCTACTCCCTTCTCCTTTCATGTAGTAGCTATTATGTCTTGTGTAATCCTGACCATGGCCCCTTGGCATTTGATGATTACTCTCTTGCTACTTGAAGTATTTTCTCTTTGACCTGAGAGCTCTGGAATTTGGTTAAAATATTCCAAGTTTTCATTTTGGGATATTTTTCAGGTGGTGATTGGTGGGCTCTTTGAATTTATGTTTTGCTGTACAGTTTGAGGATATCAAGGTAGTTTCCTTAATTTATTTTTTGAAATATGTCTTGGCTCTTTCTTTAATCATGGTTTTCATTATGGTAATTCGAAAATTTTAAATTATCTCTCTTTGAACTATTTTACAATTCACTTGTTTTTCCAGTGAGATATTTTACATTTTCTTTTATTTTTTCATTCTTTTGAATTTGTGTTATTGTTTCTTGACAGCTCACGGAGTCATTAGCTTCCACTTGCTCCATTCTAATTTTTAAGAAATTATTTTCTTAAGAGCTATTGTATCTTTTTTTTCTCCATTTCACCAATTGTGCTTTTTAGGCTATTATTTTCTTCAAAAATTTTTTGGTGTCTTTTATTAAGCACTTAATTACTGTTTCATAGTTTTCTTTCTTTGCTTTTATTTCTTTACCTATTTTTTTCATTCACAAGTCTTGAAAATTATTTCTTAGTTCTTCTAGGAAAGATTTTGGGATTGTCTTCAATTCACATTTTTTGGGGGGATGCTTTACTTGTAGCTATTTTGATTTCATTGCCTTCTTTTAAGTTTGTGGTTTCATCTTCTCTGTCATTATTATTGATTTTTTGTGGTGAAGTCCTTTCTTTTTTTTTTTTTTTTGTTTATTTTTCCACCTTATTTCTTAGTTTGGAACTTTGTGTTAATATTTGGCTGTATTCCTGGCATGGATATGGAGGAGAGGCTCTATCTCAAGCTTCAGACTTTTTTCACACTGCTGTTTTCAGAGTTTGTTCTGGGGGTTTGGAAGTTTTTGGTTCTTCCCAGATGGTGTGATCCAAGGAAGTGTGTGGTTACTGTTCTCTTGGTCTGCAATCTGGTCTACCCAGGAAGGACTCCTGATCCCTTGGAATTCCAATTGCTACAGCTCTCAGGGCCCTTTCTCTCTTGGGATGATATTGCTCCTCAGGGTTTCTACTCCTTCTTGACTGAGAATGCTACTCTCCTCCCTTAAACTATGACCTACAAATTGATTTAGGCAATGGAATTGCCAAATAGCAGCTGGTTTTTCATCTAGTGCTGGTATAGGTACTATGCTCCCTGGTAACCTCTTTCTCATCAGTTGCCATATTATCTTACTGTCTCTGTCTTGGGAGCTTCTGACACTGATTCTGTTTCTGTCCCAACCTAGTCCCAACACTGGTGTCTCAGTCATGTGGTTTCTGGGTTAACCTCCATCCCTGTGTCACAGATCTCTCTTTCCAACCTCTTAAGTTGTTTTGGATTGGAAGAATATCTCACACTGATCTTTTGTTTGCTCTGTCACTCCAGAATTCCTTTTGAGGTATTCTTTTAAGGTTGTTGAGATGGGAATGTTAGGAGAACTTGGCTAAGTGTTTCTTTACTCTATCATCTTGGCTTAACCCCTGAAAGAAAACTTGCATCTTTTTATATTAATGAGGTTAGTTTCTTTTTAAGGAGTCAAGAAGGTAGTCTTTGGGATTTGTTTGGCCTTGGATCTAGGAATGAATTATTATTTGGAATTTTATGCCTTATAAGGTATAAAAATGGAATAAGCATTTAATAAGTGTCTACTATGACCCATAAACACTTCACAAATATCCCAGTTGATTTGTATATATCCTGTGAGGTAGGTGGTATCATTATCTCTATTTTAAAGTTGAAGAAACTAAGGCACACACAGAGGTTAAGTGGCTTGAACAGGGTCACATAGTAGGTGTCTGGGGCTGAATTTGAACTCAAGTCTCCTTGAGTTGAGGTACATTACTCTTTGTACTGTACCTCTTGGATATCTCAACACTTGGCTATGGGTAATTGGCAGTCAATATTTTAGCAGAATTTCTGTTAACCCTGTAGAATCACTTCCTGACCTAGCACTAACAATTGTCATAGTGAATACAGAGGCAGAAGGATTTAATTTAGGGTTTGATATGAATAAGTATCCTTCTTTTTAACCATAGAAGTTATATCTATTTTTTTTTTTTTTTGCTTTTTGTTTTGGAGGACAGTTGGGGTTAAGAGACTTGCCCTAGGTCACATGGAAAATTTTTGGGTTAAGTGTCTGAGGTCAGATTTGAACTCAGGTCTTCCTGACTCCAGGGCCAGTGCTCTATTCACTCTGCCACCTTGCTGCCCCAGTTAACTCTATTTTAACTGAATTCCAAGAAAAGGTGTTTTGTTGCATTTTATGGTCTATAAATTTTATCTTACATTCCTATCCTAAATCTGAAATATGGGATTAGATTGCCTGAATAATATCTGTCTCAGAATAATATTTAAGCTAATTTAGATAGTACTACTTTGATTAAATTTCTATGGCTTAAGCATGAGAAATGAATATCTCTTCATTACTTAGGTCTTCTGCGATTTATGAAGAAAATTTATTTTCTTGCATTCATATAATTTATGTGTATTATATTGGTTAATACTCAAATGGCTTGAGCAGCTTACAATTAATTTTGAAGAATTCTTTTTTTCTACTTTGTGCTCTTGAGTTTTATTAATAATATAAAGTGGGTAAAATTTTATATTAGTTTATTTTGTAACTCGTTACTTTAAAATGGATATTTATTGTTTTGGTTACTTTATTGAAAATCTTGGTTTCTTTAAGTAAGTGATCATATTATCTGCAAATAGAGATAATTTGCCTCCTCTCTACCCATGATTATTCCAAAAGATAATTGTTTTCTCTTTTCTTTCTATTGGTAGGATTTTTTTATCACCATGTGAAACAATAGTGAAGAGAGTGGACATCCTTGCATTATTCAAATGCTATTAGGAAAGCTTCCAGTGTTCTTTGAATACAAAACAATGTTAACCTGATAACATAAGCTGGTATGAAAACTGAGTAAACACACACACACTGCATATACATACATACATGCATATATATGTATATATAGCTAGCTATACATTGAAATAGATAAGTAGATAGACAGACAGACAGATGGACAGATAGATAGATAGATAGATAGATAGATAGATAGATAGATAGATAGATAGATAGATAGATAGATAGGCATATGGAAAAACAGAGACAAAGTAATTTGGGAGAGGTCACTGACAGCTGAAGGAATCAGTAAAGGCTTTGTGTACCAGGGTTTGTCTTGAAGAGATCTAGTGATTCTAAGAGGTAGAGGTGAAAATGGAAAACATTCAGTGTTAGTACAGGAAATATGTGATGAAGTATGGTGTGTGAGGAACAGTAAGAAGGCCAGTTTGGCTAGACTATAGCATGCACGAAAGTTTTAATATATAATAAAGCTAGAAAGTTATGATAGGACCATGTCATAAAGGACTTTAAATATCAAACAGAGGAGTTTATATTTGCTTCCAGAGTTGAATCATTGTAAATTGAGTAGGAAAGTTATATAATCAGAGCTCTGCTTTGGGAAAAATCACTTTGCCAAGAATATATGTGAGTGGCAATGACTTGAATCAGGGACATTGGTCATTTAATTGCTCAGAAAATTCCTTAAGTGCCTACTAAGTGCTAGGAATGAAAAAAAAAGGCAAAAAGACCTTGCTCTCAAGGAGCTCACAGTCTGAGGAGAAAGATAATATGCCAAAAACTGTATAAATAAGCTACATAGGTGATACATTGGAAATAAACATGAGAGGAAAAGCACTAGAATTAAGAGGTTTTGGAAAAGGCTTTCAATAGAGCTGAAATTTTAACAAGGACTTGAAGGAAGTCAGGGAAACTAGGAGTCAGAGATGAAGATAGAAAGCAGTCCAGACATTAAAAGTGGTTACGAAAATGCTCAATCTATTGCAATTCTCACAGCCATGGTGGCAATGAGCTGAATTAGGTGACTATGTAAGCAGAGAGAATGAAGTAGACATAATTTGCTGTAGAAGTATAAACAAAAAGATTTAGCGATTGAATTTCTATGTAGGATGGAATGAGGAGTCAAAGATGACCCCAAGGATTTGTACCTGAGTGATTGGAAAGATGGAGTAGTAACCTTGATAGAAAGAAGGAATTTGGGAAAAGCGATGGGTTTGAGAAAAGATAATTGTCCATTTTGGACAATTAAGTTTGGATGTATATGGGATATCTGGCTTGAAATGCCTAGGATGCAGTTAGGGGGGTGATGTGTGCTTAGAGTTCCAGGGAGAGACTCAATCTGTATGAATAGAACTGGGAGTCAGCAACAAAAAATATAATTAAACTTATGTGAGCTGATGGGAATAGAGAAAAGAGCCTAGGACAGGACTTTACAGTATTCAGACAGTATGAATGATGATCCAGCAAAGGATACCAAGTAGGATCAGTTTGGCAATAGAATCACAAAAGATACACAAATAAGAAAAAAGATATAGATGGAAAATGAGTAGAGGTATCTCCCAAAACGATCACTAAAGGGAGGGTTTTTATCCAAAAATAAGAGTAAGGGGCAATCAGAAAATATATAACAGATAATTTAAACTAAGTGGAATTTAAAAGCTTTTGCAGGAATGAAATCAACATAGCTTGAAAAAGAAAAGAAACTATTGAATGGTGGAAAATCTGTGTAAAATTTTCTTTTGATGGGGCCTAATATCTAAAGATATTTAGCAAATTAAAAAAGATATGTAAATCCCAAAACCATTCCCCAGTGATAAAGTGGTCCAGAAATGAGAAAAAACAATTCTGGAAAGAGTTGCCAACTTTTAACAACCATATGGAATATTGCTCCAAATTGCTAATGAGAGAAATGCAAATTAAAACAATCCTGTACGTTCACCTTTCAACAAATTGGAAAGCAGGCTAATAATCTGTTCTAGTTGTGGATTATTTTAAAAGTTCTGGAAAGCAACTGAGAATTAGGTAACAAAAGTGATTAAAATATGTATGACTTTTTACCCAGAATCCCTACTGCTAAACATAATGTCCCAAGGCAATCAAAGACAGAAATGTCTCATGAAGTTGTAGCAGCACTTTTTGTGGCAACCAAGACCTGGAAAGAAAGTAGTTACACAGTAGCAGATTAAGGAAGGGTTAAACAAATTGCAATAGATAAATGAATTGGAATATCGTCATATCATATAAAGCAGTAAATATCAAGATTCGGAGAAGCATGGGGTGACAAATTGATACAGGATGAGTTAAGCAAAAACAGAAAAACAATATATGCAATGACTGTAACAGTGTACATTAAAAAATGAAATTAATTTAAATGTTGGGTAATTATAACCATGGTCTTGAAGAAGAGGTGAGAAAATGTGCTTTCCTCCTTTTATTTGATATCCTATAACACTGTAAAATGGTGCATATACTGTTACATATAATTGACATGCTATTTGATTTTGTTAAAACATTTCCTCTTTAAAAAAAATTTTTTTTAACCAAGAAGCCTCCCTGGGTATCAGTTAGGAGGGGGTAGATTAAAAAATAAATGTGACAGAAAAATAAAAGTCAGTAATGAAAAATTCTTGGTTTTAGAGAGATCTTTTTGATTATATTAAGAAAAAGTTCTTTTATTCCTATGCTTTTTTAAAAAGAAGATAAATGAGGACTGTATTTTATTGGAGTCCTTTTCTGTGTCTCTAGCTATAACCATGTGATTTTTATTATTGTTGTTATTGATATGGTTTATTATGTTTATAGTTTTCCTAATGTTGAACTGTCCTTGCATTCCTGGTAGAGGTCCAGCTTGGTCATAGTGAATAATTTTCATGATCTTTCAAAGATCACTAACAGTGGTTAAACAAACACATCTGTCAGGCCTTTCAATACCCTGTAGTTCAACAGGGCCTAGTGACTTGAACTCATTAGAGCAGATATCCTGTTTCTTAATATCTTCACTTATTTTCAGTTTCACTCCCTTTTAAACATTTTTTTTATTGTGTCCTCAGAACAAATATGATTCTCTTTAAAAGGATTAGGGAAGGGAGGAAAGGAGGAGAGAGAGAGAGAAAGAGAGAGACAAACAGAGAGAGAGAGAGAGAGAAGTAATTCAATTTCTTACCATGGTCTTTTATCATCATTCCATCAATTCACCCATCTTGAGCACTGGTCTTACCCCATCTTCCATCTTTCTCTTTTTTTTAAAAAATCACAGCTAATAAAGAAAAGAAAAGTACCAACACCTTTTTTGTTGACCTTAGTATTTATCATCAACCTTGGCTCAGTCTGGGTTTCTGAACTTTCAGTACTGTGCAATACTTTTGCATACATTCCGTCTTCCATATATCTTTTTTAAAAAAATCTCAATCAATTGATGAATGCTTTGTTCAGTCACATCAAATTCTTTTGAGATCTCTCTCTTTTCATGGGTGTTTTTGCATGTCTTAAGGATTTCATTCTTGAAAGTTTCCTATTATCTGTTCTCACCCATGGATGGACTTTCTCCTGAAGAATATTAGACCATAAGATCATATCTATACTTTCTATGAACCACTATTTTTACGACTATGTTTCATCTATTTCTCCCTTTTTTTATTCTTATACTAATACTCTCTGTTGTGTTTCCCCTACTCATATCCTGGATTTCCTGAAATGCGTATAACTTCTATTTTTTTTAGACTTTAACTGAAATTTAAGTTATCTTGTAAATATCTAGCTATTTACACATTGTCTCCCTAGAAGAATGTAAGCTCCTTGAGGGCAGGGACTTTTTTTGCTTTACTTTGCATCTCTAGGTCCTAGAATGGTGGCTGACACATAGTAGGTGTTTAATAAATGCTCATTGACTGATTGGTTGACCTAGAATGAGGGATGGAGTTGGAGTCTGGGAGAGGGTTTTAGCTAAGGGCTGAAACAATTGTGGGATTGGGTCAAGGGCGGGGTGAAGGTCAGAGTTAGGGTTTGGGTTGGATTCAAGTTTAGCATTGAAATTAGAGGTAGGGTTTGGGGAGCATAATGGAGAATGGGGTAAGGGTGAGATAAGTCTGCCTATCAGAGGGCCTAATTCCCTGGAAACTCTGCACCATGTCTTGCCTCCCAGGGACAGCTGGGCCCAGCCTGAGGGTGGCCACCCCGCTTGCTTCCCACTTTCCAGTTCCCATAGATTCTTAATCTAAAGGCCGGATTTTTCAAGCATAGGGAATTCTTGCTCTTCATTTTCTCGCCTCACTGGTGTTTGGAGGATTCTGCTCAGGCTGCTGCCTTGTCTGTCCAGAGCCAAGTGTCTCAAAGGTGATGACTTTTCCCTCTGCTGTCCCCAGCCTTGGCACTCTGTTGCTTGGCCTGCTGCTCCCTGTGAAGTCACTTCCACAGGGCTAAAGCTTCACTATCATGCTGGCGTTTCTCAGGTTGTTTTCCATTTTCTCATGTTGATTGCTTATTTCCTTCTCATGCTTCTCTTGCTTCTTGTATCTGAATGTCAAATGTTCTATTCAACTCTGTTTTTTTTCATCAAGAATGCTTGAAAGTCCTCTATTCCACTGAATTACCATATTTTCCCCTAAAACATGATACTCAGTTTTTCTGGGTAGGTGATTATTGGTTTTAATCACAGCTCCTTTGACCTCCAGAATACCATATTCCAAACCCCCCTAGATCCCTCAGTGTAGAAGCTGCCAGATGGGTTATCCCGATTGTGTTTCCACAATATTCAAATTGTTTCTTCCTGGCTGCTTGTAATATTCTCTCCTTAATCTGGGAATTCCAGAACCTGGCTATAATATTCCTAGGAGTTTTCTTTTTGGGATCTTTTTCAGAAGGTGATTGGTGGATTCTTTCAACCTCTATTTTGCCCTCTGGTTCTAAAACATCAGGGAAGTTTTCTTTGAGAACTTCCTGGAGGATGATTTCTAGGTTCTTACTTTGATCATAGCTTTCAGGTAGTTCAATAATTTTTAAATTATCTCTCCTGGATCTCTTTTCCAGGTCAGTGGTTTTTCCCATGAGATATTTCACATTGCCTTCTATTCTTTCATTTGTTTGGATCTGTTTAACAGCATCTTGATTTCTCATAAAGTCATTAGCTTCCATTTGCTCCATTCTAATTCTGAAGCAATGATTCTCCTCATTGAGCTTTTGAGATTCTTTTTCCATCTGGCAAATTCAGCTTTTTAAGGCATTCTTCTCCTCATTGCCTTTTTGATCCTCTTTTGCCTTTGAGTTAATCTATTTTTTAATGTGTTATTTTCCTCAGTCAAGCTGTTGACCCCATTTTGTAATTTTCTTGCATCATTCTTATTTCTCTTCCCAATTTTTCCTCCACTTCTCTTATCTGCTTCTTAAGGTCCTCTATGGCCTGTAACCAGCTTGTATTTTCCTTTGAAGCTTTTGGTGCAGGAGTTCTGACTTCACTGTCTTCCTCCTGTTCCATGCTTTGCTCCTTTTTGTCCCCAAAATAGGAGTCTAATGTTGGAATCTTTTGTCTGCTTTGTTTCCTTTGCCTGGACATGTTGCCCCTCAGTCACTTGACCCCTGGGCTTTTTGCCACAGTATGACTCTGCCACCAGATAGGGGAGCTTTCATACCAAAAGCTGGGGTTTTCTCAGCTGCCAGAGGTATTAGATGGGTACCCTCTCTGAGGCCTCCACAGTTCTGGAAAGCTGTACACACACCCCAGAACCTCTACCCTAGACCACAATCCAGATCCAAGCAGGTTAAAGCAAGAGTGATTACCCTGAGACTGGTTGCTTGGTTCCCCTACACTCTGCAGGCCAGGAGCTGAAGCTGCCACATGACAGCTGGCTGGCTGTGCTTGGTGTCTCAGTGGCTTCTTGCCCTGGGGGCAAAAGCCAATGCACTTCCACTTATGGAGTCCCAAAGTCCAGACTGCACTGACATCTCACTTTGTCCTTTGCATCTATGTGTTGACAATCCTGGAAACAGCCACAGCTGCTGCAGATCTGGAGTCTCTCCGGCAGGCGGCTGGCCATGGCTGCTCTGGGGCTAAAACCTCTGGCTTGCGGGCCTGGCCCAGAGCCCTGTGCTTACTGATTCCTGCTAGCCTGCCGGGCTGTCCTCAGTGGGAGGTTAGCTTCTCTGTGTCATTTTGTGGGTTTTGCAGCTCCAAAGTTTTTTCAGAGTCCCCTTTTTACATTGATTGGGGAAGGTGGAAGCCAGAGCAGCTCAGAGGTCCTCCTTCTACTCTGCCATTTTGGCTCCGCCATTTGCATAACTTCTTAATGTGTGTTGTTTTTCCACTGCTTATTTTATCTATTCTGTTCTGTTTAGATTTATGTTTTTATAAATTTCCTGCAATCACACCTCAGTAATATTTAGAAAATCAAATTTACCTCTTGTGTGACTACCTTTTCCTCATTCAGTTTATTATCCTTATTTCATACATTCATATAGACATTTAAATTCAGTTTTTTTATGGTGTTTGTTTTGGGTTTTTTTTTTTTTTGAAAGGTCTCTTTTGTCAATTATTTCCTATGAATTACTCTCCTCCTCATTTTTGACAGACACATGTGGGGAGCTTTCCCTCTCTATTCTTACCCCTTTTCAGTTTAAAGTTCAATGAATAAGGTTCATAAAATTCCAGAAAACATAATTGTTTTCAACCCCTTTTTAGATGTACTACATCTCTGGCTCAGCAGTGACATCCATATCAACCTTTCTCTCTCTCTCTTTTTTTTTGTCTTTTGGAGGGCAATTGTTGTTAAGTAATTTGCCCAAGGTTACATGGCTATTTGTGTGTGTGTGTGTGTGGGTGGGTGGGTGTGGGTGTTAAGTGTCTGAGGCCAGAACCAAACTCAGGTTCTCCTGACTCTGGGGCCGGTGCTTTACTCACTGTACCACCTAGCTGCCCCCTTAATAGTATTTTTTAATAATACTTTTCCCAATTATCAATCAAGAAAAAATTTAGCATTCATTGTTATAAGATTTTGATTTCCAAATTTAATAGTATTTCTAGCATTCATTCTTACAAGATTTTGAATTCCAAATTTTCCTTCCTCCCTATCCTCCCCTCATCCTTCCCTAGGTTCTGAATAATGGACAATGCTCTAGCCCTTTTCCAGTCACCAATGGAGTGAAATAAGTCTGTGTGCTTTCTCCCATGGTTTTAGCATGATGTTTTCATGCTAAAATGCTTTCAATGAGGATGAACACAGCATCAAGGTTAGCTACCACACTGATGGTAAATTTTTCATCTTGCAAAGGTTAGAAGCCAAGACCAAACTGGAGGTAGTGTTGGGGCATGATCTTTTCAATTCAGTTTTTGAAGTTGAGATGCAACAAAGTATGGATCATTTCTCTGCTGTTTGTGTTAATTGTGGCCTAAGAATTACACCAAGAAAACATAGAAGCAAATGGAGAAATTTGAATGCTGTAGATAAGTGAGCTTACCTTGGCAGAACACTTTTTAGAGATGTATACATGGACAATGAGGTTGATACATGCTTTGCCAGAACTAGATCAGTGTTTGGGGAGGCTCCAAAGGAAAGTATGGGAGAAAAGAGGTATGAGACTGACTACCGCACTGAAAGTCTACAGAGGTATTGTGCTGATCCCAATGTTGTATGATTGCAAAACCTGGAAAATATTCCATTGCCATGCCAGGAATATGAATAACTTCATTTGAATTGCCTTTGTAAAATTTTGAAGTTTACTTGGCAGAGTAAGATATCAGAAACTAAGGTCCTTTCTTGAACCAAACTTCCAAACATTCAAACTCTACTGCAGAGAGTGCAACTATGATGAGTTGGCCATGTTGTTTGATTGCCAAATAAACACTTGCCTAAACAACTATTTTATGGAAAGTTCATACAGGGCATTTACATGGTGGACAGAAGATTCAATAAAAGGACACTCTCAAGGTCTCTCTTAAGAATTTTGGAATTGATTATGTTTGATTAGCCACTGTCATATCCACTATAACTTGACTCTAACAAATTGATGCCATTTTGATGCTCTTCAGGAATAAAGAACAACAACC
The DNA here is from genome assembly GCF_028583685.1 of Petaurus breviceps papuanus. Taxonomy (NCBI): domain Eukaryota; kingdom Metazoa; phylum Chordata; class Mammalia; order Diprotodontia; family Petauridae; genus Petaurus; species Petaurus breviceps. The sequence goes on along the minus strand of NW_027186304.1, from coordinate 69,156,182 downwards.
AATCAACCAACAAACTATTAGAGTTATAACTTTTAAGAATTATAAGTATTATCTTCTCATGTAGGGATATAATTGATGAATTGCCTTTCTGGCTACCTGCAGTATTTTTTTTCCCCATGACCTGATATTTCTATATTTTAACTGTACTTTTTCTTGGAGTTTTTCTTTTGACATCTCTTTCCTGAGGTGATTGGTGGATTCTTTCAATGCCTATTTTTTTTGCCCTTTGGTTCTAGGATATCAGGGAAGTTTTCCTTGATAATTTCTTGAAAGATGCTATCCAGTTTCCCCTTTTGGTTAAGACTTTCAGATAGATAAATGTTTCTGACCTTGTCTCTCATCGATCTATTTTCAAGGTCACTTTTTTTTTTAAAAAGTTATATTCCATTTTCTTCTATTGAATTTGTTTGACTTTTTAAAAGTTTATTGGCATTTTGTTTTTCTTCAATTAAATGTCAAGCACATTTTCAGCATTGTTACAAGATTTTTAATTCCAAACTTTTCTCCCTCTTTCCCTTCCCTTCCATCTTCTGAGATGGGTATTGATAGCATTTGCCTTTGTGAGTCCTTTGTACTTGTCTTTGATGTTTATATTGATGAGAAGAGATGAGTTATTCATGGTTGTTCATTATACAATGTTGCTGATACTTTTTACAATGTTTTCTGGCTCTGCACATATCACTTTACATCAATTCATACAAGTCTTTCCACCATATTTGTGTCATGAAAGGGTTTGGTAGGACTTCTTCTTTGACAATTTTCTCAAATAATTTAGATCATGGGAATTAATTGTTATTTCAATGTATTTTAAAATTCGTTTGTGAGACCATCTGCCCCTGGGGACTTTCTCCTAGGGAGTTCATTAATGTCTTGTTCATTTTTTTTTCCTAAGATGTGTTTTTTAAAATGCATTTTATTTCCTTATCTGTTAATTTGGATAATTTATATTTTTGTAAGTATTCATTGATTTCACTTAGATTGTCAGATTTATTGGCATACAATCGAGCCAAATATTTCCTAATGATTGCTTCAATTTCTTCTTCATGGGTGGTGATTTCACACTTTAAAGTTTTGATACTGTATATTTGATTTCCTTCTTTCATTTTTAAGTTAAATTAACCAATGGCTTATTTATCTTATTGATTATTTTTCATAAAACCATCTCCTAGATTTATTTATTAGCTCAATAGATATTTTTTTTATTTTCAATCTTAATTTCAGCTTAGATTTTCAAAATTTCCAATTTGGGATTTTTAAATTTGCTGTTTTTCTAGTTTTTTTTAGTTGCCCACCCATTCAGTTTTCTCCAAAAGTCTGTCATACCTAATTTTTTTAATATTCTATTTACCTCTTTATTTTTTTCTTGTTTATTTTTTGCTTGGATTTATCAAGTTCTGAGAAGGAACAGTTGAGATTCCCTGCTAGTATAGCTTTGTTCTCTACTTCTTCTTGTAATTCACATAACTTATCCTAATAGAAATAGTCAAAATGATTAACAACTTTAGTATAGTTGTAGGATATGAAATAAACTCACACAAATCATAAGCATTTCTTGCAGATTATCGAGAAAACCTACAGAAAACATATAAGGACAAATTTCATTTAAAAGAACTGCAGACAGAATATGACTTCCAAGACACAAAACCTACACGAACACAATTATAAAATACTCCATTCAAATAACATTCTAAATAATTGGAGAAATGTTAAGAAGTGCTCACAGTAAACCAAGCCAATGTAATAAAAATGACAATACTACCTAAATTGATTTACTTATTCAGTGTCATATAAAACTATCAAAATCACCCAGAGAAAGAACTAGAAAGAACTGAGTTTATATCCAGATGGAAGCAAAATACCTGATCTTTTTCCTTTTCTTGTTTGATTTTATGTCCTCTTTACCATTTTTCCTTCCATCTGATACAATCCATCTTTATAACCTGACTAATGTATAATGTGAAAGTATTTACAGATCCTATACTTGACTATATGCTGCCATGGGGGAGGGAGGGGAAGGAGGGGGACAAAATGTGAAACTCAAGGAATTGTGGAATTCAATCCTGTAAACTAAAAGGTAAAAAACAAATTAATTTAAAAAATGTTTTCAAGACTGACAATTAAATGACCTGTAATAAAATGCTATTTGAAAAAAAAAAAGACAGAAGTCAGGAGTGGCATATGTAGGGAAATTTCTGTGATGTATAAAAAAAGAAATCAACAAAATTTTTGGAAATAAAATAAAACTATCAAAAGATTATTTTAAAGATCTAGAAAAAAAACAAGAAAATTCATCTGGATTAACAAAAAGGCAACCCTACTAAAGTAATCAATAGTAAAAAAAAAAATGTGATGAAAGAGGTAACTTAGTAGTACCAGATTTCAAACTGTGCTACAAAGTGCTAATCATAAAACTAATTTGGTACTGGATAAGAAATGGAATGGTTAATCAATGAAATGGATCAAATATAATAAGCACAGTAGACTAGTATTTGATAAACCCAAAGATCCTAACTTTTATGATAAGAATTCAAAATTTGACAAATATTACTGGGAGAACTAGAAAGCAGTTTAGCAGAAAGTAGATATAGACCAACAGCTTGCACAATATAAGAAGATAAGCTCAAAATGGGTACATAATTTATCCATTCTACAATTAATAAAATCAAAGGCTGTGTTCTGGGATTTGTCAAGAGAATAAATAAAAGCTTTCAATAGTCATGTGAAATAAGCTTTAATTCACTTAGACAAATTCAAATTATAATAATTCTGAGGTACCACCTCAAATTGGTAACTGACAAATGCTCAAAAGGGATGTGGGAATATAAATACAGCAAGGCACTGTTACTTTGTTTGTCAGCTAGGTCAACTTTTCTGAAGAACAATTTGGAACTACACCCAAGGCACTATAAAACTGTGCATACCCTTTGATGAGTAATACCACTATTAGAGCTATACTGCAAGGAGATCAAAGCAAAAGGAAAAGGACCAAATGCACAAAAATATTTGTATTTTCATGGTTGTGAAGAATTGGAAACCAAGGGGATGTCTATCAATTGGTTTGAATGAATTTTGGTATATGAATCTGAAAGAATACTACTGTGTTATAAGGAATAATAAAGAGAATGGGTCAGGAGAAAAAAAACTTGGGAAACATATGAACTGAAGCAAAATGAAGTCATCAGAACAAGAACAATGTTTGCTATAACAGAAATATTATAAAGATAATCAACTGTGAGACTTAGCAGTTCTGATCAATACAATGATGCACCACAATTGCAAAAAGAGTCATGATGGAAAATGCTGTCCACCTTTAGAAAGAGAACTCTTAGGCTCAGAGTGGAGATTGAAGCATACTTTTTCCCCTTTCCTTTTCTTGCTTTTTGTTAGAACACGACTAATGCAGAAATATGTTTTGGATAACTTCAGAAGTATAATGGGTATTATATTTCTTTCCTGCTCAGTGCATGAAGGTGGGGATGAAGGGGAGAGAATTTGGAACTGAAAATAAAAATGAAATAAAAAATACACAATGACTTTTTGGACATCTTGTATAATGTTATTTTGTCCCTTCTGAATACACGATGATCCTCTTCTCCTTACACATTTTAACTGTCTTTTTCCTTTTGGTTAAAAGATATACCTTTCCAGAGTCACATTCTACCTTTGGGTCTCATCTCATCATACTTTAGTGATACTCATGAGGTCAAATTTAATTTGCACCAATATTAGATTACTACTTCAACCTTTGTTGTTACATATACTTCATACATTATTGTATAGACAGTTGAGTTCATGGGTTTTATGGCTGAAAACTGTATTTCTGTTAGCTTCTCAGCATTTTTACTAATATTATTCTTCTTTCATTTTATCTCCTCTGTATTTCAGTTTTGGAAGATATATAGTGGCAATTCACTACATTTTCTTTTTCTTTTTTTAGGTCAATCTCTGAGTCAAATACATTTTCAATATTCCTTGTTATACCCACTCCATCCCTGAACTTTTGAAGATTTTCAAGACTTAAGTTCATCCCAAACTCTCTTTACTGAAATGTTATATATATTACAACCTACATCAATATATATATTGAAGACCTACTCCTTGTTGCTTCAAATGTACTGGTCTAGCCATGTCATTCTAGCACAATTTATTCTTGTTACATACCTGCAAGTTTATAATGATCATTGTTTCCCTTTTCAAATTTTATACATAACCCCTTTATTTCTTCCTTCTAGGGTTTTTTTTTCCAAATACTGAGTTTGAGCCCCTCAGCTAATCAATTAATCTATTTCCCCCTCCTTTTGAAAACAGGGACAAAAATTTCCTATTACCAGTCCTGTATCACTTTTATTATTCATGATTTTTCCTTTAAATCCCTAAGTTGTTTTTTTCTTTTACTTTGAGTTGTAATCCATTTGACCTTGATGACTTGAAATAATTGAAGTCAGTCATTTGTTCCCTTGCTATCTATTCATCCTTGCTGGGATTCTCTATTAACCATTTTCCCTGACTACATCTCATTATAGAGCTTTACTCTTAGAAATGAAACAAAGAAGGTAGAATTACCTTCTCTTTGTTTTCCATGCATGTTGTTTTATCCATCACAGCAAATATTCTATTATTGATTGGACTTTATCTTATGCCCAATGTTTAAAAGCATCTCCCCAACTAATGGCTAAAGGCCATTTTGCTCTTTAATATCTATTCTAATCCTTAGTGGATTATAGACTTTTAAATTTTTAATACTCTTTTTAATCATCCTATCTATGCTTGCTTTGATTTTCCCCATAGCAATTTTTATCTCTTAGCTTCCATTTATATTAACTAAGCTTATCAAAGACCATGTTTGAATGCTATTATTGGTTTACCATGGCATCATCATCATCATCATCATCATCAACCTTGTCATCATCATCATCATCATGCATTTATTTTTTAAGTAGAAGAAAGTGTGATGATATTAAATAATATTTTACTGAACTTATTCATATATTGTTATATAAGAAAACCATGATAAAGAGGATCAAACCTAATTTTAAGAGGAAAGATAGATTCTAGACATTTTTATTTTTTCAGCATAGGGAATTTCCAATATGAAAATTTGCTCTATTGTGGTAGATCACCAACTTGTCTGTAACATTGTCTTACAGAGTTACCTGGGACTCTAAAGAGTTTTGACCATGGTCTCATAGCCTATATCAGAGATGGGAATCAAATGTAGGATTCTGCCTCCAAGGCTGTCTATCTATTCACTATGTGGTATAGCTTTTCACAACAAAGTAATAGTGTAATTGAGTACATAATGGGTAAACCAGATAAAGTCTACTTTGTGGCAAGAAAAAACTTTCATCAGTAGTCTAACTCATTCTATTTTTAATAGTAATTTTAAAATTTGAAAACTTATAGAAGTTGGAATGGATTTCATGTAAATTATGTCAAAACGTTTTTTTTTAAATTTTAATAAATGACTAAACAAAGCTTAAAATAGAAGTAACAACAGAAGAAAACTTTTTGCTGGTACAAGACCAGCAGTACCAAAAATAGTGACAGAAAAGGAAAATGACAAATGTTGGAGGGGATGTAGGAAATTTGGAACACTAATGCACTGTTGTTGGAGTTGTGAACTAGTTCAACAATTCTGGAGAGCATTTGAAACAATACTGAAAAGGCTATAGAGTTGGGTACCCTTTGATCCAGGTATACCGTTGCTAGGTCTGTGTCCTAAAGATAGAAAAAAGGAGAAGAATTTATATGGTTTAGATGGACAAAAATATTTATAGCAGTGATTTTTGTGGTGGCAAAGGTTTGGAATTTGAAGAGACAGCCATCAACTTGGGAATGACTGAATAAGATGTGGTACGTGATTGTGATGGAATACTATTATGCAATAAGAAATGATGATTAGGATGCTTTCAGAAGAACTTGGAAAGCCCTACATGAACTGATGCAAAGTGAAGTGAGCAGGACCAAGATAATATTGTATGCAGTAAGAGCAATATTGTATGATGACGAATTGTAAATTACTTAGCTATTCTCCACCATATAATGATGGAAAACAGTTCTGAAGAAGATATAATGAAGACTGCTATCTACCTCCAAAGAAAGAATTAATGGGGTGGAAAGCATACTTTTAAAAAAAAAAACTTTCTTTATTTTTCTTAGTTTTATTTTCTTCTTTTTTATTTTTAAATTTATTTATTTTAATTTATTCATTTAATTTATTTATTTTAATTTATTATTTAAAATTTTCTTCTTTTGTCTGTGTTTTTTTTCACAGAAGGATTAATATGAGTTCTCTGTAAAAGCATCTACTTGTTCTTTTGTCTAGTTTGTTCAGGCTTTCACACTTTGCTGTAATAAATTTTCAGTGTCCAATGTATCCCCAACCCACAAATGGCACTTATTCTCTGAAGTCCTAGATAATCTGAGTCAAGTAGATAGATAGTAAGGGTCTATGTTAAGTGTGACTGTATGACCTGGCAAAATCCGCTGTTCCCTAAGGCAGGCTGCAAATTAGGGCATCAGGAGAGGGTGAACACGAACCATGAATGGTCGTTAGAGTTGTGCGTAATAATTTGATAACTTGGCAAGGACAAGCTTTTGTGATTATGACAGATGGTTTTACACCCTGAGAGATGTGATATTCCCATATTTGCAAATATTATTCTCATTATTGTCAACATTGCATAATGGATGATGTTGCTTAAGTTTTCACCAGCAGAAGAGGAGAAATGCATCAATTGTTATTGACTTTCCAGTCTTTCAAATGTGTTAAGTCACCAATGAATTAGTTAGTTCCTTGAGTTGGAGTCCAATCATATATTACAGATCTTCAGCCATTCTTTCTTCCCTGGATGAGTTCAAATTCCCTGACAATGCTTAATAATGGAGTTACTAACAAAGCCTTCTAGTGCTCAGGAATGTTAGATAGAAGAACATCAGCTGATATCTAAGTGAATCAAAAATTCTCCTTTTCAAGCCCATTTGTGAAAAGAATTAGTACATTGCCTGGCAAATAACAGGTTATTAATAAATATTTGTTCTCTTCCCTTCCTCTCAACTATGTGATGCTTCTTTTGATCCTAATTTGCACCTTTTCTTGAGGTTTCCTAATGAGGCATATTCCCTGGAGAATGAAATAAATAGTTAATATTGTTCTTTAAGGGGTCTTCTATATAAGCAAAGTTACTGAATCATTACAATGTACATATCTGAAGGTTTGATAAGAATTTTGTTGTTATTATTCAGTCATGCCTGATTGTTTGTAATTTTCACGGACTTTAGTGTGCCAGGTTCTTCTATCTTCCACTGTCTCCCAAAGTCTACCCAACCTCATGTTCACTGCTTCCATGATGCTATGTACCCATTTCATCCTCTTCCATCCCCTTATTCTTTTGTTTTCAATCTTTCACAACCTCAAGGTCCTTTTCAATGAGTGCCACCTTCTCATTATTCGCCCAAAGTATTTAAGCTTCAGCTTCAGTATTTGTCCTTCCAATGAAGAGTCTGAATTATTTTTTTAAGTATTGCCTAATTTGATCCCTTCCTGTCCACCAGACTCTCAAAAGTCTTCTACGGCACCACAATTTCAAAGTGTTAATTCTAAGGAATACAGCCTTCCTTATTGACAGCCAAGATGTCAATATTTAAATTTTTAATCTCCTTTTTGACCACATACAGTTTACTTGAGTTCATTCATCTTTCATTCCAGGCTTCTATGCAACAGTGAGCTTTAAGGCATAGAATTTTCCTTTTATCACTACACACATTCACAGTTGAGCTTCCTTTAAGCTCTGGTGTACCCAATTGATTCCAGATTCCAGAGATACTTGTATTTGTTCTCTTGTAGTATGTTGGACAAATTCTGACCTGAGGGGGTTCATCTTCCAATATTATATCTCATCATTTTAGTACTGTCTGTGGAGGTTTCTTGGCATAGATGCTGAAGGGGTTCGTCATTTCCTTCTCCAGTGGATCACTTTTTGTCAAAATTCTCCATTATGACTGTTCCATCTAAAGTAAGTGTGTACAGCATAGTTTACAGTTTCAGTTGAACTATATAAGCCCCTCCATGACAAGAAGGTAATGATCCAGGAGGGGTAGATAAGAATGGATTTGTTTATTTAGCAATCTCCAAAGTAAATTTCCCTTACAGATAGATTCTAAACCACAAGATGGTATTTTTAGATCATGGGGGCACTACATAGGCTTCTATGGAAAATAGGAACTCCTAGGTAATCCCTGTTAAAATACCAAGTTCAATTCCCTTCTGAGAAAAGTTCATTGGCTATTATTAGGGCTGTATGCATTTTATATATCTCTTAATATCCTCCTATATATCTGTTTCAATCTTCTGATGTGCATTTTTCTTTGTTATTAAAAAATGTTTCTTGTAAGCAATAGATTGTAGGATTTTGTTTTCTTATCCATCTGTCACTATTTTTCATTTTATTGGTTTGTTTAATCCATCCACATTTAAAATTTTGAATCAGCTTTACATTTTCCTCCATCTGTCTCTAAAATTCTTTTAAGTTAAGATTTTTCCCTCTTCAGTTATAAACACAGTATTATTTTCCTTCAGTTACTTTACTTTAATCTGTTTAAAGATGGGCCTGTTTCCACTTACTGTTGTCTCAATTCTGATAGCTTCTAATTTCTTTTCCCTTTCCCTTTAGGTTTTATTTTATTATTCCTTTTTTATTTCTACTATTATCAAGTTATATATTTCTTTCTTTTTTTCCCTCTGTTAGTCAAATAATTACCTCTTTCTCTCTTTCCCTTCAGCTAGTCCTATTTATTAGGTTCTTTTTAAATTTTATATTTTGTACTCTTTGTCCAAAAGTATTTCTCTTAGTTTCTGCATTATTCATCTTTTTCTGTTTACTCTAGGCCCTCATCCTCTGATTCTTCATCCCTATAATTATCAGGCCTCTCTTTTTTTTCTGTATTCGTCATGAACATAGAGTTTCCTAGGTATTGATTTTAGGCTTTCCCCTCTATGTGTTTTCTTCCACTACCTTGTAAAATTTGCCCCATGGATTTGCCCTGTCCATTGTGCTTCACTCTCAAAGACAATGCCTGTTATTGCAGATGTGATAAAGGACAGTGTCCCATTGTAAGGACTCTTCCTTGTAGGGACTGATGTATACCTACTTTGGTTGATCTTTTTCTGTCCTACATTTACTTGGAAATCTCTTCCCTATGTCCTTCTTCTCCAATGCTTCCAGGTGTCAGCTGTTCCCAAGGATTGCAATTCCCCCTTTCCTAAGACAAATGAACTATTCAAGCACCAAATCCCCCATGATTTATCTAGTATAAGGTTTTTCATCTCTCTCACCAAACTTTTTTCTTCATCTATAGGAGCATTTATTAGTGGAACTTCCTCCTATCTCCAAAGTAAGGTTTCTTTCCTTTCCTCCTCTGTTTAATCATTTCCCCTGTCTCATCATCCACTTTCCTAGAGGCTCTTCTCTTCCCGAGGCCTCCTAATTATTAGCCCTTAATTAGACTCCAGTTCATCATACATTCCTCTCTATTCTCTTGTTCCCCTTCATCTCTTTTATGTACCTTCCCATGTTGTAATGCATTCCTGCAAAAGAAACATTCATCTATAGGCAAGGTTTTACCAGGTTCTGTCTATAATGCTTCTTGTCTGCCTCATCACCCTTGCCTCTGCCAGTTTTCTGCCTTTATGCTGTCTCCTTGCGTACATTTAGAAAGAAGTCTCTTATTGGTCTTTGTGTTGTCACTCTTTTGCTGTTGCTGTTCTTGCCTGATAGATACAAATTCACTCCTGCATTTCTGTTGTATGGGGTTTTTCAAGAAGCAAATAATCCCTTCAGTTCTGGTTTTCTTTCTAAAAATGTTTCAGATTCTCCTTTAGTGTGGAATGTTCATCTTCTCTTCTGTATGGTTAAGCTCACATTTGAAGGATAGCTCATTTGGGGTTGCATTTTGAGCTCAATTGCTCTTCACAATATATTCCATTTACTCCTTATTTTTCCTGTGGGTTCAGAATAGTCATATATTATTTGAATGTCCTTCCCTTTCAGAGATCTTTCTCCTGAAGTACTAGCATTTCTGATGTGCAGACCCCAGAAGACTTTTGTTCCTAAAGGCCTGTGGCCAAGCTGGCTATCCTGAGCAAATTTGAACAGCCCCAAACCGGGGTATCCATGGAATTGTAAAGAGGGGGGAGAGACCAGAGTGTTGTGGTAGGTTTTGATGTAAGTCTATGAAATGGTGACAAGGATGGGATCTGCAGAGTAAAAGTAAAGTATGGTGGATGGGATAGTTGTTTGTTTCCCAGTTGTGGTAGCTGTGACTCTGGGAAGCCATGGACCAGGAGAGAAGAATGGCCTGCATTCAGACTTCACTGAGCTGAGAGCAGGAATGGTGAGCTACCTGCATTGGGACCTGGGCAGAAGCCAGGAGTGGCTGCCACCTGCAGGAGGAGAAGGAACCCAGGAGTTCAGAATTCAGCCACAGGAAAAGATAAGAACTGAGCAGCAAAGCAAGGGCACTGAATGTATTTCCTTGCTGCATCCCACAGTTTGGGACCCAGGGGGAGGATGGACTTGTGACGATGGTGGGTGGGATGAAGTGCCATGGACCCCCAAGGACCCCACCTTGTTGATTTTGTTGCCCAGCCCCCTCTCTGTACTCGGAAGCAGGGGCTGGAGCTGTGTGAGGGGAAGGACACCCCGCTCCACCCAAGAGAACTTTATTTGCACTCTTGTTTTGAATTGAGGTGGTAATGCAATGTACTTTGTGTTTGTTTAAGGCCCAGGGGCCACTTTGGTAACTTTAGTTCTGTATCTTGAAAATGTGACCTAAGAGATGTTTAGTGCTAATTCAAAAGTAAATTGACTATGCTATGGGCATGAAAGATCTTGGGGCCGAATATAATGGAAATGCAAATTTAAAGATCTTCCCTGCCCATAGACCCTTTGATAGGCTTAAGAGACTCTGAGAGCCTTCCTTGATTTGAAAATATACTCTGCCTCCTAATAGGCTGAACTTGGTCACATGGAGCCTGTGGCAAGAGGCTTGGTTTTCAGGAATGCCCACACCTTGATGCTGTGTGATTGGGCAGTGGGTCAAGAGGGTGGTTACATTCTCTGACCCAGGAGAAGGCTATATAATCCCTGATGTGAGGCTTTACTTTGGGGCTCACTTTGAGAAGTGTTCTGTGATTTGGTCAGATGAGACTCTGGGAAGCCATTGTTGAGAGCCCCCCGGCTTTGAAAAACCCAGATGTTGATCTGGTATGGATGTAATGGTTGGACAGTTTGGAAACCTGTCTACTTGATCTGTTTCTCTGTCTTGATGATTCTGTCTGTATACTCGTTCAGGTTGCTGACCTTTTTCCCCTGAACTAGGTAAATGATACATATTTGACTGATTAAAGTAAGCTTGTTAACCCACTTTGAGTTGCTTTCCTTTAACAAAGCAGATCTAAGAACCTGTGTTGGTAGCCACCCTGGGGATGCTGGGGTGCTTGCTGCTACACATATACTTGGGTCTTCTAGTACAGCCTTGCTGCCTGTAGTGTTGGAGGTTGGGAAAAGGGTGTCAATTGAGCACAAGGTCAGTCACCATTAGTTGCGGGGTTGTTGGTTATTTAAATTCTTTTAGTGTGCCTCAGACCTCAAAGACAACTAAAGTTGACTTATTTTTGGCATATAATTTCTACTTTGGAGAGGTTCAGGAGATTTTTGAAATAAGAGAAATTTTCTAGTCTGGCATCTTATCGCTAGCTCACATGACTCAGAAGCATTCTAGTCTTCTTACACTTTATTCCCCTCCACATACTGTATGGTCTGGTGACACTAGCTTCTTTACTGTACCTTGAATGAAATCCTTGATGTCTTAACTGCAGACATTTTCACTGGCTGTCACCCATTGCTGTAATTCTCTTTTCTCTCATCTCCACTTCTTGGTTTCCTTGGTTTCATTCAAATCTCAACATACATTACAAGACACTGTTTTTGATAGTCTTCAATGTTAGTGCCTTCCTTTTGAGATGATATCCAATTTATTTTATATGTTTTATTGATATAAGACTGTTTGCATATTATCTCTCTCATAAGACCACGGACTCCTTGAATTCAAAGGCTACTTTTTTTTTGGTTCTTTTTTTTTGCATCCTGGTACTTAGCGTAGTGTCTGTCACATAGTAAATGTTTAATAAATACTTGTTGGCTCACTGACTGACTTTTTCACCTTCTATGGCATGAAATAAAAGTTATTGTGTAACAGTAAGTGTTACCCTGAGGTCAATGGTTATTGATATATCATTGTCTTTGGCCACGTAATGAAACTAATTCCATGAATTGCGTATGCCAGTGTGACTGCTGCTACAGTGACTTGCCCACAGATATACAACCATGGTGCACTGGAGGCAGGACTTGAACTAAGATGTTTTGGGATTTAAAGGCAGCTTTCTCTATCTACTCATCATGTGTTCTGTAGCAACCAAGAACATTAAGTTAAAAAGCACAATTAAAGAGTTCTCAATAACATTACATCTATTGGTAAGTTCTCTCTGTCTCTCTCTGTGTCTCTTCCATCTCTCCCCCTCTCTCTCTGTGTCAATCTCTATCTCTGTCTGTCTGTCTGTCTCTCTCTCTCATTCAAATAACTACACTATGTTGAACTGGTGAAAACCAGACACAGAAAACAGTTTGAGCAAAAAAAGTCATTCCAGAAGGGTCCACTTCCTCTGACAATAGAACTCCATGATAGCTAGTGATTCAGTTAGGAGAAAATTGTAAGAAAAGTTACATTATAAACTAACACAAACATTCTTCTTGTCACCGAGAGTGCTATGTAAAATTTTTGTAGCAGGATCTACATCAACAAAAAGGAAGCAAATGAAAATGTTTCTAATGTCTTTTAGTATTGTAAACATCCATGCATTATATTCAAACACTCAGTATAACTTACTTACTGAACAGGCCAATTAGATCATCTACAATCACATGTGGAAAGAGCTCAAGCTAATCTAATTGGCCCAAGAAAATTCCATTTATTTCTGGGTTTCTGATGCCTTTATAATATTAGAAAGTGATCACTAAACATGCCCTCCAGGGTGGAGACTCTCTGCTCTTAGTAATATGAGTTCAGTGGATTACAATTTGTGGAGATTGTAATCTTTCAATACAACCTCCAAAAATGTGGATTTGTTGTTGACTACCCAACCAATAAAAACCTTCCCCCCCTCCCCCGATTCTGTTTCTGGACTACACATGAAGGAGCATATAGAGTCATATAAGAAGATTATTACAAATTAAAATCTTAGCTGATTTAAAGTTTTACTCAATTTCTTTGAACTTTTGGTCTTTGGTTATGTTGTACTACATATAAGACAGTTTTCACAGGATTGAGAGCTCTGAGAGAACTTAAAGCTAATTTAATCTAGTGGTTTTATTTGTATACCTTAAGAAACTGAGACTCAGAGAGGGTGTAACATACTAGCATCTTATGAGTTGTAAGTGAAAGAGCAGATAGTTGAACCTAGTTCTTCTGTCTCCATATTCAGTACTTGGCCTATGCTGCTTTAGATAAAAATACAACTTTAGTGATTGTTGTTGCTGTTCTCTACAATCATACAGCTGATAGATTTAGGATTAGAAAGGAGCTTTGTGATCATCAAGTACAACTCCCTCATTTTCCAGATGAAGAAATGTATCACCAACATGATATTCACAGCACTTGCAGCTACTATGAATATGCCAGCAAAATTCTGAATCTCAAAATATAAGAGACTCTTCCCATGAAAGACAGAACTAAATCTTTTATTCAAACACCAGAAAGTCAAATCCATCATAGCAGCAAAGAAGTCTATACACAATAACAATGCAAAGGGCACCACCATCCCTAAGCCTTTCTCCTCCTAGGGTCTTCCAACACTCAAAGTTCACTGCCTTCTTCCTCTCTCTCTCTCTTAGCTCTAACTGCTCTCACCAACTTCCCCCTAGTTCTGCTCTAGCTCCACCTCTTCCTGTTCTACCCTTTCTGCTCTACCCCTTCCTTTCCACCCATTCACCAAGCTCCTCCCACCACAGACTCATGTGACTCAGGCTTCTATGTGATTCAAGAAGGTCACATGGGCTCATTAATGGATGGGAAAGATCTTACAATTAAGCAAAAATGCATTAACAATACAAGAAACTAAGATAAAGAATGACTTGTCTGAGGTCATGGAGGCTGTTAGTTGGCAGAATGAGGCTTCTAACATAGGACATCCATTTAACCCTAGTTCAGAGGTCTGAGTTTACTGAGAATTATATCATTTAATCGAGAATTAAACAATTATTATTACTAGTTATTTGCCACTGGACAAAAAGATGCGGATTTCACTTTTACCCTTGTCACCTTATATTTTCTATCATATTTATTCAAGTTAAATTCTTTGAGAACAAGAGTTGTTTGGGTTTTTTGTTTTTGTTTTTTAATCTTTTTCTTTCCTCACTTGTGAGGTAATATGGTTAGAGGATGGAGACCTGGCCTCAGAAGCAGAAAGATATGGGTACATATCCCATTGATACATACATCTTGGATAAATCCTTTAAGCCCTGTGTGCCCAGAGCCAATTCTATAAGAGTATAAGTGGCCAGACAATTGGGGCTTTGCTTTTGCTAATGGGAATTTAAGTACTGGAAGGTTCCTACACCAATGAAATCATGGTTGGTGGGTTGTTTCCCTTGGTTCTCGAAGAGGATCAAAATGATATCACTATGCTAGAGTCAAGTTTCAGTGTGTCTGGCTGTGACTAGAAAACCAATATGAGCTCAGAATGCCCTACCACATGTCCAACACAAATAGATGGTGTGTACATTTCGAGTGAATACTCCAAATTTAGGCATCCTGCATTTCCTTTGAGCTGTCTCAATTCTGCTTTGCTCATCGAACATAGCACCTTCTCTGAAGTGGGCACAGCATGCTGAGCCATCCTGTGCCAGTGTCTTCCATGTCACACAATCAATTCCAAAGTTGACTCACATTTAAATGCACTCACACATGTGTACACACACACACACACACACACATTCTCAGAATATTATTTAAACAACGTTGTATTATATTGTAAGCATTTGATGTTCTTTATGTTTAAAAAAAGAGAATTACAGTTAATTCCTTAGTGAATGTGCTCACTGAGCACCTCTTTTTTCTTTCTCTTAAACTTCTTCCCATATATATCTACCATGTTCTCTCTCTCTCTCTCTCTCTCTCTCTCTCTCT
>NW_027186304.1:69140748-69140839 GCF_028583685.1 Petaurus breviceps papuanus | reverse complement strand
CTCTCTCTCTCTCTCTCTCTCTCTCTCTCTCTCTCTCTCTCTCTCACACACACACACACACACACACACACACACACACACACACACACAC
>NW_027186304.1:69136300-69140738 GCF_028583685.1 Petaurus breviceps papuanus | reverse complement strand
CACACACACACACACACACACACACACACACACACACACACACACACACACACACACACACAAACTTCAAACCAGGTGACACATTATTTTAAGACCTAAGAACATGGAATTCAAAACAAAGAGACTGTTTTCAGTCTAGGACTGGTTCCTTCATTTGTAGGTCATGACACATTGACTAGGCAGCATGAGGGGTCATGCATAGCTATTGCTGGAGCTATGAATAAACTAAGAAATTCAATTTCCAATTCTGTAAATCTGGCACTTTTCATCTCCATTACATTTGGTGAGGGGGGGGTAATCACCAGCTAAATATAGATCTTAGAATTGCAGGTATTTTTGTTTGTTCAGTATATTAGATTTGACAAAATAACTACCCAGTAAAATTTATTAGGAGATGAAGCATTACAGAAAATGGAAAGAATGTCCTCATCATCTTGGTCAGGAGTAAATTGCTTATTATAAAATAGACTAAAGTCACTTTCTCTAGCTTGCACAGGATAGGTTGTGAAATTTCTTTTTTTTTTTCCTCAAGAGATTTTAAAGGAGAATTCTTAGAGTAGTAGTATGGACTAAATGACCTTCGAGCTTTGTATAAAAACTGTGTCTTAACAAGGATGAGGATGTATAATAGATCCACTCCCATATATTGTACTTATGTTATAAATCCACATCTTGAACATGAAAACAAATTCAAGGTTGTTAATTTTTGAAAATAATATCTGTATAAACTCACAATTATTTATGAAATGAAACAAGATGCTACTCTTCAAGCCCACAACTTCATATCACTGAAGACCTGAGTCAAAGGGGAAAAAGCTTAAAAAAATAAGTCTAAAAGCCTCCACAAAAACTCATCATTCCCTGTCAAGAGATGAACCCCATAGCAAATATAATCAACGTCAAGCATAAAAATGAATGGATCTGTGTTTTTCAGGACAATGGAACATTATTACAGTGTTAATCTCCTATATATTGTCAACCTTCACATTCATCTCCCCTCTGTTACAAGCAAAATGTTATGAAGATATCTAGCTACAAATATGAATAAATAAACCACCAACAAAATTCAGAGAAATGTAGATGATTATTTGCAGTTTTAACATCATCATCATCATCACTATTAAAAACACTTATGTGTATTTATCTCATGACAATTTTATATGGTAGATAAGTGATACTATTATGCTGAACCCTTAGCTAACGGAATTGATACACAGAGTTTAAGTAACCTGATGAAAGTTCTCTAAATTAATGTTAGATCCAGTTTTAAAACATAATCCTTGCCCTGACAGGATTTTTGCTAGAAGTTAGTAGAACAATGGGTATGAAAATGTTTTCATAAATATATCTACTATAGCAGAGGCGCTAGAACTTTCAGCCCACCTGAGGCTAGGACCAGGTTAAAATGCAACTGGGAAATGTTTAATAAAAGTGCAACAAAATTTGCTATTTAATCATGTCCTACTCTTCATGGCTTCATTTGGATTTTTCTTGGCAAAGATATTAGAGAAGTTTTCCACTTCCTTCTTCAGATCATTTTTGCAGATGAGGAACTCAGGCAAATAGGGTTAAGTGACGTCACCAGGGTCACAGAGCTAGTTAAAGCTGGATTTCAACACAAGAGGATGAGTTTTTCTGACTTTAGACCCAGCGCTCTATATACTGTTGCACCTAGATGCTAGAAGACAATCCAATCCAATGCAACAAATGTTAATTTGTTGTTTTCTAATTCACTATGTAGCCTGTAAGGATCTTTTTCTATTTGGGTTTGATACTACTGTACTAGAATGCTGGAGACACAATGGGAATCCCAGGAAAAGCTACTTCAAGTTTGAGGCATTCTGTGAATCAACACTGATATAAAAAAAGATTATGCTAAATTTTAACAGCCAACCAATCAGAGGACACCTTAACTCAAATAAAATTTGTTACATCAAACAGCAAGGTATATTAGGTGACAAGAAGAAATTACCACTTTTTCACAAGGTATTCTCTCCCACAGGTTATCATACCTCCAATAGAGAAGAGGAAACATCAGAGAATACATGTAAATAAGGAATATGCACAGAGGTCACCTAGATAGGGACTATGTATATCAAAGTTCCCTAAATGTAGAGCTCTTGCATGGTGAATATATGTGATCAAGGAACTTGCATGAAAAGGTATATACCAGAAACATGTGGAGCAAGGACATATGTGGAAAAACATAAGAAAACCATACAATCAAAGTATAATTTTGGCAAAGGCAACTTACACCTCAGATGCTGAAGGACTGCCATTGTCTTCTAATGAGGTCCTCATTCTGAATGTTGTGGAACCCTGTCTTTGTTTTCTACTTGAGACATAATCTCTGCCAAGCAAATGAGTCTCTTTGTTATGAAATTTGTCTTTGCTTGGTATTGTCTTGAATCTTAATGTTGTCTTAGTGTTGCATTGTCTCTCCTAAAGGGCCTCCTGGGTTGCATGGTTGCCAAATCTCCATCTACTTCCTGATTTTGGCCTTTATCTCTCTTGCAACTACCTGTACTACCTGCCGGATACATAAGTTTTGTCTCCTGAAGTCTGATGACTTTAAAATCTCTCCCAGATAAGGGTCAGCTGACACCTCTTTTGACACTGCTGAAGCAATGAACCACTATGCCCAGCTAAAAGTAGACAAATAAAAGCCAGGCAGAATGTCCCACAGGATAAAATAGAGTCTAGTCTTTATATTGTCTGTCTCTGCTACTGAATCTAAGACCATTGCCAAATACAACTTATATGACATCATGAAAGATATATTTTTCATTCCTCCTTATAATTTTATATAAGTTTAGTTTAGACTCAAACTCATTTTCAAATGATGAAAATGTAAAATTTCAAAGGTAAGACTGAAAACAAAAACAAAGGTAGGCAAAAGCAGGAGGATAATAAGTTGTGTTTATAGAGGAGAATTTAAAAGTTCAGAATCTTGGAGGAGGAAAAAAGATTTAGGTGTAATTTAAGGTGTAACTGCTATGGGTACCTGACAAAGGGTGAAGTTGAAGAGGTTGAGGAACCAGATGCCAGAGAATATTCTCATCATTCTGACATTTGGAGCAATCACTGGATTAGAGTAGAGAAGACTGGAATTCAGGTTTTGAACACTTCTGAAGGTGAGAAAATGTCTTGGAAGGTAGTAGATGTCAGGAATAAAGATTTAGACAGCATAATATAATTGGATCCTATATTCCCCATTCACAACCCATTTCAGAGGGTTTTGCCAAATAAATCCACTGGAATGTTGAGGAGTCTAAATAAGAAGCCCACTTTGTTTCCAGTATTTCAATAGCCTTCTGATGGGTCTGCCTGCCTCAGGTCTGTCCCCACTCCAATACATTTTCCATTCAGTCACCAAAGTGATTTTCCTAAGAAAAAGTTTGGTCATGTTAGCTTCCCTCCCTCTAACACACATGCATTCAATAAAATCCAGGGGCTACTTATCTTTTCCAAGATAAAATAGAAAAAATCTTTGTTTTTTTTTTGGCAGAGAAAGCACTTTGTAACCAACCCAGCCTTCCGATCCCCTCACCACCTTACTAGTCTTCTTTCATTTTACTCCCCACTATATTTTAGTTTTTTTAAATTTTATATTATTTTATTTTTCATTTTACTCCCCACTTGATCCAGTGACATTGTTCTCCTTGCTATTGCTGTTCTCTTTTATTCTGATCATTTTGAAAGCAGCTATGTATTGCCAAACAATATATAATGTAATGCAATATCCTGGACCTGGAGTCAGGAAAACCTGAGTTCAAATCTTGCTTCATACAGTTACTAGTAGCATAACCCTGGGCAAGTCATTTAACTTCTATTTTGAATAGTTTCCTAATAGGTAAAATGGGGATTATAATAGCACCTACCTTACGGGGCTGATGTGAGGATCAAATGAGATATTTGTGTGGTGCTTAGACTACATAGTAGGCACTATATGAAAATTCAGCCCCTTTGTTACCCCTTTCCCTTTCACTGAATGTCTCCTAGACCTGGAATGCCCTTCCTCCTCATCCCAACCTCCTGGATTCTCTGGTTTCATTCAAATCCCAGTAAAATATTGTCTTGAACTTAGTACCTTCTTTTCCTAAATTGTTCCCTACTTAGGTTACTTGTACATATTTGTTTGTTTCTGAAATTGTGAATTCCTTGAAGACAGGGACTATATTTTGCCTTCCCTTTGTATCCCCAGCAAAACACAGTTCTTGGCACTTAGTAAAGAGTTAAAATGTTTATTTATCGACTATTATTTATTAATGATATATTTTCCAGATTTGCTTGTGAATGAATCTAATCCAGAACACAAACTATGTAAAGAATCTAAGGCCATTGTCCTCTTCCCCTCTGAGTACATATTCCTACCTTTCCTACCTCTGCCAGGCTGCAGAAAACAAACAGATAAGTCAACAACTATTGCAAGTACCCT
>NW_027186304.1:69083395-69135900 GCF_028583685.1 Petaurus breviceps papuanus | reverse complement strand
TTTTTTTTTTAAAGCAATCGGGGTTAAGTAACTTGCTCAAGGTTACAAGGCCAGTTATTTTTGTGTGGGTGCTGAGTATCTGAGGCTGGAACCGATCCCAGGTCTCCCAATGCTGGGGCTGGTGCTCTTACTCACTGTGCGACCTGGCCGCCCCTGACACATCTACTTATTTTATGCTGTGTTTAACATTTTAATGAGAAGGTCATTGAACATGGTAATTTCTGTCATTAGATTCTTAAAAGAATTCTACAGAGTTTTAACATGTGCATGTGAGTTAAAATGTTG
The DNA here is from genome assembly GCF_028583685.1 of Petaurus breviceps papuanus. Lineage (NCBI taxonomy): Eukaryota > Metazoa > Chordata > Mammalia > Diprotodontia > Petauridae > Petaurus > Petaurus breviceps. The sequence goes on along the minus strand of NW_027186304.1, from coordinate 69,135,615 downwards.
GAAAAGATTCTTTGAGGCAGAATTCGGCTCTACTTTTTCAAATGGACTTTTGTCCATTACTTTTCTTTTATGTTTATATGCAGTAGTATAATCACTTCAATTCAATTCAATTCAATTTGCATTTACTGAGTAACTACTATGCTTCAAATATTTTACTAGATTCTGACCATATAAAGACAATAAAAGACACTGTTTTACATCTGAGGGGGGATGGCATAAGGGGAATAGGGTGAACATTTACATAAACAGGTTTCCCTACCAAATGGTTCTCATAACTACTCACTGTGAAGTCATATGCTCCTCCTGGTGGTTACAGATGCCCCTCTGGAGGGGAAATGATTAAAGTGCATCAGGAATGGTGCCATTGGATTTCAAAATTAGAGAATTCACTTTCATGTATTAAGAAAAGAGTTGGTTGTCTGATATCTTTTTTTTTTTTTTAAAGCAATCGGGGTTAAGTAACTTGCTCAAGGTTACACGGCCAGGTGTTTCTGGGTGGGTGCTAAGTGTCTGAGCCCAGGATTCGATCTCCAGGTCTTCTCAACACTGGAGCCGGTGCTCTTATTTGCTGTGCTACCTGGCCGCCCCGGTTGTCTGATATCTCAATAATTTTTTCATTTATTTTTCTATTTGCTGTCTTCTAATTCCTTCCTTAAGTTCTATTGGTATACTTGGTTTATGATTCTAAGCTTATTCAGACTTGATTTTTAGGTTGCTGCTCCTTCCTCCTTAATGAAGTGGATTTAATCTTACAGGATTCTTCATGTGATTTTGCAAATGACTTTATATTCTAAATCAAATTTGCTCTTGACTGTCATATCTTTCCACATGTCAGGAAGAATATTTGCTGGTTAGGACACTTTCTCCTCATTGTGGCAATTCATTTTAATTAGCTAACCTTCTTTAGGAATTGCATATTATTCATTATTTTATCCACTTCCTAGTTTTCATGGTCAACAAATTATTCAGATAGTTTAGATAAAAGTAGCCACCCACAATTGCCCACAACATTTACTCATTTTTACTTCTACTAAGTTAGTATTGATTTTGATCTTTGTTCTAATACATCTAGATATATTTTTATAGTCAGCTAATTAGTAGTGACTATTCTTTGGTTAGTTATTTTTTTTTATACTCCCCATATCCAGTATCCCCCAACAAAGTTCTTTAAGAAAACATTCATTATATAAGGCAAAAATCTTCTATATTGTGGCCCAATTTTTACTTTTCATTCTTTTTTATTTATTTATTTTTAGTTTTCATCATTCACTTCTATAAGATTATGATTTCCAAATTTTCTCCCCATCTCGTCTCTCCCCACCCCAAAGTTACTTTTTACTCTCAACCCTGTTGTCCAATATAATTTTTTTTCCATATGGTTTTCATTCACCTTTGAATTAAATACATTAAGTTATTGACAAATTTTATTTGGAAGAAGTGTCTTATTCAGTTCTTTGAATAATTTCTCTATTTTCTCATTCTCTGCAGTAGATTTTGGTGCATAAAGTTTCAATTATTTTAATTGTGCTTTATTTGCAAGTGTTTATCCTGAGCAATGAAATACAAGATGACCAACTATCTCCAGGAAATGATGTTTCATGTTGCTTTTGGACACATGAGAAAACAAATCTAACAACTACTTTATTTACCTCTTCAAAGACAATCTTTGACACACCTTTCTTTTGACTTCTTGTTTCATTTATAATTAGAATGTCAATTGATGTGATTCATTATCTCCAGTATATATCCACCCATTGGTTGCTGGACAAAAATCTCACTTCAAAAGTTTGTTATTATTGTTCAGTCTTTTTCAGTTATGTATGACTTTGTGACCCCTTTTGGGGTTTTCTTGGCAAAGATAGTGGAGTGCTTTACCATTTCCTTTTCCAGGTCATTTTACAGATGAGAAAACAGAGACAAAGAAGGTTAAGTGACTTGTACAGGGTCATACAGTAAGTATCTAAGGCCAGATTTGAACTCAGGAAGGTGAATCTTCATTAATTTATCATCCCACCATTTTATTCACTGTGCCACGTAGCTGCCCCCCTCTTTAAAAATACCAAGAGTTAAATTATTGTTTCTATTTAATCTGTAAACCATGATTCCCTTCATCCTCTGCCACCTTTCCTAGCACTCTATTACATTACTGTAGTTACATAAGGGAATACAAAGGTCTGAGAGCCATCTTGTATTTATTGTTGTTGTTGGATTATGGGCTGCTATAGCCAAAGAATTCATCACAAGGGGCCAGCTTCCTTGTCATAAACCTCACTACACTTAGTTAAGGTAATCCTTGAAAAGAAGGTAAGGTGTTTTGCCAGGATGGTACTCAAAATCTTTTCAGCATATAGAACTCACCAGAGCTTTTGTTACACTATTACCTTTAGTAACCCAGAGTTAACACTATATTATTATGAATGATTGGAGTAGAACTTATAGAGAATTCTAATTCTTTAAGATATCAAGTGAAAAAAAAATGCCAACCTTTATTCAGTGTTTTATTTGTCTTTATTAATTTTTATATATTAAAAGAGGGGAAAAGAATGGTAAAGTAGGTTGTGTGGTTACACTCTTCAGATATAATGGGGCCAGGATGGTCAAGGCAATTGACTTTGGTCAAGGTTGTCTGACAGAGTTGGTTGAGAATAACACACTTGTTGGGTAACCATGATGTACATGTTCATAAGTTCATTTCAAGGTGAAATTTTGGGACAAGGGTACAGAGACATTCATTGAGAGACAGAGGGACATCAACAAAGATAGTGGGTACAGAGACAAGGAAAAGTAGGGAAAGAGAAACACAGAAAAAGAAAGAAAAATACAGTAAGGAGGAGAAAGAAAACAGGGTCAGAATTACCAATTAGGCAAGACAACATGATCGTGGTGGTCTTGAGCTTCAGGCACTTTTCTCTTGATGTGTATATTTTTATTATACTGTAAGATATCTTCTTCTGGTAAGGAAGATGAAGAAGCTATGCCCCTTTGTATATATTTGATCACATTGGTAAGTTTTCCTAGAGCAGAAAATACCAATAGAAATCTGATCTTTGATGTTTGCTCTCTTCTATTCTTGATATTTCTGAAACTCTTACATTTCTTCAGGGAATGTCTGCTACTGCTCAAGAAATCATGAGGGAACAGCCTCCCACTCTGGCCAGAACCAAGCTGGTTCCTCAGTTTCTTCATGAAATTTCCTTCAGTGTCTCACCTTTATATTCTATTGCAATTCCTCCTAGGATGTCAATCAGATTTCTAGCTCTTGGTACAAATAGCATTATTAATAATAGTTATAATTTCTAAATATTTCTCTTTTTGTCATTACAAATCTCTTAAAATGAAAATGTAATAAAAAGTTTGAGTGTAACTTATAAAAATGATGTTAACATGAAATCAATCATCAAGTCAATCAACAATTTTTTTTGTAGACCTACTATCTGTCCTATAAGCTGGGTTAGATTTTACTTAAGTGATATTAAAACTATACTGAGCATTTAATTGGCTTTAGGTTCCTGGAGGGCCAACTATGAAACTCAGTGTATGAGGAGGTAGTATTTGGTTTCCAAACCAGATGCTTTTGACCAAACTAGTAACATGGCCATTACAGAGGGAAGGAAGTTGAATTAATGCCATATTCTTACTTATCATCCTTTTCCCGCTATAGTTAAGCATATCTTCATTTTCTGTTAGATCCCTCCAAATGTTTCATTTCATCCTAATTCAAAACCTGAAACACCAGGCTACTCTATATTAGGTCATCCTATAATTACCTACTATTGTATGTAGGGATAGGGAATTTAAGGGGATATGTAAGAGTAAAAACTACATAAAGTAGAGGTGGAAAGGGGATACATAAGAGTAAAAAAAAAGACTGCTAATTTCTAGGAGCTTATAATCTAATTGGAGAGACAAGATGTGTATTTTTTTTTAAATTCTAACAATTGAAACAAGAAAGCCTGTAATGAATGGCAGATGAATGGTACAGAAATAAATACATTTAAACTTAGAGGTGAGAGAGATAACTAAGACCTGTGGTGGAAAGGAAAAGCTAAAGGAAGAAAAAAAATTACAGAAAGATTTTTATTCCAAATATATTGTATTATCACCCAAGTCATGAAAATACAACATTCAGTATAAATTATTCCACAGGTGAAGGAGGCCCCCACCCAATAAAATCTAAAACACCTTCTTTCTCTTTGCTTCCCTCTCCATTATATTCTCTTTTCTGCCCTTCTTGTATTTACTGGCACATTCTAGAATGTTTCTGAGATGTGGCTAATAATATGATAGGAAGAAAAATCCTCTAAGAACAACTGTGCTTACTTTTTTATTTTAAAGATGAATCTGGAAAGCTTCCCAGATGAAACATTTATTACAATAAATGTATTCTGCTGAGGAGGAAATTGACCAGAGAAGCTTGGGCAACTACATTTATTTACAGTATGTTGACCTCTCTACTCTCCATTTCTGTGAAACATCTGTGAGTGATCTTGCCAAAATTTTTGGCCTATGACTGTTTAGTTGAGATTATATATTTGCATTTCAGATATGTGCATTTGTATTTATATAGCTGATAGGTTTTCCTTAGAAATGTTGATGCTTTAAAATATTAGTTACCTTGTTTGGGGTAGAATATAGGAAAGGTTCATATTATAAGGGTTCTTTTTTTTGTCTATGTATTTTGAATGTTATTTTTCTTTATATACTAAGCCTCAAAAGCCATAACCAGCTGCACATAATGTAATAATAACTGACATTTATGTAACTTTCAAGTTTTTAAAGTGTCTCTTATTTGAGTCTCTCAACTAACCCTTGAGGGAGATATTGAAAACATTATTATCCTGATTTTACAAATGAAGAAATGGAGGTTGGGAAAAGTAAAGGGAATTGTTGATCATCATGCTATTAAGTGTCAGAATCAGGGTCTTCCAGAGTAGCACATAAGTTTCTTGAGGATGGATACCATCTCATTCTTGTCTTTGAATTCTCAGAACTCAGAAGAATGACTTGAAAATAGTTGGGATTTATTAAATGTTTGTTGAATTAAATTGAATTGAATAACATATCCAGGTCTAACATTCTAGCGATTATACAACACCTTCCCCATTTTGACAATTTTTGGCAAATGCAGAAAACTCATTCTTCAACTGTTGTCATGCCTTTGTCCTGAGTCCTAACATCTAGTGACATTTGTTTTAGGATTGTCAACTGAGGGAGATGGAGGAATCAAGAAAAGCGATCTATTTTCTGTTAGAGTCAGCACTAAGCAATGAACATTCCAAAGGGCAAATAATAAAAGAAGGATCAGTATTCAGGAGGATGGAAAAAGGGGGGATAAAAATGCTAAAAGATAATAAACTACTAGGGAGATGAAATGTGGGAGATTCAGGCTCATTCACATAGAAGAGAAAATAAAAGAGCAATAATTATGGTGATTCAAATCTAGATCTTAACAGTAAAAGGAAAGCTAAACAGATGTTTACATCTGAATGTTTTAGCAAATATTTCCAGAAACTATTCACATTTTCTTAAACTGGATTCATATTTACTACTATCAGGGGCTCTACTTCGTTTCAACTCCACAAACATCATGCTTCCTCCAGAAAAAGTTCATTATCATAAATTACATCATCATGGAGTTTATTTCAGCATTGTTCCTTCCACAGTACCCTCAGTCACCTATACCTATTGGAGGAATGAAAGGCAGAACAAAAAAACAAGAACAAATAAACAAAAACTCTTCCAAAAGGTCCCCTTTATGACAAGTTCAGAATTTCTAATCATTTCTTCATTTCCAATCAGCTGCTTGGTTTTAAACTCAAATTTCATGCCCCTAAGCAGGCCCTCTGGTGGGTGACACCCTCCCTTCACCATTTCAGCTTTTTTTGTGTGTATTGTCTTTCTCCATTAGATTGTAAGCTCTTTGAGGATAAGAACTGCTCTTCTTTTTCTTATCTGTATCCCTAGGCCTTAGTGCCCATCACATAGCAGATACTTCTAAATGTTTATGGGTGATTGTTACCTCTAAACATAGAATCATAGATGTAGAGTTGAACAACACCTAGAATCATATAGTTTAAAACCCTCATTTTATAGTTGAGGAAAAATGAAGTTAAAGTTGAGTAACTCATCGAAAGTCATGTAAATAATGGAGCGGGGATTCAAATTCAGGGCCCCTAGCTCCAAATCTTATATCTTTTCCATGGAGTCATGCTTCCTCTCTAACATTAGTCTGATTTTTCCTCTTTGAGCAAAAGAATGTATTAATAATATACAGTCCTATATTTTTCCTTTGATAGATTTGTTATTAACTGCAGGGATGGTGGAGAAATACTACCACAGGAAGTAGACAAATATACTATAATGTGCAGTAATATTGATAATAATGCTGGTCCATGCTTTTTCATGTTGTCTTTTGTTTGGAGCTCATCTCCCTATACATTTAATTGGGCAATATAGTCATTTATGGTTAAGAGCTAATTGCTCTCCAGTTGTTTGGAGCAACAACCCACTTGGGCAATTCCTACCAAAAGAAACCCCAATAAAAGTGGCTTCTGTGATCTAAATGTCTGGATCAAAAGCATAGCTGTCTATCAATGGCAGAGTAGACACCTTTGTTTAGAATGATTAGCAATCAATACATCTTCCCATATTCAAGTCTAAAGTATAGACCTCCTTAATGCCAGGGGTTTGATTACAGCACCTCTTGAAATAACTTACAGCTTCATGATTCTATAACTACATTTTTCTGATTTTTTTTGTGATAAGGATATTCATATTATATCACTCAAGTGACTGTTTTGAAGGAAATTTCTTCTAAATCTTAACTTATTTAATATATTTTTAAAAGCAATTGGGGTTAAGTAACTTGCTCAAGGTTACATGGCCAGTTATTTCTGGGTGTGGTGCTAAGTATCTGAGCCCGGATTCGATCCCAGGTCATCCCAACTCTGGGGCCGGTGCTCTTACTCGCTGAGCCACCTGGCCTTCCCTAAGCAATTGGGGTTAAGTAACTTGCTCAAGGTTACACGGCCAGGTGTTTCTGGGTGGGTGCTAAGTGTCTGAGCCCGGATTCGATCCCAAGTCATCCCAACTCTGGGGCCAGTACTCTTACTCACTGCGCTACCTGGCCTCCCCTTAATATTTTAATAGTACACGCTGAGCATGTTAATGCTTACATCTTAACATGCCTAATATGTTTTAACCTTATGTTAATGTTAAACAGGAGTCCTTGTTATTATCTACACAAATTATAGGAGTATATATTATTGTACTATCAAAGTGATCCAGGATGGATAGTGAAGATGAAAAAGTCTTATTTGATTGTTTCATTTATGAGGTCTGTTTCATGGTTTGTTGCATACAGTTTTGTTTTGTCTTTTTGCTTTTTCTTTGGAGGGCAATTAGGGTTAAGTGACTTGCCCAAGGTCATAAGGCTAGTAACTGTCAAGTGTCTGAAGCCTGATTTGAACTCAGGGCCTACTGACTCCAGGGCCAGTGCTCAATTCACTGCACCACCTAGCCGCCCCTGTTGCAGACAGTTTTGTAAAAATATCAAAACAGTTAGCACTTTACTTATGATAAACTGCTATTGAATGATTAAATGTAAGATCCAATTACATTTCAAGTCAATTTCAATCTATCTTCAAATACATGATTGTCATATGAAGAAGAGACTGGGATTGTTCTGCTTGGTTCCATGGGATATTGATAAGGACAGTAGCCAAAAGGTATAAGGAGGCAGAGTTGGTGACTACTTATGGAAGATCTTTATAACAATACAATCTCTTACAAAATGGAATGAACTACCTCACTACATAGTCAATTAATTATCAATGTAAGTCTTCAAGCAAAGATTGCTAAACAATCCCTTGTCTGAGATGTTTTAGGCATCTGAGATGCTTCTGAATAATGGACAGATTTTGCATAAGGAAATCACTTCTTTAAAAAATTTGTTGAGTTTCATTAAGGTAGACTGGATGTTCCCGGAGATCTCTTCCCACTATAGGATTCAATTTTAAAAATCATATTTAGCAAAAACTCTACACATTTGAGAAACATATGACTGACAAAAATAGTCTGAAGTAATGTTTCTTTACAAATGTGTCAGGGTTAAAAAGGAAACACAGGGCATCCAGGTGGCACAATGGATTGAGTATCAGTCCTAAAGTCAAAAAGACTCATCTTCTTGATTTAAAATCTGGTTATAGCCTCACTTGCTGTGTGGTCCTGGGCAAGTCACTTAATCCTGTTTGTCTCTGTTACTCATCTGTGAAATGAGCTGGAGAAGGAAACGGTAAACCACCCAGGTATCTTTGCCAAGAAAACCCCAAACTGGGTCACGAAGAGTAGGATATGACTAAAATGACTGAACCACAACAACAACAAAACAAGAAACAGACAAAAATCCTGATCTTTAATTTTGGTAGTGATGCTTGTCAGCTCTCTCCAATTCTGTAAGAGATTTTGTTCTGGCACTGCTCTGCTGTGGTAGTTGTAACTGTGTAAAATGTCTTCCATAAACTCCCACATTTCTCTGCAGTGATTGAAGTAAAAACAATGCATTTAAGTACTATAGTGTATCTCACATGAAATGTAATGAGCTGAACTTAAATAGTATGGTAAAAATCCTTTGTCACTGCCCCAAATGAACAGTAGGCAAGGCATGCTATAGGATACAGGACATTAAAATGATCATTCAACCAAAAGAAAATTATAAACTGACTCTTCCACAAATCTCACGCGCCTTTGGTGACAATTAAAAATCCACCCCAATTCCTAGTCTAACAATGTGATTCCAATCAACTCAATTTATCTATCTTGTGGACTGAATAAACTGTATTATACCATTAAGATTAACTCCTTGCTACTGGGAGTTAGAATTTATGACATGTGATGAAAGATGAAGAATTTGATATGTGCTCATGGTAGATGAATATGAGTTAAAAAATTTGATGTTTCACCAAGATGTGAGCATGTTATGATATGTATTTTCTTGAGGTATTAGGGCACATTTATTCCACAGTTTGAAAAAAATGCATCTTTCCTAGAAACTTAAGACATTTTACATCATCCATTTTCAAAAAGAATACAAACACAAGTTGTAGCTATAAACATCCTATATAGTTCTTGCCTTCCCCATCCCCCTTTTTTAGACTTTTGCCTCCCTTAGGTCTATAACAGAGAGGTGTCTACTTACATGTAGGGGAAAAGAGGTACATTAATCACAGAAAAACATTCTTTCTGTAGAAAAAAAAAGCATGCTCCACACTTTTTCCACATAAAGATGTGATATTCAAGTGGAAATGGACTGAATTAGTTTTTATGAATAGGGTCCTTGGTGACTAATTCTTTTCTAGGGAGGGTAACAGGCAAATGTTATCCAGATGCATTCCTCTGGAAATATTCCCAGTTCAGAGAAGGGATAACTCCTGTACCTGAAGTACAATACAGGGCAGTCAGTGAAATATGATATCTACATAAATAGTGCAACACTGTTCCTCTCTGATTCTCTCTGGTACTATAAATCCAGAGCTAGTGCAAAGATCTTCTGAATCATGCCAATAATGCTACATCTATGAGACATAACTTATCCCCTCTTTTAACTCATCTTCCCACAACAATAACATGGAATCAGTACTTTAAAATGTAGTTGAGGGTCGAAGGCCAAAACAACAGGTAATTTACCAATTTCTAATTTTGCCTTTGACCAATTGAGATGTTACTAGAGAGGAAATAAACCTTATGATAATTTGGGATACAATTCTTCAGGTGTGCTTACAAGGTATGTTATCAGCTTGACCACTTTCATAGCCATGCACCAGATGGCTGACATTGTAGTATTGTCAATAGTTTAGAATTGCTGCCCCCTAACACAGATCATTCTTTAGTAAGTACCAAATGAGTGATATAGTTTCATTAACCCTGTAAGCAAGAAGGAGGGCTTTTTTAATAGCCAATCTAAAGTACAGAGCTTCATTGCAATACAGACAATTTCTTAAAGGAGAGACTAATTGTACTAGGAGGAAATGACTCAAGTGACATTATTTGGGGAGCAATAGGAATTTATGGCTGTCCCACAGAGAGGCTGAAATTGGAATTACATCCTTAGAGTTTCATAATTTTAACTTAAAAACTCCATTCCCGTGTGCAAATGCATCTTCATAGTGAGATAAAACATAAATACCAGTAACTTTATTTTCTTGTGTTGATAAGTATTTTAGAGAGTTATGAAGCAATATACTAGGGAGCTAAAGAGTATTTCATTGTGATCCAGGGAATCAGGGAAGGCTTCATGGAGAGGGAATATTTTGTTTCAAGTGTGGTTTAAAATTCAACAATCAAGAAGGGTTTCTAAAGCATTATAAGAGATCAGTATGAACAAAGCAAGCACAATGTGTGCTCAAGCAATATAAAATAGTACAGTTAGTCTGCAATAGAGCGGTCATGACAAGGAGTAATATGGGATTAGTCTGAAAAGGCAGAGTAGCCCCATATTTTGGAGGTACTTGAATATTGCCAAAGGTGTTTGAATTTTAATCACTAAGCAGTTGTGAACCAATGAAGATTTTTGAACAGAGAGATAATAGGATTAGACTTATCAAATGAAAAAGGCATGTTCAGGATGGATTGGAAGAAGGAGGGAATAGAGGCCTTATGACATATAAAAAAAGTTTTTGTAACAATCCAGATGGGTGGTAATTAAGTCTGCGAAGAGAGCTATATTTTCAAGAGAGATCCAGGTTTCTTTTAAGTGAGGAGGTTTTTCACATTAACAACAAGATATGGGGATAGACATATTCTTCAGTCTCTACTAGTTGTTTTTGGTTGTTGGGTTTTTTTTTTTTAGTTTTCAACATTCAGTTTGAAAAGATTTTTGAGTCATAAATTTTTCTCCTTGCCTTTCTCCTAACAACTCTCACCAAGACAGCAAACAATTTAATAAGGTTATTTATGTACAGTCATATTAAATATAATTCCACAATAGTCATGTTGTGAAAGAAGAATCAGAACAAAAAGGAAAAAAAGAACTATGAGAAAGAAAAAAAATTAAAAAGGTGAAAATAATATGCTTTGGTTTGCATTCAGACTTCATAGTTCTTTCTCTGGATTTGAATAGCATTTTTCATCATGAATCTTTTGGAATTGTCTTGGATTTTTGTATTGCTGAGAAGACCTAAGTCTATCATAGTTGATCATTGCACAATGTTATGTTACTGTGTACAATGTTCTCCTGGTTCTGCTCATTTTACTCAACATCGGTCTTTCCAGATTATTCTGAAGTCTGCCTGCTCGTCATTTCTTATAGCACAACAGTATTCTACTACATTCATATACCACAACTTGCTCAGCCATTCTCCCATTGCTAGGCATCTCCTCAATTTCCAATTCTTTGCCACCACAAAGAGTTGCTATAAAAAGAGTTGCATATGTAAGTTAATATACCTTTTTTATAATCTCTTTGGTGTATATAACTAGTAATTGTATTGCTGGATCTAAGGGTATGCACTGTTTTATATCCCTTTGGACATAGTTCCAAACTTTTCTCCTGAATGGTTGGATTAGGTCACAACTCCACCAACAATGAATTGGTGTTTGAGTTTCACAATCTTCTCCAACATTTATTATTTTCCTTTTATTAGCCAATCTGATAGCTGTAAAGTGGTACCCAAAAGTTGTTTTAATCCGCATTCCTCTAATCAATAGTGATTTAGAGCATTTTTTTCATATGATTACAGATAGCTTTAATTTCTTAATTTGAAAATGGCCTTTTCATTTTTTTTTATATTTGTCAATTGGAGAATGACTTGTACTATTATTATTTGCCTCTGTTTTCTATATATTTCTATATTATCAGAAACACTGGCTATAAAAATTGTTGGCCAATTTTCTGCTTCACTTACGATCTTGGTTGTAGTAGCTTTGTTTGTACAAAATATTTTTATTTTAATGTAATCAAAATTATTCATTTTTCATTTCATAATGTTCTCTTTTTCTTATTTGCTCATAAATTCTTCCTTTCACAGATCTGACAGGTAAACTATTCCTTGCTCTCCAAATTTGCTCATAATATAACCCTTTATATTTAAATCATGTACCATATAGCGTGCAAGATGGTGCTATATACATAGTTTCTGCCATATTATTTCCCAGATGTTTTTGTCAAATAATAAGTTCTTATCCCAGAAACTGGAGTCTTTGGGTTTATCAAACAGCAGATTACTATAGCCATGTACTATTGTGTCTTGTATACTTGACCTATTCCACTGATCCATCACTCTCTCTCTTAACCAGTACCAAATAGTTTTTATGATTAACTCTTTGTAATATAGCTTTAGATTTGGTATAGCTAGGACACCTTGATTTGCATTTTTCATTAATTCCCTTGATAATCTTGATATTTTGTTCTTTCAGATAAATTTTATTATTTTTTTCTAGCCCTATAAAATATTTTTTGGTAGTTTGATTGGTAAGGCACTGAATAAGTACATTAATTTAGGTAGAATTGTCATTTTATCATTTTAACTCAGGCTATTCATGAGCAATTGATGTTTTTCTGATTGTTTAGATCTAACTCTATTTGTGTGAAAAGTGTTTTGTGATTGTGTTCTTATAGTTCCTGGATTTGTCTTGGAAGGTGGACTGTCAAATACTTTAAATGCTCTACAGTTATTTTAAATATAATTTCTCTTCCTATCTCTTGCTGGTGGGCTTTGTTGGACACGTATAGAAGTGTTGATGATTTGTGTGGATTTATTTTATATCCTGCAACTCTGATAGAGTTGTTAATTATTTCAAGTAGTTTTTTAGATGATTCTCTAAGATCCTCTAGTGTGCAATTATAAGATCAGCAAAGCATGCTAGCTGTTTCCTCATTGACAATTCCAAGTCCTTCAATTTCTTTTTATTTCTCTTTTTGCTGAAAGTAGCATTTCTACTACAATGTTGAATAATAGTGGCAAAAATAGGCATCCTTATTTCATTTCTGATCTTTTGAAGAAAGCATCTAACTTATTCCCATTACATATAATATTTCCTGATGGTTTTTAAATAGATATTGCTTATGATTTTAAGGAAAACTCCATTTATTTCAATGCTTTCTAGTGTTTTTCAAAGAAATGGCATTTTGTCAAAAGTTTCTTTTGCATCTTTTGAGATAACCAGATGATTTCTATTAGATTTTTATTGATATGGTTAATTTTGTTGATAGTTTTCCTAATATTGAACAAGTTCTGCATTCCTGGTATAAATTCTGCCTCGTCATTGTGTATTATCCTTATGACAAATTATAATTTCTTTGCTAATATTTTGTTTAGATTTTTTGTATCAATATCCATTAGGGAAATTGGTTTGTAAATTTCTTTCTTTGTTTTGACTCTTTCTTGTTTAGGTATGAACACCATAACTTTGTCATAAAAAGTATTTGGAAGGACACCTTCTTCACCTATTTTTCCAAATAGTTCATTTAGTATTAGAATTAATTGTTCTTTAAATGTTAAGTATAATTCACTTGTAAATCCATTTGGTCCAGGAGATTTTTTCTTAGGGAGTTCATTGATGGCTTCTTCAATTTCTTTTTCTAAAAAAAGGTTATTTAAGTATTTTATTTTCTCTTCTGCTAATCTGGGGAATTTGTATTTTTGTAAATATTCATTCATTTTACTGAGATTGTCAGATTTATTGGCATACAGTTGGACAAAAATGTTCCAAATTATTGCTTAAATTTCCTCTTCATTGGTGAATTAACTTTTTTCATTTTTGATACTGGTAATTTTGTTTCTTGTTTTGTTTCCTAAATAGATTAACAGAAGTTTTATCTATTTTATTGCTTTTCCCATAAAGCCAGTGCTCAATTTTATATATAAGTTCAACAGTTTTCTCACTTTAAATTTCATTACTCTCTCTTTGATTTTCAGAATTTCTAATTTGGTAATTATTTGAGGATTTTTAACTTGTTTTTTTCCCTAGTTTTTTTTAGTTGCATGCCCAATTCATTGACCTGTTCCTCCTCTATTTTATTTATATCAGCATTTAGAAATATAAATTTCCCTGAACTATTGCTTTGGCTATATCTCCTAAATTTGGTATGTTGTCTCATGGTTGTCATTCTCTTTGATGAATTTATAGTTTCCAATTAATTTCTAACCTATCTTTCCATGGCCCTTTATTCATGTAATTTTTTATTGCATCATGATCTGAAAAGAATGCATTTAATATTTCTGCCTTTCTGCATTTGATTGTAATATTCTTATGCCCTGATTCATGTTCAGTTTTTGTGTAAATGCCATATTCCACTGAGAAAAAAAGTATATTCCTTTCTATCCCCATTCAATTTTCTCCAGAAGTCTAGCATATATAACCATCACCTTCTTAACTTCTTTCTTGTTTATTCTGTAGCTTGATTTATCTACTTCTGAAAGGGAGAGGTTGAGGTCCCCTAATAGTGTAGCTTAGCTGTATATTTCTTCCTGTAACTCACTTAACTTCTCCTATGAGAATTTGGATGTTATATCACTAGGTTCATATATGTTTAGTATTGATATTATTTCATTGTCAAAGGTAACTTTTAGCAAGATATTGTTTCCTTCCTTATCTCTTTTAATTAGATCTATTTTATTTTTTGCTTTTTCTGAGATCAGGATTGGTACCCCTACTTTTTTTTAAACTTCAACTGAAGCATAATATATTCTGCTCTAGTCTTTTATCTTTACTCTGTGTGTATCTGTTTCAGATGTGTTTCTTATAAACAATGTATTTTAGGATTTTAGTTTTTAACCCACTCTGCTATCTGCTTTAATTTTATGGGATAGTTTATCCCATTCACATTCATAGTTATGATTACTAACTGGGTGTTTCCTTCCATTCTATTTCCCCCCTACTCCTACCCCCTCTTTTCCCCTCCTACTTCACTCTAGGGTAAGATAAATTTCTATACCCAACTGAATATGTATGTTATTCATTCTTTGAGCCAAATCTGATGAGAGTAAGGTTCAAACAATGCTCACTTCCCTCCCTTATCTCCCTCTACAGTAATAGGTCTTCTATGTCCCTTCATGTGATGCAATTTACACTGATCTGCCTCCCCCCTTTCCTCTTCTTCCAGTACAATAATTTTTTTCACCTCTTAATATTTTTATATCATCACATCAAAGTCAACTTGTACTCACACCTTACATTTATGTATACCCCTACTCAGTACCATAATAGATACAGTTCTCAACAGTTAAGTGTCATCTTCCCATGTAGGTATGTTAACAGTTTAACTTTATCAAATAACTTTGTTTCTTTTTTCTTTCCTGTTTACCTTTTTGCACTTCTCTTGAGACTTGTATTTGAAGATCTTTTAATGTAAAAGCTGCTAAGTCCTATGTAATTCTGAATATGGCTCTTTGGTATTTGTATTATTTCTTTCTAGCTATGTGCAGTATTTTCTACTTTACCTGATAATTCTGGAATTTGACTATAATATTCCTTGTAATTTTCATTTTGGTATGTCTTTTAGGTGGTGATCAGTGAATTCTTGCAATGGCTATTTTACCCTCTGATTCTAGGTTATTAGGGAAGTTTTCTTTGATAATTTCTTGAAAGATGTTTTCCAGCACGTTTTTTGATCATGATTTTCAGTAAGTTCAGTAATTCTTAAATTACTTCTGTTGGATCTATTTTTTTTCAGATGATTAATTTTTCCAATGAGATATTTTCCACATTTCCTATTTTTTTTCATTCTTTTGATTTTGTTGGAATGATTCTTGATGTTTCATAGAGTCACTAGCTTCTACTTGCCTAAGTCTAATTTTTAAGGATTTATATTTTTAGTTAATTTTTGTGCTTCCTTTTACATTTGTCAAATGCCATTTTTATTTTTTTCAATTTTTTAATCAAATGCTTTAGTAACTTCTAGTTTACATCATTCATTTCTGCTTGATTTTGAGTTACAAATTTTCTCCCCATTTTCCCCCTATCCACCACCCCAAAATATTCCCTCCTCCAATCTGCTCTCTCCCATATCTTCTCTCATACCCCCTTTGACTTTCCAGTAGGGCATGGTGGCTCTCCATGACACATTGCCTATATGCCTTATTTCCCAGTTACATATAAAATAATATTAATAATAGTATACACACACAAATTATATATATATACATATATATATATATATATATATATTAGACATTTGATTTTAAAACTTTGAATTCCAGATTCATTCCCTTCCTCCCTTGTCACCCACCCTTACTAAGAAGATAAACAATTCAGTGTAGGTTATACATGTGTATCTATGCAAAAACAGTTCCATAGTGGATATATTACAAAAGACCAACTATATTTCCCTCCCTCCTATCCCACCTCCCACTTGTTCTTTTCTCTACTTTCATCCTGTCCCTTTTCAAAAGTGGGTGCTTCCAGGGGTGGCCAGGTAGAACAGTGAGTAAGAGCACTGGCCCCAGAGTCGGGATAACCTGGGATTGAATCCAGGCTCTGATACTTAAAACCACAACCAGAAATAACTGGCCATGTAACCTTGAGCAAGTTACTTAACCCCAGTTGCTTTAAAAAATAGTGGGTGCTTCCAACTCCCCTCCCCCACAGTCTGCCCTCCCTTCCATCATCCCCCCTCTCATCCTCTTCCCCCCTACTCTCCTGTAGGTTGAGATACTCTATTTAGTGTGTATGCCATTCCCTCCCTAATCCAAATTCAGTGAGAATAATGTTGACACATTCCCTTTTGCCTTCCTATTCTTCCCCTCCATTGTAACCATTTTCCCTTGCCTCTTCTATATAAGATAGTTTACCCCATTCTCTTCTATCTCTCCCCATCTCCTCTCATTATATTCCTCTCTCACCTCTTAATATCACCTTTTAAGTATCATCCCTTCCTATTAAATTGGTCCTGTGCCCTTTATCTATGTATACCTGTACACATATATTCACAAATCACATATGTATTCATACACTCATGTACTCTCCTATATAGTGAATATATATATATACACATATATATATATTTATACATACAGACACACATTTCTATTCCCTTCAACTATTCTTATACTAAGAAAAGTTTCATAAGTTACAATTATTGTCTTTCCATGTAGGGATGTAAATAGTTCAATTTTGATAAGTTCCTTATGATTTCTTTTCCCTGTTTACCTTCTCATGCTTCTCTTGCTTCTTGTATCTGAATGTCAAATTTTTTAATTCTTTTGGTTTTGTTTTATAATTTGTTGATTTCTTATAGTCATTAGCTTGCATTTCTTCTATTTGGATTTTTAAGGATTTATTTTCTTCAGTGAGTTTCTTGATCTACTTCTCCATTTGACCAATTCTGCTTTCTAAGGCACTCTTCTCCTCACTGGCATCTTGGATCTCTTTTACCATTTGGTCTAGTCTGTTTTTTTAAGGTGTTACTTTTTTCAGTTCTTTCTTTTATGTGTCTCATTTACCAAGCTGTTGACTCATTTTTCATTATTTTTTTTGCCCCACTCGGATCTCTTCCCAATTTTTCCTCTATGTCTCTTACTTGATTTTCAAAATCATTTTTGAGTTCTTCCATGGACTGAGATGAATTCATAGTTTTCTTGGAGGCTTTGAATGTAGGAGCTTTGAATCTGTTGTCCTATTTTGAGTGTGCGTTTTGATCTTCCTTGTCAAAATAGTAACTTTCAATAATCAAAGTTTTTCCATTGTTTTCTAATTTTATCAGCTTATTAGTTGACTTTGAGCTCTTTGTTAAAGTAGGACTGCTTCCAGGGTGAAGGATACGCTGTACCAATCTTCAAGGGTTTTGCGCAGCTATTTTCAGAGATACTTCTAGGGACCTTTGGTTTTCAGTTCTTCTAAGGTGGTATGATCTAAGAAAAGGTGTTTACCATTCTCCTGGTTTGTGATCTTGTCTGTTAGTGACCTCAAGCATTCTTTGCTGCTTTGGACTTCTGAGAAAGGTCTACCCTCCATTGGGGCCACAGGCTCTGGTGTGTTAACTTTCTTTCTTGCCCTGGGCTACCACTCAGGATTATGACCTAGATCTGAGTAGTTACTACTTCTCTGGCTGGGGCTGTGATGGACTGTTCTCTACTATCACCCAGATGCAAGAGAACTTTCCTGCTGATCTTCTAAGTCGTGTTTGGTGTCTGTGGACTGAGAGGTCTGGAAACTGTCACTGCTGCCAGTGAGTCAGTTTCCCCAAGGCCTGCTCTGGGCTTGCTGAGGCCTGGTCCATGCTGGTGCAACCTACACTAGATTGCACTACTCTCTCATCCTGGTGCAACACACCTTTCCTGTTTACCTTCCAAGCTGTTTGGGGCTAAAAATTTGTTTGGCTTCATCTTTTTGTGGCTGCTCTAGGATTTATTTAGAATTATTTTAAAGGTATTTGGAGGTGTTTGAGAGAAGAGTCAAACCAGGTGAGTATAAAGCAAAAGAAGAAAAGAGAGAGAAAGAGAACTACAGACCAATATCATCACTAAATATTCATTCAAAAAATTAAATAAAATTCTGTAAATATTCTAATGCAATTTATCCAAGAATTTATAGATTTTTAACTTGGATTAATACCAGGGATGCAATCAGCATAATAACAAACAACATAATAAATCTTGATAAAAACAAAAATATACAAAGTCAATAATTATCTAAACAGATACAGAAAACATCTTTAACAAAGTTTAAAACTGATTTATGTTAAAAATCCCTTTTAAGCATAGGCATAGATGAATTTCTAATGTCAAATTATGTATTCAAAACCAAAACCAAGGATAATATGCAGTGGAGATCTACTAGTTTTTCCCAATAAATATAGGGAAAAAAATAAGGGTGCCCTCTTTTCCTGAGATTATTTTATATGATTCTAGAAATGCTAACAATAAGAGAAGAAAAATATATTACCAGCATCAAGATGAGTGAAGAAAATAACTAAATTATCCCTATTTTCTTATGCCCATGGGGGTTTATTTATAAAATTCTAAGCAATAAATAAAGAAACAAAATGAGACAACAGCTTTGGCAATGTTTCAGGCTATAATATAAACTCACAAAAAATCGAAAGTATTTCAAAATCATACCTTAAAAAATCCAATAAGCAATAATAGACATGGAAATTCCATTCAAAATATTTGTAAATTGAACAAATTTGGGGGAATAAATCTATCAAAGCACAAATAAAATGTTGATTTATTTAATTACAAAGTGCTCCATAAAGAAATAAAGAACAATATAAATAACTATAAGGATATTCAATTTCATGTGTGAACCATGTCAATGTAATAAAAATAACAATGATGTAATATTTTGCTTAGTCCATTCCTTTACATTTATCACAACCTCCTGTATTGCTTTTTTGGCCTCCTTTCCTCTGAACCAGTTAAATTCTATACAAATGAGTTTGAGCTGCAATGCAAAACTCCATATCCTGCAAAACTGAACCTATTCACCAGAAAAAAAAGTCAACGTCTAACAAAAAGGATTTTTTTTTTCATTCTTTCAAAATTCAAAACCTGAAAATCCTAGTTTAACAGGTTAATTTGACTTGCAAACAACTGAAACAACAGAAAAAGAGGAAAGGCAAATACATACATTTATATAGAAAATGTTAAATAATGAAATCAATTTTCTATTTATAGGTTTGCAGCTTGAATTCTTTTCGGAATAGTACTATTCTATTCCATTTTGTGATTCCTTGGGACTGTGGAATAATCTTGTCACCCAAATTTCCTTCATATTAGAAGCTCTTTTTCTTGATCATTTAAATTTTTTAAAGATTTTTATTGAAATTGATAAATTTAACTGATATGCATATGTACACATAATGTATATGTGTATATCTATATTAATATAGATATAATAATTGTCTCAGGGTTTGAAACCTGGTTTTATTTTTTTAATAGCAGCCATTTATGAAAGTTCAATATTTTCTTTTTTGTATTCAGAAATTCTGTATAGCTTTTTCCCCAAAATTATACCCTATATTATGGCATTCAGGCTTTTGGACTTATATTCTTGGAAACCTATGATGTTTCAAATAGCTATGTGAATCCTATCTTCAAGGTCCATTGTTTTATCTTCTCTAGAATTCACATGTTATTTAAATGATATTGCCTTTACTTCTCTCCTACAAACTTTCCTCCATTTCAGTACATTTATTTTTCAAATCTTTTCATTTCACACTTTTCTAGAGATATTTTACATCATGGATTAAATTTTTTTCTATACATTTAAATTCTGCATTGAACATTTCTTTTACCTCTTTTTTGTTCCCTTCTTCTCATGAATTTTACTCTGCTTTTAATTTCATTCTGGAGTTTCTTATTTTTCTATGATCACTAGAAAGTTCAAAAGATTCTGACTTTTAGCAGACATTACTTGTTCACTTCCTTTCATGCCATAATATTTTAAAGAGAAGCTTGAGTTCTCTTTGAGGTTTTATATATCCTTCCTTTTGTTTTCAGGATTCTCTCTGTTGTTTTGTCATCTTGTATACTGATGTTTTTTCAGGGATTTTTCTCTGGCTATCTTTGGTATATCATGTGTGTTTGTGTGTGTGTGTCCACATGCACACACACACACATATATGCACATCTCTATTTATATCTATCTGTCTAACTATCCATCCATCTATTTTATTTCCTCATTGCTCCCTTGTTACTCTTTTCCACTTTGTCATTGATACTCAACTGCACTGCAAAACTACATCTCCCTTCTCACATTGGGACACATAAGAGTTTACCAGCTGAAGCCTGCATTTTGTGTAACTTCAGAGGTAGAAGAGTGACTCTACTTCTGTTTCAGTCTCCTTTCCTTCAGGCCCAACATAATCATTATACTGGTATCTGGCCCAAAGAAATCTTCTTTATATGAACCCTCTGAATTCTAGTATCTCTCCTCTGTTGATTACCTCCAATTTATCCTATATCTATCTTGTTTGTACAAAGTTGTTTGTGTATTGTCTCCCCATATTAGACTTTAAGTTCCCTGAGAAGAAGGACTGTGTTTTCTTTCTTTTTATCCCGAGAACTTTGCACAAGGTAGGGTCTTGGTAAATGTTACTCACTAGCTTTCCTAATTCCTCCCATTGCCTTCTTCCTTCCCTTTATTTGTGTAGAAGCTAGCTATGCCACTTCCTTTGGTTAAAAACTGTCCACTATTATGCTTGAAACAAAAGGACAGGGGTGGCTAGGTGGGGCAGTGAACAGAGCACATGGGCCATGGAGAATAGAGCACCGGATCTGAGTTCAAATCCAGCCTCAGACACTTAACACTTACTAGCCATGTGACCTTGGGCAAGTCACTTAACCTTAATTGCCCTGCCCCCTTCCAAAGAAAAGAAAAAACAAAAGATATCACGATGCCCTTGCTTGCTATCTCTGATTGATTTGAAAAGAATCTATGGTACTATTGTTCTTTGAGTAATTTTGTTGAAATTAGCCAACTGACTAGTATTTAATAATATTATTTAATTTAAATTCTTTAATAAAAAATTTCAAACAATCTTACATTTCAACCAACCAGGGAATGGTCTTTATTCCATAACACATGGATGAACAGAGAGAACATCTGCTCTAATGCTTGTGTATGGTGTGGGTGTTTGGAGAGAGCCATTGCAACTGCAGAAGATGACCTACCCTAGGAATGGTCCTCATTTGAATGACAGCATGTTTTCAGCCTTCCTGATTCCCCTTTCTACTCTTCTTTTTTCTCTTACATGGCCTGGAAAAATAAGCTTCTACCTTGTCTTTCAGTGTTGCATGGGCTGGGGAGATCATACCGTGTTTCCCCAATAATAGGACCTATCCCGAAAATAAGCCCTCCCCTTACTGTGTAAGATTCCTCTAAAATAAGCCCTCCCCAGAAAATAAGCCCTATTGAGATTGCTACTGTAGTGAAGGTGATCCCCTGCGCTACACGCTACATTACGGTACCCTCCATATGCACCGTTCCCCCCTCCCCCCGTGAAACGCACTCCGCGCTCCAAGCTGCATCCAATCAGAGCTGCAGCAGTGAGCACGTCATCCTGTTCTTCCCCAATGATTTGCTTATTGAATAAAGGTACATTTTTTTGTTCACATTTACCTGTTTATTAAAATTGCTGTCAATGTTCATTAAAATAAGCCCTTCCCTGAAAATAAGCCCTCTGATGTTTTTCTGTCCAGAAAAAATAATAAGACAGTATCTTATTATCGGGGAAACACGGTATATTGAGGCAGAATCATATTAGCAGCATGAATTGTTAACCTTGCTTTGAGTCCTTGAAAAGTCTATGAGTTTGCTTGTACTCCTTAGTACATAGGAAGACTTGTGGTGAAGGAGCACTGAGTGCTCTAAATGTTATACTTTTGTCTAGTGTCAATTCATGAAGAAACTTATGTTCTTGGAAATCCTATAAATTACAGATGTAGTTATAATTATATCTGGTGCATAATTCTTTTATTTTGGTGTATTGGAGAATTATGAAGAGTTTGATCCAGACTGACTAATCTGATAACTTCTTGGTTCCATGACTCTGGAGCTTCTCCTTATACATTTGAAAAATAGTAATATTTATATGACAGTCAAATGATGTTTATTTAATGCTTACTTTGTGCTAATCATACTAAGTGTTTAAGATGTAAAGAAAGGCAAAAACAGTTTCAATCCCCTCAGAGTTCACTTTCCAACGCAGAGCACATTTACTTTTGTTTAGTTTGCATAAAATCAATTTGTTTATTATATCGAGTTTGGTCATTGAAACTACAGAAAGATTAAGATGACAATTATTGTACGTGTATGTGGATTAACAGGCACCTTAAAACAAATTATCAGTCATCTCTGAAGGTTGGAGACCATTGGCTAGATTATTAGTAGATCTGAAAATGGTTCAATAACTAGACACAAAGAATACTCATTAATGAGTTATTGTTGACTTAGAAGAGACTCTCTAGTGAAATATTCCAGGGGACACTCTTGGCTTTATTTTATATATCATTTTTATCAATAGATTAATGTAGTAAGGCCATCTGAATTGAGACTGATACAATTCCTTAATATCTGAATTGTGGTTGCTAAGACCCTTCAGTGAGCTTGAGTGGAGAGAATGCTTGACTTTTCATCAGAAAGCCTGAGTTAAAATCCCAACTCTGCTACCTACTGAATGAAATAAGGCAAATTACTTAATTTATGTTGCCTCATTTCCCTAGTCTGCAAAATAAGAGGATTGGACTGGATGGCATCAAAGATTCCTACTAATGTGACATCTGTGATCCAGTGTACAAGTTTTTTTTTTTACAAGTTTCGTAAATGTAGGTGACGTCCTTCCTTCATGAACACAAATGAATTAACATGGTTTGCTTGAAAATACATACATATATGCAAAGATATATGTATATAATGAGCTATGTTATAGTTAAGATCGGATGTATTTAAAGAAAAACAATGCCTAAGATGACAGAGATGACACTTCTGCTCTCTTCTGCTAAGGTCTGGTCAAAGCGACACATTTTAAAAGGAACATTGACAAAGTGGATGACACTGAAAGGTATATAAGAAAGGAAGCCAATGAGACTCAAGAACATATCATATGGAGACGTATCAGAGGAATGGTATAAATATAGTTGGTCTGAAAGTAAGTATTTAGAGAGCATAATAGTTATCTCAAAAGACTTTATCTTACTCCTGGCTTTTTATAAATTGTATTGCCTCTACTATGAGTATTATCACCACTTCCTCCTCCCTAGAAAATTAGATTGAGCTCCTGGTAATTGCTTAGGCCCTGATCCATGAGCCTTTGCTTCTCTTGGCCTGATTCAAGGATCCACTTCATCATCTAGCCAGCTCCAACTTGTAATATGCCCACCCTTCATTTCATACTTACCATTACATGGCATCATCTTCCATTAGAATGTAAACTCTTTGAGGGCAGGGTCTGTCTTCCCCAGTGCTCAGTCTACTACATGGCATATAACAAGTATTTAATAATTGCTTTGCCAATCTATCCAGCTATCTAAAAGTGGAATTAATTCCATTGTGTTAGGCTTCAAAAGACATAATAACTAAGAGCAATGTAAGAAATCACCAAAAAAAATTAAGTTTAGGTTCAGAAAAATTGCTAGCATTTAGACCTCTATAAATGGTCAGTGGAGTGCAAAGGGTTCAGGAAGTAGCACTTTCTTCCTCGTGGAGGTCTTTAACAGGGGCCAGGTCAACGCTTATTGTGGATATTGTATCCATCTGAGACAGCTCAGAACTAGAAAGTAGTAAATAAAGGTTGAAATAGTACTTATGTAAAAAAAAACTTAAGAAGCTGGGACATGTTAAGAATAAGGAATTTTATTTTTAATGGATGGAAAACATAATTTACTAAAAATATGAAAACATTGTTCTAAAATAACTTGAATAATTTTTTGGATACATTTTTGACTACAGAAGCCATAAGCCACACATTTGAAAAAATTTTCTTTTGTTTTTCTTGAAAATGTGCTATCGCTCTAATTAGCAATTCTATATATATATATATATATTTGTTTATAGGACTACAAGTAAATCATCCAATGATTTTAATTAAATATAGACATCTAAACAAAATAAATGTATTATACCAAATGAATGTATTTAAATAATTTCAAAAAATTTTAAATTTAACTTCCCATGTGTTGTAAGTCATTAGCATCACTAAGATGTGTGTGTGTGTTTGTGTTGAAGAGTAGTAAACAATTCTGCTTTGTAGAATGTAGCAGAAAGAATAAAAAAATTCCAGGAATTGAATCACATGCTCAAAATGAAAGAGGACTAACTTGAGAGAGTTTGGAGATGAGTTCAAGTTCTTGGCTCTAATGTTTATTCATTATGTGATAGTGTAGAAATCACTTAACCTCTCTAACTTTATTTCTCATTTATAAAATGAGGTTAATAATATTAATACTACCAACCTTAGAATTTTGTTGTTAAGAAAGGAGTTTTGAAGTTATGAAGTCCCACATAATTTTGATTGATTTATTTGCATGCTACCTATTATAGCTATGCATATTTTATAATATTTAAGCCCAAAAGCATGCAAGAATTTTCTTATAATCTCTTTCATTTACATATACCCATATGTAGCTATATACATATGGATGGAAAGGTATACATTACATACATATACATAAAGAGACACAGATGTCTTTATATATGTGTATGTGTATTTTTTCTGCTCTGGCAAAATCACAGGTATTTACTGTATATGTTTATATGGATGTATGTGTATATATCTACCTACATATGTATTTATCTAGGAACATATTAATTTGCATAAGGTATGTAAATACATGGCATATACACATATATAGATATAGAACTAGAGAAAGATTCATAGGTATTCATATATATACACCCATATACATATCTACATTTATAACAGTGCATATATGTATATATGTACACATATATTACAATCTTAGCATATGTTTGTACTTTTATGTCTGATATACACATGGATACATCATATACATGTATACATACTTAACTTCCTATCTATGTATCTATGTATGTATGTATGTATGTATCTATCTATCTATCTTTCTCTCTCACTCATCCATACATCTACCTATCCATCCATTCTTCTCTCTCTCTCTCTCTCTCTCTCTCTCTCTCTCTCTCAATTTCATTTTGGGAAACTCCAACATAGAAACTCACCCCTCAATTCATTCATGAATTCATTGAACAAACATTTCTTAAATACCTCCTCTATGTCCAATACTGTGTTAAGTATTAGGATTAGAAAAAAAATGGCCCCTATCTTTCTAGAGCTTATGTTTTCCTGGAAACAAATAATAGAATCATAGACATAAATGCAAACTATACAAAATCATCTTAATGGATGCTTAGTTAAGAAAATGATAGCTGAGATTATCAAAAATGTGTATTGTATGAGGTAGGACTTGGTCTGATTCTTGACTGTACAAATTAACAAGTCCATACTTTATAGTCTTTGAGAGCTGCCTGGGCCACTGAGAGCCTAAGTTATTTTCCCAAAGTCAAAGAGTTACTATTACTATGTTTCAGATGCAGGAAATAAAAAAGGCCTACCTTGTCAAACCTACCATGCCAAGTGAGTTTACATGTGGGGACAATAAGGGTAGATTCTACATGAAGAGTGAACTCAACTTGACATCTTCGGTACCTTTCTTTCTTTTCCATTTGTTCTTTTCTGACCTTAAGTGAATAATTCCCCAGAAATATATCCCAAGATCCTTGTGAGTTCAAAGGACCTGGAGGTCCCATGAAATGCTAGCCTAAATGTATTCTAAAATAAAAGCCTGCAAGAAAGCATGAGGACAACTGGAACCTACTTGATCCTTGCTTATTCAGAGGGTCCCAAGGTGGAAGGAAAACACGGTGAACTCTTAAACTCTCTACACTTTAAACTTAAAATCAAGATTGGAAATGAACTGAGTTGACCTCAGCTTTCCACCAGAAACCTTCAAAAACACATATAGAAATCCATGATCCAAAATGTCACAATTGGTAGAGTCTGGGATAATGTTTTTTGATCATATCTCATCTCCATAGAAATGTAGGTGTTACAATGATATGGTATAAGAGCATAACATAGTATAAACAATATAATGCAAAACATCATCAAATGACATTGCTAGAAGAATCCAGCATCCTATGCCCTATGTTCTACCACATACATACATGTGCATGTGTGTGTGTGTTTATGCATGCATCTCTTTTTCTCCCATTTGTCTCAATTATTCCATTAATTTCTCACACGATCAGACACAACCAATATTCTGGAGTACGTAAGGCATCTCTATATTTCCTATTATTCTCTCTTTTTGATCCTTCTTTATGGTTTCACCTTCTTGATGCAAATATCTATTCATCCCTTGCTCCCTCAGCTTTCCAATCTAAAGTAACTTGCTATTAAAAATGTGTCTGATATTAATCACTTATATCTTAGCATGAATTTGTCAGTTTATTATCTATCTCAAAATGTTTTGCATTTTTAGCCTTATCTATAAGGATTGAATGAAATATTTGTGTTCTGTCAAAGTATATAAGGAATCAAGGTTTTTCTTGGTGCAAACATTTTTTTCCCTTGGAAACTGAAATATTTTCTTATACCGCAGATATATGTTACTTATGCCTGAGATACCCTGATTGTTCTTATGACGTTTCAATGCTTGAAGGAATGATAGAATACAAAGATTTAGAGATGGAATAGTATAATGACGAGAACAAGTGGTTTGTGGACAAAAGAATGGGGTCAAATTCTTTCTGACAGTGACTAGGTATATGACCTTGAGTAGTCACTAAAAGAATTGTAGTATTGCAAAGGACCTCTGAAGGCATTTAACCCAATAAGCACCTGAAGAGGAATTTAAACTACAATATATCCTACAAATGGTAATAGAATCTGTTTGTATACATCTCCAGTGAGGAAAAGCTCAATTTTTAGCAGCTTTGTAACAGAGCAGATAGAATACTTGAATTGGAATCAGGAAAAACTGAGTTTGAATCCAACCTCAAACACTTACCAGCTATATGACCCTAAGAAAGTCAATGAACCTCTGTTTGCCTCAGTTTTCTTAACTATGAAACAAGAAAAATACTAATCCCTATCACCCAAGGTTACTGTGAGGACAAACATGAGATAATAAATGTTTGAAAGCTTAGTATAATTCCTGGAACATAGTAGGCACTATATAAATGGTGTCTTATCATCATCATCATCATCATCACTATTGCCACCACCATCACCACCACCGCCACCATCATCATCATTTCCCAAGATCAATCACTGTAAATTTAGATAACTCAGTTTCTGAGGAAGTTTTTCCTGACTTCATGCTTAATTTGTCTCTTCTCAACTTCTGTCCCTTTGCCCACTGATTACAGGTCTAATCCACCTCTAATGTGACAGCCCTTAAAATACTCGAAAATATCCATGTCTATAAAACACCCATGTTTCTCATGAGTTTTCATTTCTCTAGACTAAACACTTCATCCTTCAGTTGATTCTAATATGCCATATTGTGCCCTTAATTGTATTGATTGCCTTCTTTTTAATGTTCTCCAGTTTATCAATGATTCGCCAAAATGTGGTGCACAGGACAGAATACATTACACTAGATGTTGTTTGACCAGGGTAGAAAACAGCAAAATCATTACTTCTTTAGTGTTTGAAACTTTGTCAATTTTAATATAATCTAAGTATGAATACCATTTGAGGAAATTATACAACACTGTTGATTCCTTTTGAGCTCAAAATTCATGAAAAACCCATGGATTTTTGTTTTTGTTTTCTTTTGTTTTTGCTGAACAGCTTTTATTTTTATATCCATGGCTCCTACACCTTGTAATTTTGAAGTCAATTTGGGAAACTAAGTGTAAAGTAATGTATTTATACTTAGTAGATTGCATCATACTGTATTTAGCCAATTGTTCTACCATATTGATATCTTTTTTGGATACTGACTCTGTCATCCAGTGTGTTAGCACTGCAAATTTTGTATGCATGCCATCTATCCTTCTGTCAAATCATTTATAAAAATGGTAAATAGCAAAAAGCTAGGGATAGACGTTTGGGGCACTCCTCTAAAAATCTCTCTCCAATTTGACATCAATCCACTAATGATAATGTTTTGGGTCCAGTCATTCTACTAATTTTGAATTCACCTATAGCACATACATTCTCTTGTCTCTCTTCTTATTTTCAACAAGAAGAACAAGAGAAATTTTAGTAAATGAATTTCTGAATTCTATTCTCTTCTTATTTTCAACAAGAAGAACAAGAGAAATTTTAGTAAATGAATTTCCCTTGATTTAGGCTAATAATCTTATCAAAAAAGAAAATGAGGGTATTGTGATATAGTCTTTTCTTGCTAAACCCATGGAAATTTGTTGTGATCATTTGTCTTCTCGTTTATATGTTTATTATCTATTTAATAATTGATTTTACTGTAATAAGAGACTGACCCAATGTCCCAATTACTTATGAGTTTACACAAAGAGCTCAGCTGATACAAATCCCAGGTGGACCTTAGAGCAAGTGCACATGTTCTGTTGCCATTTCTGATCTGCTAACCTCATGATGAAAATTATCTGTGATTGGCTGTGTGTCTCTAATCTAGGATACACTCAAAGGCAGTTTTCATCCAGAACCAGTCTTTTCTCTTTGCTTGACTTATTCCTATCTCACAGCATTCTGGTGATAGAAGACAGACCATGATCATAACAATCAAACTACCAAAAATTGTTTTATAGAACTAGGAAAAAAATAACAAAATTCATCTGGAAGAATAAAAGGTCAGGAATATCAAGGGAATTAATGAAAAGAAATGTTAGGGAAGGTGGTCTAGTCATACCATATCTTAAATTGTATTATAAAGCATCAATGATCAAAACTACTTGGTACTGACTAAGAAGTAGAGTGGTAGATGAATGGAATAACTTAGGTACACAAGACACACTATTAAATGACTATACTAATCTACTGTTTGATAAACACAATGATTCCAGCTTCTGAGATAAGAACTCACTATTTGCTAGAAAAACTGGAAAATAATATGACAGAAATTAGGCATAGACCAACATCTTACACCATATACCAAAATAAGGTCAAATTGGGTACATGATTTAGGTATAAAAGCTGATACTATAAGCAAAATGGGAGAGTGAGTAATAGTTTACCTGTCAGATTTATGGAGAAGAGAAGAATTTATGACTAAATAAGAGATAGAGAACATTATGAAATGCAAAATGAATAGCTTTAATTATATTAAATTAAAAAGTTTTGCCAAACAAAGCCAATGTGGCCAAGATTAGGAGGGAAACAGAAAAATGGAAAGAAATTTTACAAAAAGGGTCTCTGGTAAAGGTCTCATTTTTAAAATATATAGAAAATATATAGAGAACTGAGTCAAATTTATAAGAATACAGGTAATTCCCCAATTGATAACAATGGTCAAAGGCTATGAACAGGCTGTTTTCAGATGAAGAAAGTAAAGCTACCTATAGTCATATGAAAAAAATACTCTAAATCACGATTGATTAGAGAAATACAAATCAAAACAACTCTGAGGTACCACCTCTGACCTATGAAACTGGCTAACATGATAACACAGGAAAGTGATAAGTGCTAGAGAAGATGTGGGAAAAAAATGGAACACTAATGCATTGTTGGTGGAGTTGTGAAGTGATTCAACCATTCTGGAGAACAATTTAGAACTATAACCAAAGAGCTATAAAAATGTGCATACCCTTTGATCCATCAATACCACTTCTAGGGCCATATCCCAAATAAATCATAAAAATGGGAAAAGGACCCACATGCAAAAAAACAAATATTTGTAGCACTTCATTTTGTGGTAGCAAAGAATTGGAAATTGAGGGGATGCCCATCATTTGCAGAATGGCTTATCAAGTTGTAGTATATGGGATACTATTGTGCTATAAAAATGATGAGCAAGGGAACTTCAGAAAAACCTGGAAAGACTTATATGAACTGATGCTAAGGGAAGTCTTGGCTCTTCTCAGCAATGTATGGAGCTAAGACAGTTCCAAAAGACTCATGATAAAAAATGCTGTCCACAGCCAGAAAAAGAACTATGGAGTCTGAATGTAGATCAAAACATATTATTTTTTTCTCTCTATTTTGTTTATTTCTTATTTCTTGCTGTTTCTCCCATCACTTGTAATTCTTCTTTACAACATGATTAATGTGAAAACAGGTATAATATGAATGCATATGGAGAACCTATATCAAATTACATGCCATGTTGGGGTGAGAGGAGGGGAGAGATGGGGAGAAAATGTGTAACTTAAAATCTTATGGAAGTGAATGCTGAAAACTAAAAATAAATAAATGCATTAAATTTTATATAAATATTATATATATATATATGAATGTATGTATGTATATATGAAGAAAGACAATGTTATAAGGAGAGAAGCACTGGGCCTTTCCCAATGAGTGTGCTGGAGCCAGTTCATTATTAAACTGCTAAATTTTTAGTGTGAACATTTACACTTCAACTTGTGAGCATTTACAATTCCACTTCAACCATAATCTTCCATTGGGCCTTATTCAAAAGATCTCAGGACTAAAAGTCCAAGTGTGCTAGAAATAGCAACATTCCCCAAACCAGTAATTCTATTTCAATTTAGCACCCATAACCATCATTGAAAGGAGCAATCCTTATTGGAAGTAATAAACTACCATCTGCAGGTACTGAAGCCTGCAATTTCTCAACACCCACAGGGACAGAAGATTCTGAAAAGAAATTTCTCACCACCGAAGTTTTTTTTTTTGCACTGTCAAATGGTTCTAAATTAGAAACACAGAGATAATTGTTGATGGAAATGGCATAAAAAGGTGCATTGCCATCTATATTGCCACTGAATTCCAAGTGACTTGGATCATAGGTGTTGTGTCCCTCATTAGAACAGGAGCTCTTTGAGATTAAGGTCTTGCTTTTCTATTTGTATCCCCAGTGTTCACCACAGTGTTTTTTACATAGTGAACATTTAATAAATGATTTTTTTAATTTATGCCTGCATTCATGTGTGATTCAGTTTCTCGGCATAATTTCTATTCTTTGGTTACTAGACAAGTTTCTTGCATTTAGAATACTAATACTGTAGCTCCTATTAATAGATAATCTAAAGGCTGTGTTTACGTGTGTATGTTTTTAGTAACTTATTTCCCCCTTTTCTACAACTCTGTCATTATCTCTATGGAAAGTAGAAAAAGATATAATGTTTGAAGAGCATTTGGTATTCTTTATTTCATGGGTTTTCATGGCCAGATAATATACTACCAAGTGGCCAAATTGTTGATGATTAATCAATCCATACTTAGGTAGGTGTGATAGTAATGGCAATTAAAGATTCCCCTGTATTGCCTTGGTTTTTCAAATTGATTGTGTTAAAACCCAGAGCTTGTTAATCCCACCTGTGGGATGGACTTGTTGACTTGAAAAGAGAGCCTCGAACTGGGAGGAGCTGGTGACTTAGATTTGGAGAGACAAGAGAGAGGCAGAAGAACTTTTTTTGGAAGCAGCACCTTGTGGAGGCAGAGAAAGACTGAGAGAATTGCCAGGGGCCACTTTGAATTGCCCTGGACTTTTGAGATCTGCCCCCTGAGCTGCCAAGGACTGAGGAGACATGGCTGTTTTGCTGGTACTTTGTCTGTCTGTTTTGATGTTGTTTTGCCAGATTTGTCCACTGGTGAAAGACAGTCCTGTTATTGAAGAAGTCCTGGAACCTGGCTTTTGGTTAAGAAGCCCTGAGACTGTCCTGCAGACAGAGAGTGAATACTGTCCACTGGTGAAGGACAGTGCTGTTGTTGCAGGGGTATGGAGACTGTCCTGCAGACAGAATGAATACTGTCCACTGGTGAAGGACAGTGCTGTTGTTGCAGGGGTCTGGGAACCTTTCTGTTGGTTCAGAAGCCCTGAAGAAGGATTTTCTTGTTGTATGTTTGCAGAAATCCTGGGAGAGGGTTTTGCTAATGTTTTCAGGGGTTCTAGGACTGTTCTACAGGCAGAGTATGAATTAATGAAGAGACTGGCAATGTATCTTGTGGCCTTGCTAAGCCTTGTCTCCCCAGGAACTAAGATTGCTGAGAACTTGCCTAGTGTCAAGATGAAGAAAAGACCTCCATTTGGGTATTAAGTGCTGTGCTTAAACTTGATGTAACTCTGGGGTAGATTCAATTGTGATCCAGGGGTGGGGAACTTTTGACCTTTCTGTGCTCTGTGATTGAACAAATGAAGGTACTTTACTTATGTTTGGAAACTAATCTCCATTTGAGAAGAGGGGCTTTGTGGTGGACTAAATGAAGGTATAGCCTAGGGGTGGAGAAGTATTTAGACCAGGGACTTTGTAATTGATTGAATGATTGGAAGGTCCTGGGGTGGGGTAGTCCTTGGAGATTATTTAATCACCCTTAGTAAATGCTGTATTTTGAATAATGTCATGTTTTGACCTTCTCTGTTCTTGGTTTGTCACTGAATAAAATGGAGAGCACCTATGCTGGTATTTTGAACCTTGGGAATTTGCCTTTCCTTGGTGTTACAGTACAGTAGGCTTCTCCTTAAAAAACATATATGGTCTCTTTTCAACATGGTAGCATATTCCACAGTTGTTTTCTGTAGGCATAGTATTTGAGAATTAGGGGTCACTTCTATGACACCATGAGACATCAAAATAGGAATTTATGGAGCCTGTAATGGAAAACAGCAGAAAAAGAAAAGTTGGTCAGCTCTGCATTTTCTCTGTCATCCATTATTATTATCCCACCAACACCAAAAATCGTTATCCCTTTTTAAATAATCTTTTCTATTTTCCACAATATAGCTATAAACCAACAAAGAAACTTTTTGATATTGTCAGCATTACTGTCTGTCCTCAGCTTATTCTGCATTCTGGTCCTCCTGACATTGCAATTACAACACAATGTCCTGCTTTTGTATTTATACTCTACCACTTGCCCTTGCTTTCATCTCTGTTTATAATGAACTGGGCAATGAGTTGCTTATCCATATTGTTTGGCACATATTTCCCTATAGAATTTTACTTCTGTTTTCAGGATTTCATTTTTGAGAATTTCTCTTTAACTTCTAAGCTAAACCCCCTTGCAAACTATTGAGAAAGGCTCTGTAAAATGCCTTGCTAAAATCTTAATAAAGTATGTTTGTGGTATTCCCCTGAAGATAAGTCTGGTCACCATACCCTAAAAAATAAATTATATTGATCTCATATGACATGTTTCTATTGCTGATATTTTCCATCAAATATGATCTCCTATTTTATATACCTCCCTATACAAGTAAACAGATGCATATAGATACAGATATATGTGTGCATATGCATATTGACATAGCTATGTAAAATAATGGGAGGTAAATCAAAGTATATGTTTCTATGATCTAATATTGCCTCTACCTATAAAATAAATTTCTTAAGGGCAGGGACAATTTCATTTCTCTCTTTTTGTCATCATGGTCTAGCACAATGTCTGAAACATTATGTGCTTACTATATGCTTATTAATTGATTGAAATCTTCTAGCATTTCAACTTAAGCAACCAGTTTTCAGTAATGAGAGTTCCCATGGCATGGTGAATGGTGAGTTGACTCTAGAGGCAAGGAGACTTGTTTAAAGTCCTACCTTTGCTCAATTACCTGTGGGATCCTGAGAGAGGTTATTTCTCTTTCAATACATCAGGCAATTGTTAAAAGTTGCAAAACAGTTAAGTGTTTCCTCAATCGAGTTCTCTATAAAAACTAAATCATAAATCTCATTGAAAATTTTTAAAAGTACACTTAAATAACTTTTATTCATATAGGCAAAATGCAGACGTTAAGGCCTGTCAGTCTTCATACTATGATTCCAGTATGTTTTAAAACCATATAGGTATAATTATATCAAGTTCCTATATACTCATAATCATTAATGAGTAGCTGCTTTGACATTTAGGAAGCTCTTAGATTTATTTTATTAAAAATATATTTATGTAATTGTTATGAAAGTCTTCCATGTTACATGACAAAGCCATTCCTGATGTTAATAGGCAAAAGGGTTGCCCTTACAATCAGATTTTTGTTTTGCTTTGTTTTGTCCTTGGTTCCTGGAATTTAAACTTCTGCCACTAAAGCATTTCAGAACATTTCACTTGTTTTTCAATGACAAACATTCATTTTAAAATTGATCTTCATAACTTCCATCATTGCAACATCATGCCGAATTTTAGAAAGACATTAATCAGAGCTGGATGATTGAAACATTCTCTTCATCAAGGAGAATGTGATGATGGCACAGGAACTGGAAAGGGAAAAGATAGTGTCTTAGATTTCGAAAGTAAAGAAAAAAGATAAAATACCTGGAGTATATTTAAGAACACTAAAGCACCTGTATCAGAACCTTAGGGTCACATATTCCAGTGGTTCTAGGACTCCAGATCCAGGTCCTGGTAAACAGCATTTGTTTCATAACACAGAGATAATTATGGATTATGCTTTGAATGAATATCCTCTTCTGAGTTTGGGTTATGCTGATACAATACAAAGTAAACCAGATTTGGAATCAATGACGAGTTCAAAGCTTGGTTCTGCCACTTGTTTTATGTATGACCTTTTTTAAAGATACTGAACCTCTCTTAGCTTCAGTTTCCTGAGATATAAACTAAGGAAACTGAGTTGGATGAGCTCTAAGGTCCTCTTTGGTTCCAAATCTATGTTCCTGTGACTACTGCTTTTCAGAACTCTCACTACCTATGTTCTTATTGTCCCATTGTGTGAATGCCAACCAGAAAGATTGGGAACACAAACTTTAATAAGAAGTTGATATGCACAGCAGCCTAGCTGTCTTTAAGTATTTTAAGTATTGTCACTAGAGAGCTTAAAACAGATGATCTATTACCAAGTACATATGAGAGGGCATTGTTGTTTTCGTAATATCCCTGACAGCTTTTCCAGCTCTGAGATTTTGTGATTATATGATTTCAGAAAGAATCTAATAACTAAAATTTACAAAGTCCAGGGACAGAAAGAAGGAAGAAAAGAAGAAAGGAAAGGGGGAAGAGGAAGGGAGGGAAGGAATAAGGAAATGAGGGAAAGGGAAAAAAAAAGACAGAGAGGGAAGGAAACAAGGAAGAAGAAAGAAGCAAGGAAATAAAAAGGAAGAAAGTAAAGGAAAAAAGGGGGAAAAGAAAACAAAATGAATCAACAAAAATGACCCCATTTCTGATTTTTGATAACTTGTTCAGATTGACTAATAGGTCATTTCTAAATTCATCAGGTAACTAGGTACTTCCACTTTGTTTTCCAAGACTATGCAAATACACACAGTCAATGAGTTTGGGATAGAACCAGAATTGGAAATCTCTGCCTGTGAGTATCCAGGACATTGTTCAGTTCAATGAACCACACTTCCTCTCCGGGATTTCCAAGTGGTAGTTTATTTTCTATGCTCATTAAATCCTTGGCCTCTCAACTGAAACTGTTAATTCTATAGAAATATTCCCCATGCGCCTATCACTGCAACATTTAACTGGTTAAGAGGATTGGTGTAATGATTGCAAAGTGGATATCTGGCTACTAGGCAGTGGTAGAGACCATTAACTTACCTCATGTGAATCACAGAACTTCCATCAAATGATACCATGGCCACTGTTGAATTCCAATGAATGTGTTAGATGTGGATGGTTCTATAATCCATCACCAATCTCCTGAGCCATCCAATCCCCCTACTGTTTAGTTGTTTGTGAGCTAGTGAAATCAATCTTTCCTTTGATTCTGTAGTAGGGGTTGGGGGAATAGAATGAGTATGTTTCACTACTTCTAATTCGATGTGGATAAATAAATGGGATTTCAATGTACAGTTTTCACAACAGAAATTAATATGTTTTTATATTCTGGATATATTATTACAACTACTATCACAGGGAGACACTGATTTTTTATATTGTTAGACACCTCCAAAGTAACCAGATTCCCTTTGAGGACAATGGGAATTCTAACTTCTGATGAAGCCCATAAGAAAAGGTAAAAAAAATAAGTCCATATCTTCAAAAGGATTCTTTAACTAGAATATTTAATCGGAATTTTTTTTAATTCTGAATTACATAGTCACATAAATAGTGTGCTCCGCGTGAAGTTAGTTTTTATTGTATCTGATGACAATGATCACTTTTTTGTAGATGATTGCAAAATCTAGCTCTACTCCCAATCATACTTAAAAGCCCCAGGCCTTCATTTCCAACTACTTGTTAGTTAACTCTACTGGAATATCTCACCAAGAAGTATTTCAACATATCTGAAATGGACATTTTCATCTTCCCCCAACTCATTCTGTTAATAGCATTACCATCTTCCCATTCATCAGGTTCATAAGCATTAAATAGACTTTAGCTCCTTAATTTCCCTCCCACTATATATCCTATCAGTCACCATAGATTTCTTCCCACACTACAATCAGTCCAGTTTAGATTCTCATATCTCCTTTCCTACACCATTATAAGAGACTTCTATTCAATCTCCCTTTTCTAATGTGTCCTTCACACAGTTGTTTACATAATGTTAATTCATGACTCTAAACATTTCTTTCCTCTACATGGAAGTACAGTAGGGATGTATGAGATGTTCATGGAGGACTAGTACCTCTGGTGTGAGGCCTTGCTAAGCCCTTTTCAGGGCCACTCATCCACCTTTGGTCTCCACCTGGCACCTGGCACCTTTGTCTCCAAGAAGCTGTAGTGTGTGTAGTGGCTACATCCTAATAAAACCTTGTCATCAGATGGGCAAACCAGGTTGATGGTAATCAACAGGCCTCAAGCCCATAGGTAATTTAGGGGAATGTCTATCCTAAGCAGATAAAAACTTCCCCTGGCAGAATGGGAAAATGAAAACAACTTGTTTCAATAGACATGAAGGAAGCTGAAGTAGGCACTGTGGAATTCTTTTTTTTTCTTTTTGGAAGGCAATTGGGGTTAAGTGACTTGCTCAAGGTCACACAGCTAGTTTTTGTGTTAAGTGTCTGAGGCCGGATTTGAACTCAGGTCCTCCTTATTCCAGGGCCAGTACTCCATTCACTGCACCACCTAGCCACCTTGCACTGTGGCATTCTTAGTTAGAACTTGGTCAGATATTGAAGATACTAAGGTCATCCATTGAAGCCTAGGTCATCACCAGTTGTTTTGACTTTTGTCTTGCCACTGGATTTTGATGATTCTGTAAAAGAGAGTGAGACTGATGATTTTGAGCAACTCTGTATAACTTAAATATAATTCATGCCCAAGTCAAGATATTACTCATACCCCAAAATCATGACATCATTAGTTTTCTTCAAAAATGAAGAACGACTTATAAGTGCAGTAAAAAAAAATAACCCTGGCAAAAGATTTAGCTAGTTGCTTTAAGTCTTGCCTCTGATTCTTACTCAGTGATACTGTGCAAGTTACTTAAACTCCCTAGGCCTCAATTTTCCCATCTTTTTCAAAGGAGAGGGGTAGATTAGATGACCTTTCTGGTCACTTCCACTTCTAGATTTATGGTGCTATAATGCTATGACCTACTAAAAATTCTTCAGTCTCTCTCCAGTGTTGAAGGAATGAAAGTATAAACTGCTGACTGATATGAGCATTCAAAGTTCTCCACAATATATTGCCAAACTTTCCAGGTGTGTTTCATACTACTCCCCTTCAAAAAGTCTATGTTCCTATCAAACTTGATTATGTCCCATTTTGAATCTCTTTTTTTATATATGGAAACTTTAAAGCCAAGAAGATGTTATATTTAGTGTTCATTAGCATATTAATTTTTCTCTGGACTCCAATCCTGACTCTCTCTACTATCTTCAACATGCCAAGGAAAACTTCTCACTCTCAAAGTTCACCTTTCCCTTGCAACCTTCTCATCCTTGAAGGTCACTCCCTACCTGGTCTTCTCATACTAGTATAGTCTTCCCCTGAGGCCCCTTCCTCTGATTGTTTGATTCCTTCTAGATCCTCCATTTGAAGGAAAGAGTCCAGGACATCCATGTTTTTATTTATCTTCAGTTTCTACTCATGAATCTCAGGACTTGCTTTACCATGCCCTCAGATGGATACTTTCTCTCACTACCCCACCCTTTCATGGAAAATCAAAGTACAGCATAATTCAAAATACCACATTCACCGTATTTCAACTTATCACAGAAAATCACAACATAATATTCACAACAGTCTCAAAGTAAAATAGTCACTCTTAAGTTCATTCAATCAGTCACAAAATAGTCACTTAAGTTAATTCAATCAGTCACTTATAAGTAAAATCAAAGTACACAGTCAAAGTCTTCCAGTCTTGGGGCAAAGTCTTGATTAACTCAATTAGTCACTTGTCAGTAGTCTCAAAGTCTTCCGCTCTTGGAGCAAAGTCTTGATTAACTCAATTAGTCACTAATCAGCAGTCTCAAAGTCTTCCATTCTTGGGGAAAAGTCTTGAATAACTCAGTCACTAATCAGTAACAATAGTCAAAGTACTCAAAGTACAATCAGTCACTTATTCAGCAAAGTCTCACTAAGTATCATACACAAAACTCTTCACCCCTTAGGTCACTAGTAAACTATAATTCCATAATTACTCAGTACCCAAGGAGAGGTATTTTCATCTTGACTTGGGGCCTGTTCTCAGATTCCCTGGATCCCCTTCCATGATTCTACCTGGATTCAATGGCAGACAGCTCCCAGTTTCTTGACCAGCTCTCTGGGGAGGTCCTGCTCCACACTGGCATTCACAGGGTCTAGTCCATGTCAGCTCCTTCACCATTTCTGCTCCAAGGAAATCAAGGCTCAACCAAGCCACAAACAAACAAAGTCTCAGTATCCCAGTCATGCTTCAGGCACCTGGGCTCCTGGCTCCTGGCTCCTGGGCTCTGGGGCTCCTGGGCTTCTGGCTCCTGGCTCTGGGCTCCTGGGATCCTGTTCAGAAGAAGCTCCACCACCACAAGTTCTCAGGACTCAGTTCTCCATTCTTCTGTAGCTGTTCTGCCACCAGATCTCGGTTTCGAGAAAATTCTGACCGTGCTTCTCTGGGGCTTTTCTTATATACACAGTATTACCTTCTTCACTTCCTTTAGCCAACCCCTTCCTGTTATGTCAGTTAACAGGAGACAGGAGTTCATATCTTCTGTTCTCCCAATCAGAGGCTTGATCAGTTACTAAGTGTTAAGTGACTGCTACTTTTGCCAATACAAAGGGATCTTCAAATTCAAAATTACATTACCATTACACAAGGAGACATTGATAACAGAAAGGAATGTATCCTCTAAGTCAGCTAAAGAAGTCTGGAAACTATGAATAAATATTGCAAGAGAATGGGATATGATTCCCCACCTGATGAAGTGGAAGACCTCATGTATTCTCAAAGAGCCTGGATCCATGATATCATGTTTCTGAATGGTTTAAAAGAGAAATAAGAAGTAGAAAAATTCACTCTCCTCCATATAATTGGCAAAATAAAAAAATAAGAAAAACCTTGAATTAATTTGGACAAACTACAAAAAAAAGAAACAAAAAAAGACAACTGATCAGGAAAGAAAATACGAAAAAGGGAAGACAATCTGGAAGAAAAGAAGCAAAAAGCAATAATATTTAAAAGAGAATGTGATCTACATAAATAAAATATGTTGGAGACTTAATAAATAAAGACAAATTAAAAATAGATATCTCTCAGAGGAATTTAAATTAAGAAATGTGAACACTAAAATGTCAGAAATAATACAAAGAGAAAAAAATATGGTGCTGATACTTATACCAGGAAGAGTCTAAACAGGGAAAGAAATTATAGACCGATTTCCTAACTAATATTGATACAAAAATTTAAACAAAATATTAGAAATGAGATTATAGTAATTTGTCACCAAGATGTCACCACTATGAGCAGGTGGAATTTATACCATGAATGCAGGGTTTGTTGAATATTAGGAAAACTGTCAGTATAATTAACCATTTCAATAACAAAAGTAACTATGTATATATATATATATATATATATATACATATATATATATATATATGATTATCTCAATAGATACAGAAAAAGCCTTTTTAACAAAATACAGTACCCAATCCTTTAAAAACACTAGAAAGGATAGGAATAAGTGGAATTTTCTTAAAATTATAAGCAATATCTATCTAAAGCCATCAGCAAGCATTATTTTGTGGTGGGGATAGGCTGGAAGCTTTCCTGATAAGATCAGGCA
The DNA here is from genome assembly GCF_028583685.1 of Petaurus breviceps papuanus. Classification (NCBI taxonomy): domain Eukaryota; kingdom Metazoa; phylum Chordata; class Mammalia; order Diprotodontia; family Petauridae; genus Petaurus; species Petaurus breviceps. Next base: position 69,094,923 of record NW_027186304.1, on the reverse strand, counting down.
TGAAAGAAAGATGCTCATTGTCAACAGTATTATTCAAAACTGTACTAGCAATTTTGGCTTTAGAAATAAGAGAAGAAAAAGAAATTGAAAGACAGAATATGCAACAAGTAAACAAAATAATCACTCTTTGCAGATTATACGATGGGTATCCTTAGAGAATCCTAGACAATCAACTAAGAAACTACTTGAAATAATGAACAACTTTAGCAAAGTTGTAGGATACAAAATAAACCCATATCAATCATCAGCATTTCTATATATTACCAACAAAGCCCATCAGCAAGAAATAGAGAAATTCTATTTAAAATACCTGTAGAGAATTTAAAATATTTGGGAGACTACCTGTCAATACAAAGCCAGGAACTATATGGACACAATTATAAAATGACTTTTCACATAAATAAAGTAAAATCTAAACAATTTGAAAAATATCAATTTCTCATGGGTAAGCCAAGCTAAAATAATAAAAATGGCAATTCTACCTAAATTAATTTACTTTTTCAGTGCCATACCAATCACACTACCAAAATTATTTTATAGAGCTAGAAAAATAACAAAATTCATCTGGAAGAACAAAAGGTCAAGAATATCAAGGAAATTAATTAAAAAGATGCAAAGCAAGATGGCCTAGATGTACCAGATCTAAAATTATACAATAAAGCAGCAATCACCAAGCTATTTATTATTGCTTAAGAAATACAGTGGTGGACCAATGGAATAGGTTAAACATACAAGACACAGTAGTAAACTACTCTAGCTTCTGTAATAAGAACTCACTTTTTGACAAATCTGCTGGGCAAACTGGAAAATAGGATTTCAGAAACTAAGCATAAGCCAAAATCTCATACTCTATATCAAGATAAGCTCAAAATGGGTACATGATTTAGACATAAAGGGTGATACCACAAGCAAATTATGAGAGGAAGGAATAGTTTATCTGTCAGAAATAGAGAAGGGAAGAATTTATGACCAAACAAGAGATAGACAACATTATGTAATTCAAAATGGATAATTTTGATTTCTTTAAATTAAAAAAGGTTTTACACAAGTGAAATGAAAGCATCCAAGATTAGAAGGAAAGTAGAAATAAGGGAAGCAACTTTTCTAGCAAGTATTTCTGATAAAGGGCATGTTTCTGAAATATAGAGAGAACTGAGTCAAATTTATAATAACAGTCATTCCCCAATTGATAAATAGTTAAAAGATATAAAGTTTTCAGATGAAGAAAGTATAAAATATTTATAAATATTATAAAAATGCTCTAAATTATCATCTATTAGAGAAATGCAAATAAAATAAGTCTGAGGTACCACCTCATACCTATCACAATGGCTAATATGACACATATGTAAAATGGTAAGTGTTGGAGAAGATGTGGAAAATTTGGAACACTAATGCATTGTTAGTGGAATTGTGAACTGATCCAGCCCTTCTGGAGAGCAATCTGTATTCTGAAGAGATCATCCAAAAGGGAAAAGGACCCATTATTTATAGCAGCTCTTTTTGTGGTGGTAAAGAATTGGAAATTGAGGGGATGCCCATCCCTTGGGGAATGACTGAACAATTTGTGATATGTGAATGGAATGGAATACTGTAAGAAATGCTTTAAGTGCAATAAGAAGTTATAAGCAGGCAGATTACAGAAAAACCTGGAAAAACATGTATTAATTAATGCTAAGTGAAGAGAGCAGAAGTAGGAGAATGTTGTACACAGCAAAGGCAACATTGTGTGATGATCAGCTATGATTGACTTAGTACTTCTCAGCAATACAATGAGCTACAACAATTCTAAAAGACTCGTGATGGAAGATACTATCCACATTCAGAGAAAGTATTATGGAGTCTGAATGCAGATCAAAGCATGTTATTTTTACTTTTTGGTTTTTCTTTCCTTTTGTTCTGATTCTTCTTTCACAACATTACTAATGTGGAAGCATGTTCAACATAATTGTACATGTATAAGTTATATCAGATTGCTTGCTGTCTTGGTGAGGGGGTGAGTAGAGGGAGGGAGCAAAAAATTGGAGCTCAAAATCTTATAAATGCCAAAAACTATCTTTACATGTAATTGGAAAAAATACTATTGATCAAAAAATTTTTAAAAAGAAATAATACAGAGAAAATACCTAGAACTAGTGATCACTGGGAAAAGAGTGTCAAGTGAAATTATTTACTGATACTAATTTCCCCTCCAAAAAGAGACCCACCATGATGCATACTCCAAGATACATAGTGATAAACTTTAACAATTTATGTGACAAATAAGAAATTCTAGTAGTGACCTGAAGGAAGACCTTCAAATATAAAAGAAAGGAAATTTGAATAACACAAGACTGTCATGTGCCCACTGGAAATCACAGAAAGGAATGGAATAATGTGTTTCAATGAACAAAGCAACTCATAGTGCAATGGAAGTTGAAATACCTTGAAAACGTGAGCAAAATCTTTCATTTAAAATGTTGAACATTAAAGATTTTTCTTGTTCTAAATTGTAAAATGGGAAAGCACATAAAGGAAGAGAGAAGAGAAAAAATATAAGGAAGTATACAATATAACCTAATCAAATAAAAAGTTAAAAATGAAGGGAAAATAACTCTCAGGAAAATGAGGAGCTTATAACGGAATTAAAACTAATATTAGGGAAAGGGGCAATAAATTGAAGGGGAAATTTGAAGTATGAGGGTAAGAAAGTCTGTGGGAATAATGTTGCCTTAAAGTAGATTTAACTAATGTAATTTAAGAGACAATGTCCTATTTTTGCAGAGGAAAAGGGAAAAGAATCCTAATGGGGGAAAATAATATTAGACAAAAGGAGGAAAATATGAATCTAAGTCTAATAACTTTAAATGTGAATGAATTAAACAATCCAACAAAACAAAAAAAAATAAAAGTAACAAATTGGATAAGTAAAACAAAATTTCACAATCTTTTGCTTACAAGAAACACACCCAAAAACAAAGACTATTGTATAGGTTAAAAATGAGGGACTGAATCAAAATGCACTATGCATCAAATGAATACAAAAAAGACAAAAGTTGTAATCATGCTGTCAGACAAAGCAAAAATAACCCTTTACAACATAAAGAGATAAACAAGGAAACTGTTATACTAACAAGCACTGTAAACAATAAAACAATATCAATATTAATTTTATATGCTCTAAACAATTTACTATCTTAATTTATAAAGAAAAAATAACTGAATTAGAAAAAGACAGATACTAACACAATAGTAGCAAGAGATTTTAATCACCCTTTTAAAATTTTGGTTAAATTGAACCGGAAGATAAACAAAAGGAAAATTATAAATTTGAACAAATTATGAGAGAAACTAGAGCTAGAAGACTTAAGATGTCTTCTATCCAGTACTGCTTTAAAAATAAAATATAGATAGAAATATAGAAATGGTGAAAGACAGAACAAGAGTTAGAGACAGAGAGAAAAAAGAAAGTAAGAAATAGAGGTAGAGAAAAATTGAGACAGAGAGACTAAGACACACAAAGAGAGACAACAGAGGCAGAAAAAGAGAAAGAGAGAGACAGAGACAGAGAGATAAGAATGGAGGGAAGGAGAGAAAGACAGGGAGGGAGGGAGAGATATGAATGCTACTCTGCCCGACAGAGCTGCTGCCTATTATTGCTCCATAGTTCTTAAATGCCTTTTATTTATTGCATTTCCCTTTCAGTAAGTTCAGTTTTCATACATACACACACACACACACACACACACACACACACACCACAACCCCCTGCCCCCCTCAAAAAAAAAAAGGAAATAGGGCTTACAATTCATAGATTTTTCTTTACCCCTGTAGTGTCATGCTCAGCCTTGGAGATTGTTCTTGGTTATGTGTCAATTTACTTTGCTTTTTATAGATTGTATCCCCAATTTTTTTCTTTATTCTTGTTGCATAGTGATACAGCATTGTTACAAAGTTTCATGGAATTTTATATGTCACATCCTAGCCCACTATAATAGTTCTCTTTGATCAAATAATTCCAGATATTGATCTTCACACTTTTAGATGTATTATAGTTGAATTTTCACTGTACTAGTGAACTATGGATTATAACAACAATAATTATTATTATTGAGTATATATATATATATGCACATATACATACATGCATACATAAATGTATATGTATACATGTGTATGTATATATTGACCACTTTATTCCAGGCACTGTGCTCAGTGCTTTACAAATATCTCATTTGATCCTTATAATAACCCTGGGAGGTAAGTGGTATTGTTATCTCCATTTTAGAGATAAAGGAACCAAGGCAAGTAGAGATTGAGATTTGACCAAGGTCACAGAGTTAGTAAGTGTTTGAGGCCAGATTGTAACTTAGGTCTTCTTGGCACAAGGCCTGGTACACTTTCCACGGTACCATCTACCTGCCTCAGATTCTATTAATGTGATATGTCTGGTATATTTTAGTTATTCCTCTCAGCTTTGTGTGATCTTCAAATTCTGCAAACACATCATCTTTGCCCCTTTCTAACTCAGCTGTTAAACAACACAAGGCCCAATACAGATCTTTGTATCCTCTGCTGGGGTTCTTCTGGTATATTAACATTGAACCATTAACAACTACTTTTCAAATTTCAGCCATCCAGGCAGTTCTGAATCCTTTCAACTCTATTTTTAACTAATCAGTTCCTCATCATCTTCTTCTTAAGAAGAGTGTAAGAGATTTGATCAAAAGCTTCAAAGAAATTTAGATAGATTATATTCATAGAATTTCTCTCATCTATTAAATGAGCTTGTTCTGGTTTCCCTTGTTCTTGATAAAACCATAACAACTATTTCTAGCTCTAGATATTCACCAATAATCCTTTTAAACATTTCTAGTATTTTTCCTAGAAATCAAAGTCAAGCTCACTGCTCTATAGTTTTCAGAGTCTGACCTCTTGATAATTTAAAAAAGCAGGACATTTGCCCTTCTCCAATCTTGTAGTATCTCCCATTTTCCAGTATCTTTCAAATGATTAGCAGTCAAATTTTCTGTTCTTTTAATACTCCAGTAAGCATCCACATGTGTTTTGAATCCATCAGAGAAGTTTAATACTGTCTCACTATCTCTTTGTTTAACTTGGATATCAACTCCCTTTTGGTGATTTTTGTTCTATTATCTCTAATACAAAGGAAATTTGACTTGTCAAAGAAATCAGATGCAAAGTTAAAATTATACATCTCTGTCTTCATTCTGTTGCCAGTTATCATTGTATCATCCAGCTGAAAGAAAGATCCTATCTCTTCTTTAATTCCTTTCCCTCCTTCCTCGAATATACTAGCTCTGTGATAATGGGCAAGTCCTTTTCCTCTCTTGATTTCAGTTTCATGATCTGTAAATTAGGGATTTAGATAAGCAGATTTCTAAATCTGGCAAAAGTGCCAGAACAAGAGTAATTTCTAATAGTGGCTGATTGGAAGCATTATCACACAGAAAGACCATTGGAAGCACTGTCACATTACTACAATGTCCTCTTTAGAGGTAGATAAGGTCCCTCCTTTGCTAACTGCCTTTACGTTTACCATGTGCAGAGGTCCTACTTTGACAAAGTATGCCATTTTCAGTAATGGATACATTAGTGCTAAAGTGGTAGGTTTGAAATACTCCATCTCCATCTTTCTGTTTCTCTCTGTCTCTTCCTTTCTATTTATCTGTGTGTGTGTCTCTATTTCTCTGTACATAACTGTATCTGTCTCTTCTTTGTTCTCTCTGTCTCTGCTCACACCACCTTTCTCTCTGTCTCATTGTCTCTTTCTCTGTGTGTTTGTCTCTCTATCTCTCCTTCCCATTTTCCCCTTTGCTATAGAGAATCTATGTATTAAAATGAAAATTTAATGCTTCAGGAATGATGATACAAGGCACTATGCCTAAAATAAAATTGCTGTTTCTTTTAAAGAAGACTTATGGCAGCCATTTTCAACTCATAAAATTGATTTATATGAATGATACATGAATTTTTCACCCATTCTGCAGGTAACTTTTAATTCCTAAGTGTCCTTTATTTGAAACAGTATTCATGTTTACATACAGAATCCATGTACATCCATATACATCTGCTTGAAATTATAGAATCACAGTACATTGGAGTAGGAACAGACCCATCAGTGGCTATTTAGTCCAACATATAATTCATGTGAAACTTTCTGCAAGGTGGGTAATTTATTTCCCTTTTCCTATAACTTAGCACCACAATAAAAGCTAAGAAGCAACAATCAAGATACATTGATAATTGGCTCTTCATCTAGGGTCTATTATTTTTAAAAAGTTAATTTCAGCATTTTGTGGCATATTGATTGTTTTCTGGGAGCTAATTGTTCTGATGAGTTAAGCCACATAGCTATTTATTATGTGAGAGGTATGACAACCTTTTTTTCTCTAATAGAGCAAAGAGGCAGAATCAGACTTCAGTATGTTGTCCAAAGACTAGATATTACTCTGCAGGAGATGGCTAGAGAGATCAAATGCTCTTATCTAGTGGCCTGTTTTAGTGACATTTTCTTAAGTGTGTGTAGTTTTTATAATAGATTTTGACTTTGCACATTTCAGCTACATTAAATTATCAGGATAGAAATGGTCAAAGCCAAAAGGGCACACAGGACTGGAGAGTTTCAGATTCCTTCTTTCCTTCTCCTGCCAAAATTCATGGTGACATTTTCCAGGTTTTCACTTTTATGCTGATAGAATAACCTAAATATTACAGGATAAATGTATAGTGTCTTTGGAGCACCTGAATTTCTCACAAATCTCAAGCCATGAAATTCCTAAATATTTTCTGGTGTACTTGAAGGGGAGACTGACAATCTGTATATCAAGGCATTAGTATTACTTTCAAATGTAAACAATTTCTTTTAAAAATAAACACAGATTTGTTAAATGACTACTATGCATAAAATCCTGTGAAACCAATTTTAGGGTATGCATTAGAAAGAGGGCAGTAATTCAGTGTGATTCAGTTCACCAAAACCTTTTTTAAAATAACAAATAAAAACAGCAGAAATTTATATAGTATTTTAAGATTTGCAAAGTATTTTAGTAAGTCTGTCAATATGCATCTATTAAACACTTACAATGATCTTCTAGGCACTATGCCACATGGGGAGTGAAGAGAAAATGCAAACAAAAAGAATTTCAGTCCCTGTCCTCAGGAAGCATACATTCTAATGGGAGAAGACAATACAAAAGGGAGCTGAAAAATAGGGAGAGGGTCAGGTACCCACATAGGGCATAATAACAAGCATTGACAGTGAAATATGACTGAACTTAGTCATTCTCAAAATGGAGGTTCTGGAAAGAACTCACCAATAAGAGAAAGGGCCCTCTGAGTGGGAGGGAAAGGGCAGTTTGGATGTGGTTGAAAATTCTGGAGAGTGCATCAACCTTCACATATATTTTCTCTTTTGATCCCCGCAACAGACTTGTGATGTAGTTACTATTTTTATCCTCATTTTACAGATAGAGAACTGAGGTTGAAAAAGGTTAAGTGCTTGGGGTCATGCAGTTATAAAGTGCTTTAAGTAGCATTTAAGCCCTGAACTTCATCACTAGAGGTTCAGTACTTTATAAAATTGGCCACCTAACAAGAAAACCAGACAAAGTATCAAGGAGGTTTCGTTTGACCTGGACTGGTAAATAAGTATAACCACTCTGGAAATAATTTGGAATTATCCACAGAAGTTACTAAATGGTGCATACCTCTTGACCCAGCTATAAAAAGATCAAAGAAAGAGGAAAAGTTCTTGTATATACCCAAATATGTATAAAAATTCTTGTGGTGGCAAAAGAACAAGAAACTAAAGGGATGTTGAACAGTGGGGAAATGACTGAATAAATTGAATTTTATGAATATGATGGAATAGTATTGTATGGTAAGAAATGATTACATAGATGATTTTAAAATGTCATGGAAGGACTTATAGGAATTGAAGAGAGCTAAGTGATCAGAACCAGAAAAACAACTGATACAATAACAAAACTATAAATAAAAATAACTTTGAGTTTTAAGAACTATGATTAATTCAGTGAACACTCATGGTTTCAGAGGAACAATAATCAAACAGGTTATCCATTACAAAGAAGTGATGGATTTAATGTTCAGAAGATACAAATATGTATGTATGGGTATACATGTGCACATGTATATCTACTCACATGTAGATATACATATCTAAAATATATATAAACCTAAATATACACATGTGTGTACACATGCATGTGTATACACATACAAATTTCCTCAGTGACTGTATGTGTATAGACACATGCATATGGAATAAATACAAATGTATATAACAGCATAAATAAATATATTGATTAATTAAATTAATACATTAATGTGAAATATTATATATTTGTATTTCATTGTATATAGCCATTGAGGAAGCTTGTTATCGTTGACTATGCATATTGGAAGACATTTATCTTTCTCTTATCTTCTTTTGATGGGGTGGTAAGTCACAAGGAGAGAAAAATATTTCTATTTTTTTTTCAACTGAGAGGTCTGGAATATTACAGATGTGGAATGTTGTATACACTTTCAGATGAGACCACCATACTCTTAATTTTGCTCAGTTACTTTACTTTTTAACTAGGAGACCTCTCAAGGCATGGGGGCAATCTGGAAATGTTTGTTGTAAAAATAATACATGAATAAAACTTTTTTTTAATTTAAAAAAGAAAAAGACTGGGGCAGCTAGGTGGCACAGTGAATACAGCACCAGCCCTGGTGTCAGGAGGACCTGAGTTCAAATCCAGGCTTAGACACTTGACACACTTACTAGCCATGTGATTTTGGGCAAGTAACTTAACCTCAACTGTCCTCCAAAAAAGCAAAAAAAAATAACCTGTAAAAAGATTAATATTGGCAAATGTAGAGAGTTTATTCCAGGCATCAAATCAGTATGAACAATACACAGCATTAGGAGTGCATGAAATTGAGCACCATGAAACAAGATTAGAAATATATGTTGAAACCTGCCCAGTGAAAGATCTAGAATTCCAGTCTAAAGGATATGTATTTTTTTTATATAGGGAGTTACTAAAAATGTATCTGATTGAGGGGGTGATGTGATAATAATGAAACTTATTTCAGCAGTAGTTTGAAGCATTGGAAAGAGAGGGAGAGACAGAGACAGAGACAGAGAGAGAGAGAGAGACAGAGAGAGAGAGACAGAGAGAGAGAGAGAGAGAGAGAGAGAGAGAGAAGCTAGGTATAAGTTTACTAAAATAGTCTTCACTTTGAAAGATTCTGGGATTCTGGTAAGGAAAAGATACTTTAAAAATACTATAGAAACAGACATGATAGAACTAAAAATTTATTGGATTGGTGGTGAGTGGGTATGAGTTAAGGATGGTTCCAAAATGGGTATGAGTTAAGGATGGCTCTAAGACTCAGTAAGTGAGAGAATAAAAGTACCATGACCAAAATAGGAAAAGTTGGGGAAAAGAGACAATTTTTTTGGGGGGGGCACATGGATGTTGGTAAGAGAAGGTGAGAAAGTAATAAGTTCTGCTTCAGGTATATTGAATTTGACAATTTGTGAATAAAAGAAATTTTCATCTGTGATGATTTAGTCAAGTATTTTTCAGTTCCTTCTCTCTATCTCTTCTTAAAAGGCAACATGTTGCAATGGAAAATCTTACTTATAATACTGTAACACCATTAATTTCTTTGGTGTCTCAATTTCCTCATCTATAAAATGATTATAACACTTCATTAACTCCCTCACCAGGTTATTGTGAGAAAAGTGCTGTACAAACTTCAAAATACTATACAAACATAATTTATTTTTTTTCAAATTCAAGGTCATTCAGTGACTGGAATTAAATTTCCACCTTCTACTCCTTGTCTCTGACTACTATAATTCTACGAAGCTTTCAAGTCAAAAATCTAGTGATACTTATATGAAGTTTTCCCTGCTATCCTCAGTAACCAATTATAAGCTTGAAGGATAATATTTAATCCTCATCAGAACATAACATTTTGTAAAATTATTCATTTGGAATTTTACATTTCATGTTGTCCATGCAGGGCTAATTGTGAACCATTCTCTTTCAAGTGTCCATCCTCTCTGATGCAGGACCTTCCTTTGTTTTCAATTAATCCTGAAGTTACTGTCACCAACTGTTCTTCTCTTTAGTACAAGATCCTTCAGACTTTTAGACCCCACAAGGGTTTATAGTACTGAAAATATTCACCATGTGATACATGCTCTCCTTAGAACAAGAAAAAAAAACACAGAAGAGGTCTAGGTAGTCATGTGCTCCTAACTACATGGAGAGTGGAGGGGATGTGGTGGGGAAATGCACCTTTTTCTAGTCAATTTCAAGACATTGTTTAAAAGAATCAGAAAAGAAGAGGAGAGATAAACTGAGCCTTTTTACAAATCCAATGAGTAATAAAAAACTCTGATACAGAACACAATTTGGAGCTGTTCATCAACTGCCATTAGCAAACTCCTCAGTAATAAATATGTGGCCAAAAGTGGCATCCATTCCCCATGCCAAGTTTCTACATGGTCCCCTGGGACCCAACTATTAAGCATGCCCTATGGGGAGGGAGAAGAGGATGGAAGTGAAAGGAAAGGATCCTTGTTATATATATTAAAACTTCAGAAGTACTGGAAAGTGAAATTTCATTTAGAAAGAAAAGATGGTATTCAACATGAAAAAGTTTGACTACCTTCCAAACTGATTATATTGAAAAGAGAACACATTTGTGATTTTTTTCTATATTTTCTACTCCAAATTTATCTTTAGTTTAGTCTTAAAATTCCAAAAATTAAAATATGAAGTTTGGCAAACTTTAATTGTGATTATGGGTAAAATAATTCTCATGCAATCATCATAAGGTTTTCTACATCTTTGTGATGATTGTAAAAAATCTTTTGAGCAATGTTACTGACAGAAGACATGAAAATGTTGGCATACTTTCTTATTTATATGGTATCTTTAAAGCTGCCTTATCTTAGTCTACTCCAGACTTTTCCCCCTTATATTGAATTTCTATATTAGCTATATCAAACTAGGATGCTAGACTTGTCCTAGGTAGTTTTGTTTCATTTTACTTTTAGTTTCAAGACTCATCTTAGTTTTTCTTATATTGTTAGGCCAAAATATAAAATTCTTCCCTCTCTTCTCCATTTCCTGCTTCTCCCTGCACCCTCCTCTATCACTGCCATTCAGTGAGAAATAAAACTATAAGGAGGTACATTGACTTGTTTAGACCTCCAGGGGACCAGTGTAGAACAACTGATATAGACACACAGACACAGACACACAAACATAGACACACAGACACGGACACACACACACCCCACTACCTAACCATCCACAAGTAATTATATATTTATACGCATATATGTGTATAATTGTGTATATATGTGCATGTGTGTGTCTATATGTATCTGTTTGTATAAAGCTATGTATATCGACATCTATCTATATCTAGATAGATAGATGATAGATAGATAGATAGATAGATAGATAGATAGATAGATAGATAGATAGATAGAT
>NW_027186304.1:69011678-69083385 GCF_028583685.1 Petaurus breviceps papuanus | reverse complement strand
GATAGATAGATAGATAGATAGATAGATAGATAGATAGATAGATAGATTTATAGCTATGGTCCAAGCTTGGAGTCAGGAAGACCTGTTTTTAAGACTTGTCTCTGACAGATATCGGCTGTATGGACATGAATGAGTCATCTATCTTCTCAGTTCTCTAGGAAATTCTCTAGCACTATGAGCTGCAAGCCCCTCCACAGCATCCCCCCCCCTCCAAAAAAAAAACCCTATGTAGTCACCATGGGCATCTAATTCATTGTATAATGTGTTATGCACATCCTATTCATAAATATATATATTTTATGTGAGTACAATACATTACACAAATGCAAAGACTGTATACAATGCATCTAATTCTGGAGTGAAAGGTATGATTAGGTGCAGAGGTTTGCATAATGTACTGGAAAGATAATTTTTCTCTTTCAGGAACACCATTTTAAAAAGCAAAAGAATGATAAGCTGACATCCTCTGAAAATGTCTACAGATCAGCCAGATAGCTGTTTTTTTTTTTCTGTGCCAACATATTTTTTCCCTAAAATGAGGTGTCCACATGTTCAGCCAATCAAATAAACTGTCTGGCTTAACATCCTAAGGTGCTTTAAATTTCAGTAAATAGTACTAATCACTTTCATTTCAGTATTGATATTAAAGGCCCTATTCATGCCAAAAAAAAAGAAAAAAAAAGGAATGCAGCTGTTCTATGCTTTCTCTCCTTTAGAATCTGTATGTGGGAGTCAGCCTGCATAATGAGAAATATGCCTGTATTTGGTGTTCATCTGTACGTAGGAGGTTTTGAGCAAGCGTGCAGAAACACATCCCAGTGACACAGGGCCTGGAAAGAACACACCTCTTTTGGCTCTGAGAAGGGGGAATCATGGGATAAGAAGGAGATGAATTCCCAACCTTATCAGAATGGTATATGCTGGTGAACATTTGCTGAAAAGGAAATTCATAGATGTTGCTCAATGCATTTTTATTTGGAAAAATTTTGGAAATGTATTGAAAATATTCCTAGGGGCGGCCAGGTAGCACAGTGAGTAAGAGCACCGGCTCCAGTGTCAGTACGACCTGGAGATCGAATCCCAGGCTCAGACACTTACCCCGTTTCCCCGATAATAAGACCTATCCCGAAAATAAGCCCTCCCCTTACTGTGTAAGATTCCTCTAAAATAAGCCCTCCCCTTAAAATAAGCCCTATTGAGGTTGCTACTGTAGTGAAGGTGATCCCCTGCGCTACATGCTACATTACGGTACCCTCTGTATGCACCATCCCCCCCCACCTCCCCTCATGCCGCGCTCCGAGCTGCATCCAATCAGAGCTGCAGCAGTGAGCGCGTCATCCTGTTCTTCCCCAGTGATTTGCTTGTTGGCGCCATTAAGAGCAGTGCCACGGAGGAGAGCTGAGGCAGGACAACATAAGCCCTCCCCTGAAAATAAGCCCTCTGGTGTTTTTCTTTCCAAAAAAATTAATAAGACAGTGTCTTATTATCGGGGAAACACGGTAGCATCCACCCAGAAACACCTGGCCATGTAACCTTGAGCAAGTTACTTAACCCCAATTGCTTAAAGGCAGCCAGGTGGCTCAGCGAGTAAGAGTACCGGCTCCAGTGTCGGGATGACCTGGATCAAATCCCAGGCTCAGATACTCAGCACCACACCCATAAATAACTGGCCGTGTAACCTTGAGCAAGTTACTTAACCCCAATCGCTTTAAAAAAAAATATTCATAAGTCTCTTGTGTTGAATGTTGTTACAACAAAGAGTTACTACTGAAAATAGCACGTTTTTCTAATGGGGGATTTTTATTTGGTATGTACAAATACAAAAATCTCCATTCAGGCTAATGATATTTATACAGCTCCAATATAGCATTGGTGAAAATGTCTTCTAATCTCAGAAACCAAAACATGCTAACTACTTTGATTTGTCTCTTCAATCTCCAATTACACCTATATCAAACAATGATTTTTGGTTGCAAATGACATTCATTTTTAGATTTACACTCTGATTACAGATGTCTCTATATGACTTGATACAAAACTACTAATCTTTATACTCTATTTGGTAAAGGAATATAATACTTCATATTTATGCCTAGCTTTTAAAAAGGGTATTTCTCGAGAATTGACTTTTTATTAAATTTTGAGGATATTCATTGCCACCACCCCCACTTATGGCAAAAAGTGAAATTTGAATTTGGTCATGTTAGAAAGAAGATTCAATGAGAATAAGAAATGATGAAATTATAAATTAATTATCTTTATTTTTGTTACTATTCCCCTTGGAGTGGGGGAAAAGTTGTCTAAGTTTATTCAGTCTTAAGTAAAATAACCAAACCTCTTTAGCAAGGCTTCATTTTATGTTTGAAGAGGGGAGAGGAAAAGTACAAAACTTATGAAGATAACTTTTGATGACTTATAGAAGAGTAAAAAGCAAAAAAAAAAAAAAACATGCCACAACTTTTCATTCCTTTTGTCTCAGCCTGTATGGATATGTAATTTACACTTCTCATTCTTCCTCCTTCTCCTCCTCCTCCTCCTGCTGCTGCCATTACTACTACTACTACTACTACTACTACTACTGCTACTACTGCTACTACTACCACACACACACATGCACACAAACACACTATAACATCTGCACTAACCTTGACATATAATGTAAATATTTGAATAAGAGAAATTCTATAAGTACTTCAGGCTTGTATAGTCAAGGTTAAACTGCAGGAAAAATAGCTAAGAACATAGTTAATCTCGGGGGCTTCCTAATGTTCTACCTTTTCCATGAACATCTAGTACTTACAAGCTACCTCCCCTTTCATCATCTTCACCCTTTACCCAACACTGGGGACCCCAAAGCCAGAATAATTCCCTCTATCTATCCTGCTTCTGTTCTAGACCAGTGGTCTCCAAAGACAAGATATGACCCTAAGTGTGATGTGTAATAAAAAAAAAATTGGAAGCTGGAAAGCTAGATTGTATCCCATCCTCCATATGTCAGCTAATAGAGGAGTGAGTTTCCTATATAATCACATCTATTCTTCTTTATTTGGGTGGGGAGGTTAAAGGGAAAGTGGGAAAAGTAGCTGTATTGTTAATTCAACCTTCCTTCCTCTCCCTTCTTTTATTCTCTGTTCCTTTCTTTTGACTGTATCCCATCTTTGATGAGAGAAAAATATATTCAAAAGTAGCCCTTACTTAACCCATTATAGCCTACTCCCCACCTGCCTCCTACTCTGTGCAAGCTACTGATCTACTGCCTCTACTGGTCAGGCAGTTATAACCCAATTGTTACCTGGACACTCTTAGCAACAGCTACTTTGGTGCCAAAAAATTTTTGTCCATATCAATATTATCTTTGTTCAAACTCTAAGGTCTCTAGAAGGCAGGCAGGCACCATATTGTTTTACCTTGTTCCTTATTCTGAACTTATTTGGATGCCACACATGAAAGGTATCATTTCAAAGGTTTGATTCTAATCACTGGTCAACTTCCCCTATTTCACCACTTTGACACTTTTATTCTATAAGGAAACTTTTTCCGGCTCATCTGACAAAGAGGAAAGTTCATTGCTTAAGTGATTATTCGCATTAGTACACCTTCCAAAGTGAGTCATTTGCTACTGAAGGATAATTTCCCCAGAGGAATCTAGTTCATTTTACATACAGATTCATAGTAAAACTTCTAAACAAGATGGCTAAATATGCACTGCTTTGGAATTTGCAAGGATTCTTTTATTATCATAACCAGTATTTTAAATATGAAGAAAAAGAGGCTAAAAATTGTACATCTTATATACAACACTTTAGGAAACTTCCCCGAGTCTTCTATGCCACCAGGGCACTAATGTAATATTCTGTGGTGGCACTGTAATTATAAAATTGTATCCTCATGGGTCTGAAAGAGTTAATGCAGCTGCTAAATTTAAAACCAGGGAGGGAGTGCCTTCTGTGCTGGGAGAATCTGTCTCATTGACAGTAATATGAAAGAATTAAGATCTTCCACTGATCAGAACCAATTACATTCCACTTTGAAAAGGCCACAGAACACTTCTCAGATGAGTATACTTTGCCTAGACATTGTCATTATAACCTCTAGCTCAGCAATTAAAACACCATTTGCTATATGGAAATAGTTTCCCATTTATATTCCTAATGCAATTCTGAATATCTTTAAACTTTCTGCAAACCAGTCTACTGACCTGTAATAGGAATGGAGAGTTTCAAAGGCACAACAAAAGAAAATAGGCCATTTCGAAAGAATTGTAATCTTTCCAATGTCTCTTTTTGTTACCAAAAGCAACTATAAATGTTTTAGAAGCCCATGGTTGGGTTTGGAAAAGTTACTGCTTATCTGTATGGTTTCCATGACTCTTCTGCAAAAGAAAAAAATCAATGATGCATACAGACAAATTTAAAAAAAAAACTGAGACAAAGTTCACTTAAAGGTACCATTTTTCAACTTCTCTAGTAGAGAGAAAAATCCTATTTTTTATGCTACACTGCATAATTATGGATGAAAGTAAATGGGACAGAGACAAAGGCTAAGCTAATGTATTCTTATGTAACAGAAGTGAGTTGGAAATTGTGGCTGTTCCCTGGCAAAGAATTCTGAATCTCAGACTAATTACTGCACAATTGGAACTGAAGGTTCCTTTAAAAGCTTGTGTACATCAGATGCTTTGGAAATTTTTTTTTTAATTATGTTGTCACAGTAGAAAGTATTCAAATATTTTACTGAACATTTGGGAGTCATGGGGCACTGTAATAACCTATGTCAAAACACTTCAAAACAAAAGATCTTATGCCTGATAACATTGCATAGAGCGGGGCCTGCTAGCTGTGTGTGCTACTTTTTGCTCTTGAAACAGCAAAAGCAACACACGAGAAAAAAGGAGGAAAAGGCATGTATCTCTTGCATCTATTTATATAAGCTACAACATATATTACAATCAAAAACAGTCTTTGTGTAAACTGGCAAATTTAAAAATACAACAAAACCCTTGTATGTATAAAGGGAGTCAAAAATCCCTTAAAAAGGAAATCCCTAAGCAAGAGGAGTGATTATACTCCATGATTTTATATGAACCATTTCTACTGCAAGGCATCAGAGAAAACGATTCCCTACTTTGAAGAATAAAAATGAAGAAACAGAAGGACAGAGTGACTCTTGACAAAGCTGGGAGACCTAAATAGAATTTGGAATCCTAATCTGATGAGAGCTGTCCAGTTTATTTAAAGTACAAGACAATTCACAAGAGAGTGAATTTTAACAGTGACATTCTCTTTATTTTTGTTCCACTGTTTTCCTGTCTTCCCACCTATTTCTATAACAGAGAAGGGAAGAAGAGAGCCTATTATGTCCTCCTACAGAGTACTTGGGATCAACCTGCTGATACTTTTATAGGAAGTTTTACTTTCCAAGGAAATTGTTTTGGAGATGAAACTCCCTGAGAAAAGAACTCATCCTTGTTTTACCCAGAGAATAGGGTAGGAAAACATTTTAGCAAGGAATAAAAGATTGAATAAGAGGGAATAAAAAGATTCCACTGAGAAGTATAATAATGACCTAATAAACTGTGGGAGAAGATGCTTTCCAGTAACTTGAGAGAGAGAGAATATTTTAAAATAGTAATTCAATAGCTTTAATTCCAAGAACTATACAATCTTTAAAAATAAGCATGCAACATATAATAATATAGCTTACACAATGATCTGTGATTTTTGTCAATGTGAGGAACTCACCTCAGAAACATAGATGGCAATCCATCTATGATAAGGCTTAGAGAAGTGTCTAAAGTTCTGAGAGATGAAGTGACTTACTCAGGGTCACACATGTAGTAAAAATCAGAAGCTTGATCTAATCCCACATCTTTCTGACTCCTGATCCAACACTATCTAGTGTGTAATACAATGACTGATATTTCTTAAACGATTAGCATACCCATTTCCCCCCAAGAGAAACTCTGTAAGGAAAGTAGTACAAATATCATTACTTGTGTATTGATTCTTGAGTCTTTCAAAGTTATTTTCTTTACAACATTTTTGTCCTTGTATAACTATAACCCTATGCAAGTTATTGATCATCTTGAGGTCCCAGTTTTCCCACCTAGAAAATGGCAACATTAACAAAATAAGTACAAATTTATCTAGTTGTCAGGCAAACCAAATGATATAATGTTCAAAAAACATATTTTAAAACTATGCATTCTCTTTGATCCAGCAATACTACTTCTAGGTCTATATCCCCCCCAAAAAAGCATTTAAAGGGAAGGGGGAAAGGACCTACTTGTACAAAAATATTTATAGCAACTCTTTTGTGATGGCTAAGAATTGGAAATCGAGGGGATACTCATCAATTGGGGAATGGCTGAACAAGTTGTAGTTGATGATTATGAAATATTATTGTGCCATAAGAAATTACAAACAGTATGATTTCAGAAAAAAAACCTGGAAAGACTTACATGAACAGTGTTAAGATCTTCCACTGAACAGAAGCAGGAGAATGTTGTACACGGTAATAGCAATACTGTATAATGAAGAATTGTGAATGACTTAGCTATTCTCAGCAAACAATGATCCAAGACTATCCTAAAGTACTCATAATGAAAAATACTATGAACCTCCAGAGAAAGACCATGTTGTTTGAATATAGACTGAAGTATATTATTTTTCATTTTCTTTTTTCCTTCCTTTCTTTCTTTTCTTTTCAAATCTCCTTGTAAAAAATGCCTAATATGGACATGTTTTACATGATTGCACCCGTAAAACCTACATCAAATTGCTTACTGTCTCAGGGAAGTAAGAGTGAAGAGAGAGAGAGGGAGGGATAGAATTTGGATCTCAAAATTTAAAAAAAATGTTTAAAAATCTATTTTACCATGTAATTGTGGAAAATAAAATATTATTTTAAAACATATTTTAAATACTATATAAATGCCAGATATTGGGATCATTATCATCATCATCATCATCATCATCATCATCATCCTACAGTGAAGGAACTGAGAGATACAGGCATTATGTGTTATTTGAAAATGGAAGAATCAGGATTAATATACAGGTATTTGTCTTCAAATCCAACCATTACTTCTTTTTCTGTTTAGGGGCCAATGAGAATCACATGACAAACATTTCATAACATTGAAGATGGTTATCATGGGCCTATTATTTACCCTGTTTACTCTGCTCTTTGGAGTTTTGTTTGGCTGCTTTCATCATGGATCTTTTAGAATTGTCTTGAGTTATTGTCTTGATTAAAGTAGCTAAGTCTTCCATAGATGATCATCTTTACAATGTTTCTTTTATTGCTTACAATGTTCTGCTCACTTCAATTTACATCAGCTCATATGTTTTCCAAGTTTTTTCTGAAACTGCTTCTTATCATTTCTTATAGCACAATGGTACTCCATCATAATCACATAACAATACTTATGCAGTCATTTCCCAATTGATAAGCAGTACCATAATTTCCAGTTCTTTGCCACCACAAAAGGAACCACTATAAATATTTTTGTATAAACAGGTCCTTTCCCCTTTTCTTTGATCACTTTGGGGTACAGATCCAGTGGTGGTATTGCTCAGTTAAAGGGTATTCAGAATTTTATAGTCTTTGGAGGTAGTTTTAATTGTTCTTCAGAACAGTTGGACTAGTTTACAACTCCACCAACAGTGGATTAGTGTCCCAATTTTTCTACATTTCCTCCAGCATTTGTCATTTTCCTTTTCTATCATGTTAGTAACTGTGATGGGTATAAGGTTGTTTTAATTTGCATTTCTCTAATCAGCAGTTAGAATTTTTCATGTGATTATTGATAACTTTGATTTCTTCTTTTGAAAAACTTACTGTTCATAATCTCTAACCATTTATTAACTGGGGGAATTGCTCTTATTTTTGTCTATTAGGCTCTATGCAAATATTTATGAAATGAGGTATTTATCAGAGAAACTTCTGTAAAGATTTTTTCCCAGTTTCCTGTTTTCCTTCAAATTGTCCTTGAATTAGATTTATTTGTGCAAAACTTTTAAAATTTTATGCTATCAAAACTATCTTATAACTTGTCATGCTTAATATCTCTTATTTGGTTATAAACTCTTCCCTTATCCATAGCTCTAACACATATATTTTTTTGCTTCCCTAATTTATCTATGATATCACCCTTCATGTCTAAATGATTTATCCACTTAGACCTTATCTTGGTGTACAGTGTAAGATGTTGGTCTATGCTTAGTTTCTGTCAAGCTGCTTTGCAGTTTTCTGAGCAATTTTTATCAAATAGTGAGTTCTTATAATTAAAGTTTGGATCTTTGTATTTATCAAACACTAGATTACTGTGATTTACTCTTGGGTGTTATGTATCTGATATATTCCATTGATTCATCACTCAATTTCTTAGCCAGCACCATATTGTTTTGATGATTACTGCTTTGTAATATAGTTTGAAATCTGGAACTGTTAGGTTGCCTTCCTTTGTATTTATTTTTATCTATTCCCTTTATGTTCTTGCCCTTTCATTTTTCCAGATAAATTTTGCTATGATTTTTTTCTAGCTATATAAAATAGTTCTTGGGCAGTTTGACTGATACAGCATTGAATATATAAATTAGCTTAGGTAGAATTGTTAAATTTTTTATATTGGCTCAGCCTGCCCACAAGCAATTAACATTTTTTAATTATTTAGATCT
Source organism: Petaurus breviceps papuanus (assembly GCF_028583685.1). Lineage (NCBI taxonomy): Eukaryota > Metazoa > Chordata > Mammalia > Diprotodontia > Petauridae > Petaurus > Petaurus breviceps. Next base: position 69,074,704 of record NW_027186304.1, on the reverse strand, counting down.
ATCTTTAGTTGTGTGAAAAGTGTTTTGCAATTTTTTTTCACATAATATCTGAGTTTGTCTTGGCAGGTAAACTCCCAAACATTTTATATTGTCTATACTCATTTTAATAGAATTTTTCTTTCTATGTTTTCCTGTGGGACTTTGTTGGTAGCATGTAGAAAAGTTGATGATTTATGTGTTTATTTTATATCCTGCAACTTGCTGAAATTTTTATTTCAACTAGTTTTTTAGTTGATTCTCTTGGATTCCATAAGTATATTATCATATTGTTTGCAAAGAGTGATAATTTTGTTTCCTCATTGCCTATTTTTATTCCTTCAATTTCTTTTTTGCTCCTTTCTATAGTTAGCATTTCTAGTGCAATATTGAATAATAGTGGTGATAATGGATATCCTTGCTTTATTTCTCATTTTATTGGTAAAGCTTCAAGTTTATCTCAGTTATAGATAATACTTGCTCTTTGTCTTCAATAGATGCTACTTTTCATTTTAAGAAAGACTGTTCATTCCTATGCTTTCCAGGGTTTTAAAAATAGGAATGAGAACTCTATTTTGTCAAAAAAAATTTTCTCCAATTATCAATATAATCATATGATTGTTGTTATTGTTTGTTATTAACATGGTTAACTATAATGATAGTTTTCTTAATATTGAAACAGCTCTGGATTCCTGATAAAATTCTATCTGGTCATAGTATTTGATCTTAATGACATATTGCTATAATCTCTCCTTCCTAAGTATTTAATTTTATTGTTTTAATATTCATTAAGGAAATTAATCTACAGTATTCTTTATCTATTTTTGCTCTCCTTGACTTAAGTATCAAAACCATATTTGTGTCACAAAAGGAATTTGGTAGGACTCCTTCTATACCTATTTTTTCAAATATTTTATATAATATTGGGATCAATTGTTTTCTTAAATACTTCTTTTAATTTACTTGTATATCTACCAAGTTCTTGGGGACTTTTTCTCAGTCAACTCATTGATGACTTGTTCAATTACTTTTTCTAAAATGGGGCTATTTACATATTCTATTTCCTCTTCTGTTGATATGGGTAGTTTATATTTTTTATGAATATTCATTCTTTTCTCTTAGATTGTCAGTTTTACTGACATATAATTGGCTGAAGTAATTCTTAATAATTCCTTTAATTTCATTTTTTATTGGTGGTATATTTGCCCTTTTCATTTTTGATTCAGCAATTTGATTTTCTCCTTTTTTAATTTATGCGTGCATTTAGAGATATAACTTTTCCCTAACTACTACTTAGGCTTATGCCACAAATTTTGGAATATTATCTCATTTTTGTCACTCTACTAAAATTATTTTTCTATTATTTATTCTTTGACCCCTTTATTCTTTAGGATTAGATTGCTTAGTTTCCAATTCATTTTTAATCTATGTTTCCATCACCCTTCATTAAATGTAATTTAATTGTTTGTGCTATGAAAATGGTGCATTTAACATTTCTGCTATTCTGCATTCACTTGTTGTATTAGACCCTAATACATGGGCATAAATTTCTTAATCCATGGCAAATTTTTGTGAAGTTATCATGTATACCTGAGAAAAAGGTACACTCATTTACTATTATCATTCAAGTTTCTCCAGAGGTCTGTAATATCTAAATGTTCTAAGATATTTTATTCACCTTATTGACTTCTTTCTTACTTATTTTATGGTTTGATTTATCTAATTCTGAGAGGGGAGCAATGAAGTTCACCATTACTATTGTTTTACTGTCTATTTGCTTCTGTAATACACTAACTTTTCCTTTAAGAACTTGGAGGAAAAAAATTGGGGGGAAGCTAGGTGTTGCAGTGAATAGAGCACCTGCCCTGGAGTCAGGAGGATCTGAGTTCAAATCTAGTCTCAGACACTTAACACTTACTAGTCATGTGACCTTGGACAAGTCACTTAACCCCAAATGTCCTGCTTTAACCCCTCAAAAAAAAAGCAAACAAAAACAGAATTTGGATTCGATGCCCTTTGGTACATACATGTTTAGTAGCAATATTCATCACTGTCTATCATCCCTTTTAGCAAGATGCAATTTCCCTGCTTATGCCTTTTAATTAGATATGTTTTTGTTTTTACTTTATCTGAATTCATGATTATTGACCCTGCATTTTTTACTTCAACTGATACATAGTGGATTCTGCTCCAGGCACTTATTTTAATATTTTGTATGTCTCTGTTTCAAGTGTGTTTCATATAAACAACATATTGCTAGATACTGGCTCCTAATCTATTCTGTTACCCACTTCTGTTTTATGGTTGAGTTCATCCCACTAATCTTCATAGTTATGATTATGAACTGTGAATTTCCTTCTAGCTTTTTCTGTTTATCCTGTCTGTTTGTATGTATGTCTCTATCTCTCTTCTCTTTCTTTTTGTCTGTCTCTCTGTCTCTTTGTCTGTCTCTCTTTTAGACTGTTTTGCTTTCTCCCTTTTATCACCTCCCTCTTTATCTTATCCCATTCCCCTCTACTTCCATATTGGGTAACATATACTTCTATTACCAACTGCAAATGTATAAAATAAAGTTTTATATTATTATGTAAAAGTTTAATATTGCCCACCCCCATCCTCACCATCTTTCCTTCTACTGTAAAATCTCTTCCTTTTATGCTGCTTTTATGTGAGATACTTTTCCCCACTCATCCTCTCCCTTCCCCATTCTCCCAGGAAAATCCATTTTCTATCTGGCTGTTTTGTTTTAACATCATCTCAACATAATCTACTCATTCCTACATCCTCTTTCTATGTGTAATCCTTCTAAATACCTTAGTAATGGTCAAGTTCTTACAAGATTCATGTCACGTCTTCCCATATAGAAAGGTAAACAATTTAATCTTATTGAGCCTCTTGTAGTTTCTCTTTCATGTTTACATTTTTATGCTTGAGTCTCTTGAGTCTTGTATTTCAAAGTCAAAATTTCTATTCAACTCTTTTCTTTTCATCTGAAATGCTTGAAAGTCCTCTTTCATTAAATACCTATTTTTTTTTCTCTTAAAGGATTATATTCAGTTTTTCTGGGTAGTTTATTCTTCATCATAATCCCAGGTCTTTTGCCTTCTGGAATATCATTTTCCAGGTCCCTATTCCTTTCATGTGGCAGCTGCCAAATCTTCTGTCATCTTGACTCTACATTATTTAAATGCCTTTTTTTCTGGGTGCTTGAAGTATTTTCTCTTTGACTTGGGATCTCTGAATTTGACTATAATATTCCTGGGAGTTTTCATTTTTGTTTCTCTTTGAGGTGGTGATCAGTGGATTCTTTTAATTTCTATTTTACCCTCTGGTACAAGAATATCAGAGCAAATTCCCACAGCAATTTCTTAAAACATGATGTCTACATTTTTTCTTTGATCATGGCTTTCAGGTAGTCCAATAATTCTTAATTTTTCCTTCTTCAATCTATTTTCTAGGTTCATTGTTTTTCTGATGAGATATTTCCCATTTTCTTCTGCTTTTCATTCTTTTGCTTTTGTTTTGTTTCTTTATATCTCATAGTCATTAAATTCCACTTGCCCAATTCTATTTTTTAAAGAATTATTTTCTTCAGTGAGATTTTGCACCTTTTTTCCATCTTACCACTCTGCCTTTTAAGGAATTATTTTTCTCAGTGAATATTATGAATGTGAGTATACCTTTATTTCCATTTGACCAATTCTGTTTTTAAAGGTGTTATTTTCTTTAGTATTTTTGTGCCTTTTCTACCAAAATATTATCTTTTCATAATTTTCTTCCTTTGTTTTCATTTTATTATCTAATTTTTCCTTTATCACTGATTTAATTTTGAAAATCATTTTTAGCTCATTTAAGAATTCTTGCTGGGCTCATGTCCAATTCACATTTGTCTTTGAGGCTTTGATAATAGTTGTTTTGACTTCCTTTGTCTTCTTTTGAGTTTGTGTCTTGATCTTTTTTGGCACCACAGTAGCTTTTTATGGAAAAGTTTTGTTACTATTATTGTTTGCTCATTATCCCACCCTAATTCTTCATTTGGAATTTTCTGTTAATGTTGGGCTCTGTTCCTAGTGTGGGTTAGGGAGGGGCTGTATTTCAAACTTCAGACTTTTTTGCATTGCTATTTTGAGAACTAGTTCTAGTGGTTTGGTAGTTTTCAATGCTTCCAAGGTGGTATGATCTGGGGAGAGTTGCAGTCACTGCTCTCTAATCTATACCCTGGTCTATACACAAGAAAGGCTCATCATCCCTTGTGATTTGCAATTCATACTACTCCTTATGGCCTTGTTCCCTTGTGAATTGAAATAATACTGTTCTTCCGGGTCCCTAATCTGTTGGGGGCTATAAATGATACTTTCCCTTAGGGCTTCCACTCTCTTAAAAATCATTTCAAATGTAAATATAAAAAGACAAAAAAAGAATTTTTCCATGTACACAGCACAGCATAAAAAGAGGGTACGATATAAAATCACGAATTTCCATTTCACATTCTTTACTTTAAAAAAAACTATGTAATAAATACTATGCATCATTTTCAAAGCTACATTGCTTTTCCATGCTTTGAAGTTTTCTTTTGTTCTTTGATGTGTACTTTTTATTTTCTTTCTCCTTCCCTTCCCACCCTGACCTGGATAACTCTTGATTAGACACAAATGTGTATGTGTGTTCCTTGTTCATGGGTTGTCAAGGCCAATAAAACAAAAATGACAACTTAACCTAAGCTAATTTGTATATTCAATGTTATCCCCGTTAAATTATCAAAAATTATTTTACTGAATTAAAAAAAATGATAACAAAACTCATTTGGAAGAAAAAAATCAAGAATATCAAAAGAAATAATGAAAAATGTAAATGAAGGAGGTTTAGCAGTAGCAGATCTTAAACTATATTATAAAACAATAATTACCAAAACTATCTGGTACTGGCCATGAAATAGTAATGTAGATCAATGGAATAAAGTAGACATAAAATTTACAGCAGCAAATAAACATAATAATTTCATATTTGACAAGTGTAAAGACAAGATATTGGGAAAAGAATTCATTATTTAGTAAAAATGCTTGAGAAAACTGAAAAGCAATATGGCAGAAACTAGGCAAAGACCAATATCTTATACCATTTACCAAGCTAAGTTCAAAATGGATATATGATCTAGATATAAAGATAGATGTTACAAGAAAATTAGAAGAACATGGAACATATTATTTGTCAGACTTATGGATAGGTGAGCAATTTATAAATAAACAAGAAATAGAAAGCAAAGTTAGGGGTAAAAATGGATAATTACAATTACATTAACTTCAAAAGCTGTGCACAGTAGATTGACAGTTGCATGTACAGTCATCTTTTTATTGTACTATTTTATTGAAATGTTTGTTGTATTATAATAAAAAGGGGGGGTGGACAAAAGAGAAGCTCAGAAAGAGAGATCTATAACATAAGAGAGGAGGTGGACCTGAGACCTACATGGATAAAACATCAATCATGGGACTAGATGATGGCACAGGAAACAGCAGCAGCTTTGGGAGTTCTTAAACAAGGATATCCAATACAATACTGAATAATATTGATGACAGTGGGTATCTTTGTTTCACACCTGATCTTACTGGGAAGGCTTCCAATTTATCCTCATTATAAATAATGCTTGCTGATGGTTTTAGATAAATGCTTTTTTATATATAAATTTAGGGAAAAATCAATTTATACAAATACTTTCCAGTGCTTTTAATAGGAATGAATGTTGTGATTTATCAAAAGTTTCTTGTGTATCTATTGATATAATCATATTATTTTTGTTACTTTTATTATTGATGTAATAAATTATGTTAATAGGTTTCCTTATGTTAAATCATCTCTTCATTTATGGTATAGATCTCACTAGATTTTAACATAAAATCTTTGTTGTATTCTTGTAATCTTTTTTATCAATTATTTTTTTAGTTTTCAATATTCATTTCCATGAGATTTTGATTTACAAATTTTCTCCCCATCTCTCCCCTCTCCCCCATATAGCATGCATTCTGATTACCCCTTCTCCCAGTCTGCCTTCTCCTCTATCACTACCCCTTCTTACTTCCTTCCCCCTTACTATGCCCCCATTGACTGTATATTTTATTTCCCAGATGCATGTAAAAACAATTTTTAACATTTATTTTTAAAACTTTGAGTTTGAAATTCTCTCCCTTCTGTCCCCACCCACCCTTGGTATTGTGAAGGTAAGCAATCCAATATAGGTTATACATATATGGTTATGCAAAACACTTCCATAATAATCATGTTTTGAAAGACTAACTGTATTTCACTCCATCCTATTCTGCCCCCCCCACTTACTCTATTTTCTCTTTTGACCCTGTCTTTTTCCAAAGTGTTTGCTTCTGACTACCCCTCCTGCAATCTGCCCTCGCTTCTATCATCCCTCCCCCTTATCCCCTTGCTCTTTACTTTTCTATAGAGTAAGATACCCAATAGAGTGTGTATATTATTCCCTCCTTAAGGTAAATCAAATGAGGGTAAGGTTCACTCATTCCCTCTCACCATTCCCTTCTTCCCTTCCATTATGAAACCTTTTCCTTGGCTCTTTTATCTACTTCTCCCTTACTCCTTGAAATATATTTTGCTCTTGCCCCTTGATTTTAATTTTTAGATTTCATCCATTTATATTTAACTCACCCTATGACATCTATCTATCTATCTATCTAGCTAGCTAGCTAGCTAGCTATTTTTCCTCCAACTACCCTAATACTGAGAAAGGTCTCATGAGTTACAAATATTGTCTTTCCATGTAAGAATTTAACAGTTCAACTTTGATAAGTCCCTTATAATTTCTCTTTCCAGTTTACCTTTTCATGCTTCTTTTGATTCTTTTATTTGAAACTTAAATTTCTATTCAGCTCTGGTCTTTTAAGCAAGGATGTTTGAAAAACCTCTATTTCATTGAATATCCATTTTTTCCCCTGAAGTATTATACTCAGTTTTGCAGCATAGGTGATTTTTAGTTTTAATCCTAACTCCTCTGATGTCTGGAATATCGTATTCTAAGCCTGTTGATCCCTTAATGTAGAAACTACAAGATCTTATGTTATCCTGATTCTATTTCCACAATATTCTAATTGTTTCTTTCTGGCTGCTTGCAATATTTTCTTCTTCACCTGGCAACTCTGGAATTTGGCCACAATATTCCTAAGAGTTTTCCTTTTGGGATCTCTTTTGAGAGGCAATTAGTGGATTCTTTCCATTTCTATCTTACCATCTGGTTCTAGAATATCAGCACAGTTTTCCTTGATAATTTCTTTAAAGATGATGTTTAGGATCTTTTTTTGACCATGGCTTTCAGGTAGACCAATAATTTTAAATTATCTCTCCTGGATCTACTTTCCAGGTCAGTAGTTTTTCCAATGAGGTATTTCACATTATTTTCTATTTTTTAATTCTTCTGGTTCTGTTTTATAATTTCTTTATTTCTCATTAGTTTCCATTTGCTTCACTCTAATTTTTAAGGAATTATTTTCTTCAGTGAGCTTTTGGACCGCCTTTGCCATTTGGTTAATTCTGCTTTCTAAGGCTTTCTTCTCATTGGTGTTTTGAACCTTTTTGCCATTTGGGTGAGTCTATTTTTTTTTTTAAGCAATTGGGGTTAAGTAACTTGCTCAAGGTTACACGGCCAGTTATTTCTGGGTGTGGTGCTGAGTGTCTGAGCCCGGGATTCGATCTCCAGGTCGTCCCAACACTGGAACCAGTGCTCTTACTCGCTGAGCCACCTGGCCGCCCCTGAGTCTATTTTTCAAGGTGTTATTTTCTTCAGTATTTTTTGGGGGGCGGGGATCTCCTTTAGCAAGTTTTTTACTTGCTTTTCATGCATCACTCTATTTTCCCTTCCCAATTTTTGCTCTACTTCTCTTACTTGATTTTCAAAATCCTTTTGGAGCTCTTCCATGGCCTGTGATCAATTCATATTTTTTGGAAGCTTTTGGAGCAAGAGCTTCAACTTTGTTTTCTTCTGGTTATGTGTTTTGATATCCTTTGTCACCAAAGTGAGATTCTATAGTCAGAGGTTTTTCTTTTTTTATACTGTTTGCTCATCTTCCCAGGAAAATTTGACTTTATAACTCTTTTTCAAGGTAGTACTCTGCTTCCAGTGGGGGTAGTGATGGGGTGGGTGTATGTAAGGGGTTATGAACAGCTGTTTTCAGAAATACTTCTAGCAACCAGTACATTTTCAGTTCGTACAAGGTGGTATGTTGAAAGGAGAAGTGTTTATTCCTCTCCTGGCCTGCACTCTGGTCTATGAGTGATCCAAACACTCTTTTCTGCCTTGGAACTGTGAGAATTCCCACTCCAACTCTGGCACAAGATCCACCATGCCAGCTCTCCTCCTCACCCCAAGACTGCCACCCAAATCCAAGCAGGTCAAAGCAAGAGAATCCTGCCTCAGCACAAGCAAAGAGATCCCTTAATTGCCCTCTGATCAGCCACTCAATCCTTCTGTGGGCCCAGAATCCTAGAAGCAACAGCTGCTGCTGTTGCTGCTGCAGCTGTCACTACCACCAACTCTGCCAACCCAGGGCTGGGGCCAGACTGCTCTTCTCTTTTACCCAGGTCCTAAAGAATTTTCCCACTGACCTTCTATGCTGTCTTTGGCAATTATGGGTTGAGAAGTCCAGAAAATTCCACAGCTGCCAGTGATTTAGTTCTCTGAGACCTGCTCTAGCCCTGCTTGTGCTGGCATTTTCCACACCAACCTACATTCTGTTCCCAGCCTGGTATGATAGACCTTTCCTGTTGACCTTCCAGGTTCTCTTTGGAGGAAGATTTGCTTCGATCTGTCATTTGGTGGGTTCTGTAGCTCTAGATTTGTTTAGATTCTTTTTTTTTTTATTGAGCAATCAGGATTAAGTAAATGCTCAAGGTTACACTGCCAGTTATTTCTGGGTGTGGTTGCTGAGTGTCTGAGCCCGGGATTCGATCTCCAGGTCATCCTAACACTGGAGCCGGTGCTCTTACTCGCTGAGCCACCTGGCAGCCCCTAAGCAATTGGGGTTAAGTAATTTGCTCAAGGTTACACGGCCAGGTGTTTCTGGGTGGTTGCTAAGTGTCTGAGCCCAGGATTCGATCTCCAGGTTTATCTCAACACTGGAGCCTGTGCTCTTACTCTCTGTGCTACCTGGCCGCCCCCTTAGATTCATTTTTAACAGGTATTTGGAGGGACTTGGGGGAGAATCCAAGGGAGTTCCTGTTTTTACTCCATCGTCTCATTATAATCTTTTAGCTAGTGTTTTATTTAGGATTTTTAGATTTATATTCATTAATAAAATTGGTCTATAATTTCTTTTTCTGTTTTTACTCTTCCTGGTTTAGGTATCAATATCACATTTGTTTCATAAAAAGAGATTGGTAGGATCTCTTCTTTGCCTATCATTACAAATAATTTATCTAATATTGGAATGAGTTGACCTCTAAATGTTTGATAGATTTACTGGTAAATCCATCTGGTCTTGATGCTTTCTTCTTAGGAATATTATTTAAAGACTATTCAATTTTCTTTTCTAAAGTATGTCTATTTAGATATTCTATTTCCTCTTATGCTAATCTAGACAATTTATATTTTTCTAAATTATTTTCCATTTCACTTAAATTGTCAAATTTATTGCATGTAATTGAGCAAAATAATTCTTATACTTGATTTAATTTCACCTTCTTTAGTGGAATATTCACCCTTTTCTTTTTGATAATAATGATTTGGTTTTATTCTTTCTTTTTCTAATCAAATTAACCAATTGTTTATTTGGTCTTTATACCAAATCTTAGTTTTATTTATTAATTCAATTATGGGTTCTTTTTTAATTCTCCTTCTATGTTGTCTTGGACTAGAAGAATGTTTTATTCTAACCTGTTTTTGCAACTCCAGAATTCAATTTGAGACATTATTTTAAAGTTGTTGGGAGGAGAATGTTGAGAGAATTCAGCTGAGTGCTTTTTCTATTTTGACATCTTGATTCCACCAACCAAAAAATATTTCTTATGTGCTTATTGTATTCCAGGTGCAGTGCTGATCACTAAAACCCCCAAATCTCTTTTTTTTAGTAGATGAACAGTGTGCTATCTGCCAGGTGTCTTTTATCTTATAATGATAAAATATGATTTTAAATGCAAATAGTCACCACAATTGCCTTGAACATTGATATTTTAAAACTCAGAAATGAGCAGGTCCTTTCTCTTACCTATTTTGGAATCAACTAAAATGTTTAAGACTGTACAGAAACTCCATTTCTGGAAGAAATATATAATTCAACTTAGAACTATCTACTTCTTTTACTTCACATTTCTGAAGGAAACTAACAAAAACCCACAACCCAATTCCATCTTTTAAGGGTCTGAATCTTCATACAAATAAAGTGATATTATTAAAAGGTATAGTATTTTAGGGGATTCTAGGGCTTAGAAAATCTTCTTGGCTGGGATGGTCTCATATTGATCATTCTGTATTAAAAAGGGGGGGGACTAACTTACCAAATGGATACTCAATTAGGGGCAGAGTGGGAGGCAAGAAGAGGCAGGTATGATAAATTGTGCTATACTTATATTCCCTATATCTTCCAATATCTGGATCGATTCAACATCCATATTTTAAAAGTATTTTTCTAGTTTTTCAAGTTGAGGCCACAAATCTTAGAGGCAGCATGGTGGAGGAGAAAAAGGATTTAGATTCAGAGGATTGAAGTTCTGGGTGCAAAAACAGGTTTGACCTCGTCCTACCTTTATGTTCTCACCCAAATCAGTTTTCCTTGCTAAATCTGAAATTTCCTCTTCTGTGAAGAGGGTCTGTCAGACTAGATGACCTCATAAGGTTCCTTCTAGCTCTCAATCTATGATCTTATGAATTAGTTTCCCTTCCTAAAGAGTCTTTTCCCTCCAACTAACTTGTCACATTGACACCCTGTTGTTCTCTCTGAAGCACTGCTCTGATTGTCTCCTTCTCAAATATATTCATGGCACGTTGATTATTAGCATAGCTTTTGGAGCTGGAAAGGATCTTCTATACCCTCTGAATTCAATGCCCTCACTTGCAAGCTGAGGCCAAGAGAACTTAAGTGATTAGCCTAAATTCACAGAGATGGCATATATGATATGTGACCTTCGGCCTTTTTTCTCCAAATCCAGTGATCTTTTCTTGACATTGCACTCCTTCTTCCAATACATTAGCCTAGTCTTTAAGGCCTTCAACCCAAAAGCTATAATAGAATGCAAATTTATGTTGTTGCCATCTTTCTAAGATTGCATTGTGTAAGATCTTCCCTGCCCCTAGTCCCTTTGATAGGCTTGAGTGCACCTGGAGCCTGTGGTGGGAGGCTTGTTTTTCAGGAGATACTTTGTGAATGTGCAGTGGGTCAAGAGGGTTGTTACATTTTCTGACCCCTGAGAAGGCTATATAAATCCTGATGTGTGGCTTTGTCTTGGGGCTCACTTTGAGAAGTGTTGTGTGATTTGACCAGATGAGACTCTGGGCAGCCATTGAGAGCCCCCCGGCTTTGAAAACCCAGATGTTGATGCTTCCCTCTCTGGTAACTGTGATTTGGTATGGATGTAATGGTTGGACAGTTTGGAAACCTGTCTGCTTGATAGGTTTTTCTGTTTTCTTGTAACTTCTGTCTGTACACTCTGAAGTTCAGGGTGCTGACCTTTTTCCCCTGAACTAGGTAAATGATATATGTTTGATTGATTAAAGCAAGATTGTTAACCCATTTTGAGTTGTTTTCCTTTAGAAAAGCAGGTCTAAGAACCTGTGTTGGCAGCCACCCTGGGTATGCTAGGGTGCTTGCTGCTACACTAGTCCTTTAAAACTTTACCTTCTACTACTCTCTAGAAAAAACTGGGCAACTCATTGTTTCACTATCCTGCTTTGGATCATGGTGATCCATCTGCATGGAATGAACTTTATAACTCACCCTACTAAAATTCTACCCATTCTGAGGTCCCATTCAGATGTCATACCTATCATGATGACTTCTGTGATAACTCCAACCATGGTTACGTCCTTTCTTCCCTGTAGTCTTCTATCAGGACATGAAACTAATGGGGGATTGTTCAGATGCTACCTTCTACTCTACTCAGTTCAATCAAATAAACATTAATTAAGTTCCAACCATATGCTGGAAACTACATTAAGTGCTAGAGACAGAAAGGCAAAAATGAAAACCATCCCTGCCATTAAGAAATTTATATTCTATTCTTCAGGCAATTGGAAGGCACAGTGGATAAAGGGCCAGCCATGGAGTCAGGAGGATATAAGTTAAAATTCAAATCTCAGACAAGTACTTACTAGCTCTGTGATACTGAGCAAGTCACTTAACCCTGTTTGCCTTAGTCTTCCATCTGTACAGTGAACTGGGGAAGAAAACAGCAAATTATTCTATTATCTTTACTAATAAAACCCGAAATGCAATGATGAAAAGTCAGACTTGACTGAAGGAAGTCAACAACAATATCAACACTCTATATGCATGTGTCTATTTTATCTCTTGTTTTAGAATGAAAATCTCTTGAGGGGGAGGACTATATCTTATATAGTTCTGGCCTTCTAGTGCAGAACGTTGTTTGTAGTAGACACTTAATAAATAGTTAATAAATGAAAGAATAAATATCACTTACATTAAAAATATTAAGTTCTTTAAATGAATAGCTTCTTTAAGGGTTTTCTTAGCCAAGACTTCTTAAGATCAAGAAACTTGATTAGTCATTTCATCATCATTTTGACTATAAGAAGGAACACATCTAAACTGTCAGACATACAAGATTCACTTCTATTTTTAAATACTTCCAGAAAGGATATTCTACAACATCATAATAAACAAAGCATTATAAAAACACCCACAGAAATCTAGTTTCAGGTGTGACTCCTATACTACTCCAGGTATTCAGGTATATCCTTCTCCCTCCACTCCATGAATTATCTGTAACTACAAGTCAAGAAGTATTTAGGAGGAGGATAGATTTAGATAGATCTGTGAGGGTTCAATGATCATCTCTCTATAGATCATTCCTAAATCTCTGTATCTGCTGGTGTTTAGCATCAATTGTTCTGCAACAGGCATTGGACTTTATGAAGCTGCTTAGATTGCATAGCATTTATGGAAACTTGGAACAAGGATAGAGTAAAGGCACTAAAGTTTTTCTTAGGGAGAATGATTTTTAAGTATCAACAAGGGAAGGCAACTCTCTCTTCAGATTTGATGAACTATTTATTCCCATGTGGGGTATTAACCCAGGTATCTTTCTGTGAGCAATGACATGTTGAAGAGCACTTATATATTCTTGATAAAGTTTTGTTTATAGAATTTTGCTTAGTGCATGTTTATGTTTTGAAAAATGGTAATATTAGCATCATTGATTCAACTTCTTTTGATCAGAAACTTGAATTTGGGGCAAGTCTGTGCATGGACTAAGAAAGCATGCCTACTTTGGTCTCCTGAGCTTCAGTCTTCCTGCATTGGCAGCTGCCTGCTGATCATGTCCTCCTAGTTACCTCATAAGCATCTCAAATTCAACATGTCCTAAACAGAATTCATTATCTAGATTACTATTTATATATACATATATGTGAATATGCCTATATATATGGATCCATGTGTGAGCATATTATATGTAAGAGAAGAGTTCTTTTTATACTTGATTTTCTTGCAAGTGTATGTCCAGAAGTTCATCAGTCAATAGGTGTTTTTTTTTGGGGGGGGGAGAAGGGGGTTAATTATTTTTAGTTTCCAACATTTGCTTTTATAAGATTTTGAGTTCTAAATTCCTTCCTTCCATTCCCCCTCCCCAAGATAGTATGTAATCTGATATAGTCTATATATGTATGATCATATTAAACATATTTCATATATTATGTTGTAAAAGAAGAAACAGAACAAAAGTGAAAATAGTAAGCTTCAATCTGCGTTCAAACTCCATAGTTCTTTCTCTGAATGTAGATAACATTTTCCATCATGAGTCTTTTAAAATTGCATTGCTCAGAAGGGCTAAATCTACAAGAGTCACTCATCACACAGTGTTACTGTTAGCAGGTACAATATTCTCCTTTACTCAATATCAATTGATGCAAGTATTTCCAGGTTTTTCTGAAACCTTCCTGCATAACATTCATATACCAAACTTGTTCAGCCATTCCCCAATGGATGGGCATCCCTTCAATTTCCAGTTCTTTGCCAACACAAAAAGAGCTGCTATAATTATGTTTTATACATGTGGGTCCTTTTTCCTTTTTTATGGACTCTTTAGGATACAGACCTAGTAGTGGTATTTTTCCCTTATCTTCTCCAACATTTATCATTTTCCAGTTTTGTTATGTTAACCAATCTAATAGGTGTGATATGGTACCTCAGAGTGATTTTCATTTGCATTTCTCTCATCAAGACCTATTTAGAGCATCTTTTTCTTATGACTATAGATAGCTTTAATTTCTTCCTCTGAACACTGCCTGTTCATATCCTTTGACCATTTATCAATTGGGGAATGATTTCTATTATTATAGATTAGTCAATAATTATTTATTTAAAATTTACTATGTTCTAGGAACCACACAAAAGTCCAAAGATAGAAGAAAGTTTCCAATGGGAGAGGCTACATGGAAATACAAGGTTTACACTGTGTAAATGGAAGTTGATCTCAGAAGGAAAGTATAGGGTTTCCTATGAAATTCTACATGTTTTATTTTGTGTATTTAAAAATATTACCAAGAAGAAGGTTCACTGCTGAAGAAGTACATGGCAGAAAAAAAAATATCATGAGTACTTGGATTATAGAGACATGAGGAAGGGAGATCAACCAGAAAGCAATTGAAACAATGCACAAGAAAGATAATTTGGGCCTCTATTACAATTTTGGCTGTGTGATTAGGAGTATATATTAATATCATGAAGGTAGAAATATATATGTGGTGTGAGTAAAGAGTAGAGTCAGGGATTTCATCAATCTTGTGAGTCTGGGCAGCTAGGAGGATAATGGTGCCCTTATGGTAGGAAATGATGGAAGTGTAGAGAATTTTGAGGGAAGGATAATGAATTATCTCTTCCACACATGTCAAGTTTGCTATGCCTACAGGATATCCAGTTTGAGATGTCCAAAATACAACTGGTGATACAAGACTGGAACTCAGGAGAGAGTATAGGGCTGGATATATAGATCTATATAGATCTATGAGCTTCCCTTGTTCCTATCACTGAAGCATTGTGCCATAAATCTAGATTCTTGTTTCAAAAAGTCTCTTAACTAAAGTACAGATATCAATAGAGTAAAATGTATTTTCAAAAGGTCATTCTGAACAATGATAAAAATGAACTCAAATATACCTTAGAGCCTTTATCATCTTGGCAGTCAAGGCAAACTACAGGGAACACACAGCCAGTTGACATTTGTATAACCAAGTTTCATTAATATATCATGTGTTTAATAAATCTCAATGGTGATCTTAATAAAGTGCAAGGCAAAATTCCAGGAAAAGACAGAAAACTGAGGGGGAAACTTAGAATCAGAGTTACTGATAACACGTTACCAAGTGTTTGACTTTCCATAGCCACAGAAAGCTCAGTAGGGTTCCAGAATTAAACATCATTTTATTGCTTCTCACACTCTCTATCTGGCCTATTTCCTATAAAGTCACTATTTTAGTATAAGAAAATGAATCTTTTTTTTTTTCTTTTCTCTTCCCTTCCCCATTTCCCCACACTGGAAATGAGTTTTTGCATGGGGAATTAAATGCACAATTAATGTTAATGCTTCCTTTCCTTTTATATTCTTGAACTTGTTATTTAACATGAAAAAACCCAAGTTAAGATGAAGTTAATGAGGGGCAGCTAGGTGGCACATTGAATAGAGCACCGGCTCTGGAATCAGGAGGACCTGAGTTCAAAAATGGCCTCAGATACTTAACACTTACTAGCCATGTGACCTTGGGCAAGTCACTTAACCCCAATTGCCCTGCCTTCCTCCCTCTAAAAAAAAGAAAAAAAAAGAGATGAAGTTAATGTAATCTAGTAAAATCTAAGTTCTATGTAATTGAATGGCCTTTTCCAATTTATATTGTTAAAGAAATGATGATATTTACATCTCTATCTATCTATCTAAGGCATTAACTTTTATTGAACATAAAATACAAAAGTGTAAAAATACACTATTTCATTTCATAGTTGCCTCATTGCCACTCACATTTCATTTTACCTCAATTCATAAATGTGTTTAAGAGAAATTACAGTTCAAAACATATCTAAAGACTTGATTTCAAATCACATCTCTGATAATTACTCCTATGTAATCTTAGGAAAGTCATTTAAACTCCTTGGAACTGTGTCCCTCATTTGAAAATTTAGGGTGTTGGATATGATGTTCCAGCTTTAGTTCTAAGGTCTTGTCTCCTACCATGGTCATCCTCCATAACTATGGGCCAAAACTTTACTGAGCACATATCTCCTTGTTTTATGCTTCAATTCATATTTTTAATCAGTGAACTTCCAGTTACCTCTGTATTATACCTTTCAGGGTCTCTTATGTAATTTTGCCACATTCATGGGATGCTATAGCGGAGGAATCTTCAATGAGATATTTTGCTCTGCTGAATCAAATGGTTTTTCAGAGTCAACAAATTATAAGACAATATAATCATTATTCATATCCTTTTCAGTTATTTGTGTTATCATACAGATCCAGCCATTCTGCTATACAATAGCATTTGTGTTTTTGTTCCCTTTTCTTTCCTACCTTTAGGATTCTATCCAATTCTAACTCAGTCAATCCTTTTATTCTTCCCTATACAGCCACACAGTATGAGAAGGTATAGTTAAGATACATTCAACATTGATACATTCACAGGTCAGTTGAAAACAAATGTCTATATTTTTCTCAAATAAAAATAACATTTGTTATACTCGTGAAAAATAAAATTATGATATTTTAATCATAGTAATAGGATACTTGCATACGAGTTTATAAGAAATGAAAAGGATATCTTTATTTCAGGTGTATTCCTTGCCTCATAAATAAAAAAAAATCAACAACAGAGCCCCCCAACAATCATCTTAGATTTTTCTACAGATAATGAATGAAGAAAAGTAGTTCGTCCCTTTTCTCCATTCCCTGTGCTGCTCACATACATTACAAATGGGTTTTCATGGTCATACATTTTTATCAATAATTACCAAAATTGCTTTTGGTATTTATATCCACTCATTTCACTTTCACCCTTACATTAAAACTCACTAGAGAAATTCAACATAAGTACTTTTTAGGTAATTGGCATTTTATTTCTCCATGCATTTTAATGGGTGAGATAAAACATCAGTTCAAATATGATTATATACAGGATATAATGCAAATGGAAAAAATCACAAAATGTGTTTATATTTCAATTTACATAAGTGAGGACTGAAATAAAGGGGGTAGAAAGTATTTTTAAATTTATCTGACATCAACTCAGATTCTTTAAGGTGAAATCTTTCTTTAGGTCTCCCAAACAGATTTTAATTTTAATGAAAAGTTGTATGCCATATTTTTCAAGTGCTTTTCACATAACAATCATAAATGCTTCACAGTCTTTCAAACAGAAAGAAAAATAAAGGCATAGTCCCCCTCCCCCAGAATTAGAAAGCAAGCAGATGTAAAGGTAGTAACAATGCAGTACTGCATGCAAAATATTACCTCTTAAAGTAACATTAACTCTTTGTCATCTTATTATTTATCATCCTCACATTAGCAGAGAATATTTTGTCACCTAAGCCAAGAATAATTCCTAATAGACTAGGTCATGGTATAGCTTATATTCACATAATGCTTTAGTTAACAAAAAACACTTTCTTCTATAACAATCCTATAATCTATATATTGCAAATAGTCTCATTTTCATTTTACTACTGTGGGAACATGACACAATGGATAGAGAGTTAGCTATGTGACCCTGGGTAAGGCACCTAACTTCTCAGTATGCTAGGCAAGTCTTTAAGAGACCATAGGTTGCAGAGTTGCTACCTTCATTAATAGGGAGGATTTTCTGATCCAAAAGTTCCTTTTGACAATTAAGTCAAAGGTCTAGTCCCTATCCCTACCTTACAATTAGAAACAGGGTTCAAGAATTCAGCAAAAATCATTCAGCTGATAATTAGATTCAGAATTTGAACCTAGGTTATATGATTTTAAGTTCCATCATTTGCAAAAGAGGTAGTATGCCTTCCTCACTTCACTTTAATAAGCATTCATGTTTCCTCATATTCCTTTTCATCATCATCATCCCTGGACAGGTATGATGGTAGAGTACTTATGCCATTTTGTGGCAAGGTTGATTTCCATAAATCTGGTTTATCAGAATTAACCCAGTAACTAGAAATCTCAGGTCACTAAAAGAAGATGGTAACCTTACTAGTCTGTTATAGATTGCCAATGATAACATGTGGACATGTAATTATATAAAAGAAATCAAGGAAATGAATGCTTGGAAAAGGAGTACACCAAATGTGAAAATATGTTTAATAGGAATGTATATGTAGAGCCTAAATCATATTGTATGCCATCTTGGAGAGGGGGCAGGGGAAGGAGTGGGAGAAAATTTAAAACTTATAGAAGTGAAGGTTGAAAACTAAAAATAAATAAATTAACTTTTTTTTAAAAGGAAGTATGGGGTGGCCAGATAACACAGCGAGTAAGAGCACCGGCTCCAGTGTTGGGATGACCTGGGGATCGAATCTGGGCTCAGATACTTAGCACCACACCCTGAAATAACTGGCTGTGTAACCTTGAGCAAGTTACTTAACCTCAATTGCTTAGGGGCATCCAGGTGGCACAGTGAGTAAGAGCACTGGTCCCAGAGTTTGGATGACCTGGGATCAAATCTGGGTTCTGATATTTAGCACCACACCCAGAAATAACTGGCCGTGTAATCTTGAGCAATTTACTTAACCCCAATTGCTTAAAAAAAACTTAACAATAATAGATGGATAGCATTTTCACTGGTGCCCACAAAATGCTAAAAGACCTACCATTGAATCTCAAACATATTGGTATATTTGTGGTACGCTGTGGAAAAGAAGTATGAGGTATGAGAGTATGAGAAGGTTTGGCTAGTTTTCATTGCTAATATCCACACAAATTAAATCACAGAATTACTGAAAGAATTTCCTAATATTGATCAATTTGCAAAAATTGTTTTATTGGCTCCAATATTTGGCTTCCTCATCTTCTCAGGACACTTCCAGGGAAGTTAAAGCCCCATCTGTCAGGGAAGACGGGAAGTGGGATTTACTTGAGCTATTCACATCTCCACCAAGTTTTCCCCTGTCTTAGACTCCATTTCCTATCACAGCTTCCTAGAGGAAAAATATTTTGTCTATATTTTGTGTGTTCAACTGAAGGCAGGGTGAAAAGTAGTAAAACCCTGATAGGGAGAATGAGTGTCTTTAATTCAGTGGTCACCAGTCATGCTGGTTGTGCTAAGACAGTGAGATATATTAAGTGGATAGCAACATGTTCAACACTTCTAGGTACCTTGGTAATTGGTTGTCAGGTAATTTACATTTGTGAAAGATCCAGCCTTGAGTATGAAGTCTTGTTGATCTGAATCAGCATGGAGTCAATGTAGGAGACCTTTGTTTTTAAATCAGGGCTTTGACAATTTGTTACCACCTAAACATCATCAACCACTTTAACAACAAAGTTGAGAAGCACAGATTTTCCTAAATTTCTCTTCTCTCAACTCTATTTGACTTCCTGAATTCAGACTCTGTCACACTTGGTTAAATCACTCAATTCCTAATTGCATTTTCCCTTTCTAGAAGTGCTACAACATGTATGAGTATAGGTCTGTGGTCAACTTTCCTTTTTCCTTTTTACCCTTGTCTACCATACTATTCAACTCACAAAATGGTCTGTCCATTTTATGTCTGTTTTATTTTCTAGTCATCATAATCTTAGAGTGGGAAGGGACCTTAAAGGTCATCTAGTGTAATCATTAAATTTAACAGATGAGGAAACTGAGGCCCAAATCAATTAACGTACTTGCCCAAAGTAAAACTGCTCACAAGTACCAGAGCTGGGATTTGAATCAAAATCTCTGATTTAAATACTGGTCTTTTCACTCCATATCATGCTGCTAAGGGGAAAAGATAATATGTAAATTCAGAAAGACTGTACCTAGGCAAGATCACTAGAAGTGCATATAAAATAAAACTATCCAGCCTTAGAGTCAATCTTCTCAAGGATTTTAAAGCTAAATTAAGGAAGGATTATACATATTTTTCCTCCCAGATCCACCAATGGGTTCAAGGAGATATGTGTGGTTCCCTTTCCTAGATATTATGGAATGCAGGTCTTATTAATTTGAATAATACTGCCCAGCTGACCAGGACAAATAATGATGGTAGGAGACATAATGATGATGTGGGGTACCCTCCATAGTCTTCTATACTCAGAGAAAGTACTGATGCAAACAGAAAGTTTTTATCAAGTACTGGTGAAAGCAGAATGAAAAACTCTAATGGGTTTTTAGGACTTATTAGACTGTGTGAGTCTACAAGGAATTAGGGAGATAGATTGACTCATCAAATAAGAGGTAAAATGTTTTATCTAGCTCCTAAAAAACATCTTGAAAATGAAGCTTAATTTTGTAAGGACTATTCTATCAAAAACAAAAGTTCATGAAAATGAAAATATTCTTATCTGAGCTTGTGTTCTGAGATATAAAACTCATTTAAGCACGTGCTATGTTGCAGGTATTGTGATAAGTGCTGAGGATACAAAGGCAAGTAAAGTAAAAAAATACATTTAAAAAATTTTTTTAAATAACTGACTTTCCAAAGTTTCCTACCCTAGTCTAAAGCAATAGTAGAGTCCTTCATTGAAACAAAGACAGTTTTTTAGCTTAGTTAAGCTAAGCAAATCAACACTTTGGCTATGGCTATGACTGACAACAAGTGCTCCATTTCTCGCCTCTTCTAAGGGGAGCGGGAACCATGATAACCAAGTCCCCAGAAGTAACTGTTTCTCTTTGAATGATCACAGTTCTGATGTCTTTCACTATTGTTTTCTTTTACATTACTGTGATCATAGTGTATTGTTTTTCCCCTTCCTGATTCTGGTAACTTTCATCTGGGTCAGTTGACAGGAGCCTTCCCAAGTTTCCTTGAAACCTTTAAAGATATCATTTCCTGTGATCCAATAATTTCCTGTTATAGTAATATGCTAGAATTTTTATTATACCTATTCCCCATTTGATGTTTATCCACATAGTTTCTAGTTTTTGGTTCTAAAAATGTGCTGAAATAATTATACTTCTACATACATATATGGAAACAAACATGTACACTTACATACATATATGCATGCACAAACACATATTTGTGTACATGAACATACTTTGGCCCTTTCCATTGGGCATGTTATTTGACTTACTTGTAAAATGAGATGATTAGATGATCAGATGCCTAAGTTTCCCTTGAGGGCATATGCCTTACAGACATATTGCTATGTCAAAGTTTGTGTGTAGTTTAAATAACTTTTTAGAGCAATTCAAAATAATTTTGTGTTCTTTTGATCCACATTTCTATTTTTAACCAGTACTAAATGGATTTTTAAATTCTAACTTTATGTATTTATTTTGATATTTACAATCATTAACAAACACTAATTTAAACATATGAAGAAAAAGAAGAGGCTTGTATAAGAAAGTGTGAACTTCTGTCACATACAGTTTATGATTGTCACCTTACGATATACTTGGATGTCTGGCAAGGCTAGCATAGGTACTCATGGTTTGCTCCTACTTTTTTCTGATCATTATCCTTGACAGTGTTAATCTTTTGGTACTTCAAAATATGGGGTTTTTGTTTTATCTAGTTACAAAAAAAAACAAAGCCTTCATAGTTTGATTGCTTATTCAAATTGATTTTGGTAGAATCTAGAATGTCCCAAGCATGAACAATAAATATCTCTCCAATCATACATCTTAATTTTTCTAAAGTGTGTTTTTAGTGGAATTCATTGGGGGCTTATGCATATGTGTATTAGATAGGTTAACTACCAGCTATTTTATGCATTTTAGAGTTATTTTCAAGAATTTCTTTTTTTTAATCACCTTATTCATTTTTGTTGATAATAGAATGACAGATTAATTTTTGTGGTTATTTTATAATCTGATATTTAATGAAAATTATTCTTTCAATCAAGTTTTCATTGAATCTTTGAGATTCCTATAGAAGACAAGTTATTCTCTGAAAATAGAAATAATCAATCCCCCTTTCCTGAATTTCTTTTCTTTATCATATAAAATTTATTATAATGATAAGATTTAGCATTTAAATTGTGATTTAAAGTTTACAAAATTATTTGTCTATATTATTATAATTACTCCTCACAATCACTTTAAGAGGTAGGTACAAAATAATCTATAATCCAAATTTTACAACAAGGGAATTGAGTGTCTAAAATGTGAAATTATTTTTCTAAGGTTAATAAGTACAAAGTTGGAATCTAAATGGCCTCTGAATATGAATACAGGATTTTTTCTACTAATCCATGCAGCCTAACTTGGCTAAGTGTCTAATTCACTTCTTTCTACCTAAAGAAGGTATAAAATGGATTCTCAACATAAACTTAGTTTTCTCCATCACCTCAAAAAAAAAATGGCAATATTCCCCTCCACATAGCTTTATCCTCAAGTTATAATTCAGGTAAGAACCAATTTATTTCCAAAATAAGCCATAGCAGATGGAGAAAATTCTCATTTCTAAACAGCATGAAAATTAGGTACTTTGTTAAAATTAATTTTTTAATTCAAAAGCATTTTCCCATATTGATCGTGTCTAAAGGAGTCAGTATTTTGTGCTTCATAATTATCAGTAACTTCTCTGTCAAGAGGAGGGTAGCATTCTGCCCTCTGTAATTTTATGGTTAATAATTTTATGAATTAGAATTCTTCAATCTTTCAAAATTGTTCTTTGTACAATGGTATTGTGGTAATACAAATTGTTCTGCTTCTGTTCATTTGATTCTGCTTATTCAATTCTTCAAGGTTTCATTATAAGCATCCCTTTCCTAATTTCTTAAAACACAATTCAGTTTAGCCATTCCTTAATTGATGGGCATTCCCTTAATTTTCAGTTACTTGACACAATGACAAAAAATACTATTTGCTTGTTTTTTTTACACATGAGGTTCTTTTCCTTTTCCTTTGATCTCTTTGGTGTAAAAACGTAGTAGTAGTATCATTGAGTCAATGGATAGGGTAGGTTTTAAAGTTTTTATTTTATTTAGTAATCTATAAATTTGAGAATGTTTCCTACTGGAAATTTTGCCAGAAACTGCCTCTCTTGTCCCTAGCTCTGAGATTGTCAGTTTTGCAAAGGAACATACCATTTTTGAGCTAGAAGAGACTTTATTACTTACCTAATAAAATCTTTTCCTTTTAGAGGTTTGGAATCAAATTTCCAAGAGTGGCAAATGTCTTCTATAAGGTTAGCAGAAGAATTAAAAGTATATTCTAAGGCTTCAGATTTCTCACCTCCTTTTCCTTCCATTTGCCTTGTTGTTTTTGGCTCTATGTTATGGATGGAGAGAAATAGTAGTTGCTAAAGCCTGAAAGGTCAGTGGTGACTGGATTTTGGAGGATCTTGAATGAAAACTTCCATTAAGTCAGCATGTAAAGTTATTATTTTGACAAAAAGGAATGAGTCCTCATACTTGATTCAAATATCACTCCATTTTGGGATAATAATAAACAGAAATGCCAATAAGGTATTCATTAATTAATGCAACAAATATTTATTGAGCATATACTAGAGGCAAGGTATTTTACTAGCCCATGAAGGAAATACTAAGATAGACTGAATACTATTAGTAGTAGAAATAAGTATGGATGCAACTACTCATAGTTTAACGAGCCCTAATTTACAACTAGTTCTCCAATAGGCCTCTGAGGGATTTAAAAGAAATGTAAGAAACTTCAATAATCTAGAAATATAAATAAAAAATTTAAAGACAGAGATTTGTAAAAAAAAAATATTAGAAAAATCTTTCTTCAGATAATTGAAAGTTGATCTATTTGACCATACATTTAGAAAATACCTTGGGACTATACAGTCCTGATAGAAGAGATTCACCATATATAATTGGCCCCAGACTTCTTGCTTTGTAAGTCAGTAAAGCCCTCTAAGTCAATAATCTGTCTCCCACTCTGAGGTTGTACTCTTTCACATTATGAGAGTTCACTCACCACACTAAACTTCAGTCATTTTCTTGTCATGTGTTGTACACATATTCAGTACCTCCACCCAAATTTCTACTCTCATCCTCTGGGAAGGGTAAGCAAGTTAACACTATCATTCCTGTAACAAAAGATTCTAAGACTCCATTTACCATCCCCGTGACTTTCCCAGTTAAAACATCCCTCTCTGGCCACCTCTTGTTTTCTGACTTTATAATTGAAATGTTAATGAATGCCTATTAATAGATCTATGTGACCACATGTGTCCCCTTTTCCTATGGAACAGGAGCTATGTTCCCAGGTCTAAAGGTACACAGGTATTTCAGTCCCAGCTGTGATATATCCTGAGTCACATAGAGTCTTCTGGGGGAGGAACTTGCCTAAGGAGGAGCTTGCTTAGGGGAAGACTTGCTTGTAGGAAGGCTTTCACACCTTTTGGTACTAAGCTAATTAGGCACAGAGTCATGAGGATGGCAGTGCCTTCTGGCTCTGAGTCTATTACCAAAAAAACTATTTATACTGGGAGGTTGGTATTTTACTTTAGGGGCTCACTCATTAGAAGGACCTTTTGATTCCCTGGATGGGACTCTGAGTAGCCATGTGTTAAGAGCCCCCCAACTACTCAGATGTTGGTGCTCTCCCAGTCCAGTGGTTTATGTAGGTGGTTATATTATTCTATTTATACATTTGGAGCCTTATCTATTAGATTCTTTCTTAGATACTCACTTCTTTCTACTTATCTGTAATTAAAGAAAGGTTGTTGACCCCTTTAAGGTTATCTTTCCTTTAGAAAAGCAGATCAAAGAACCTGTGCTATCAAGCCATCCTAGGTGTATTACGGGCCTTGCTACTACAACAATATTACACACTTGAAATCAGGGGCTTTCTTTTTTTTTTTAAGCAATTGGGGTTAAGTAACTTGCTCAGGGTTACACGGCCAGTTATTTCTGGAAGTGGTGGTAAGTATATGAGCCCAGATTCTATCCCCGGTCATCCCAACTCTGGGGCTGGTGCTCTTACTCACTCTGCTACCTGGTCGCCCCAGTCAGGGGCTTTCTTGTTTTGTTTTGTTTTGTTTTAATTCCAAAATTTTGTATTTGTATTCCCAGAAATTACCACTTTTTACAACATACTAAGTTCTTTTTCCATTTCTTTTAAAAAATATATTTTTAATTTATTTCTCAATTACATGTAAAAGAAATTATCAATCCTTTTTTTTTTAATTTAGGGTTCCTGGGGCAGAGCCAAGATGGTGGAGAGAAGCCAGGAAGTTGCCTGAATTCTCCTCAGTTTCCCTTGGAAATAACATTACATTCAGCCTCTAAACAGATTCTGGAGTGAAAGAACCCACAAAAGAACGGAGGGAACAAATTTCCAACTTATAATAACTGAGAAGGATCTCAGAAAAGGTCTGTCTCACTTGAGTAAAAGGGGAGTACAACCCAACATGGAGGATGCTGGGGCAAGCCAAAGGGAGGCACTTAGCCTCAGCACAAATCAGCAACTAAGAAGTCTCAGGCCTTGTTCAGCAGAACAGCAGTGGGGACTCCAGCCTCAATGCAGAAGACAAATGGCAAGCCCTAGAATACCAGCACAACTGAGATGATTAGGCCAGGCTAACCCCCAGCACAGTGGGCTAGCTGCAAGCACCCAAGGCCCTGAGGTAAAGAGTCAGTGATCAGGCCCCTGGACACCAAACTAAGAAGTCTGGGACAGTGCCCCATATGCCCTAGTAAGAGAGCTCAACTTTTACAGTCACAAAATAATCTGAAAATGAGAAAGAAACAGAAGGAGACCCTGACTATAGAAAGCTACTATGGTGACAGGGAAGATCAAAACACAAACTCAGAAGAGGACAATATTAAAATGTTCAAATGGGAAGCTTCCAATGGGAATATGAATTGGACTCAAGCCAATCAAAAAAGCCAATCAAAAAAGTCCTCTTGGAAGAACTGAAAAAGTATCTTAAAAATCAAGTAAGAGAAGCAAAAGAAAAACTGGGGAAAGAAATGAGAGTTGTAAAGGAGAATTATGAAAAAAAAAATCAATGGCTTGTAAAAGAAAGCACAAAATTGAAGAAAAAAACCTGCTTTCAAATAATAATTGGTCAAATGGGGAAGGAGGTACAAAACCTAACTGAATAAAATAATTCCTTAACAATTAAAATGGTGCAAGTATAAGCTAATGGTTCTATGAGACATCAAGAATCAGTCAAAATAATAAAAAGAATTTAAAAATAGAAGAAAATATAAAATACCTCACTGGAAAAGCAACTGATCTGGAAAACAGATCTAGAAGAGATAATTTAATAATTATTGGACTTCCTGAGGACATTATCAAAAAAGGAGCCTGAATAGCATCTTTTAAGAAATTATTAAAGAAATTGCCCTGATATCCTAAAACCAGAGAGTAAAAAAAATATTAAAATAATCCACCAGCCATCTCCTGAAAAAGATCCCCAAATCAAAACTCCAAGGAATATTTTAGACAAATTCCAGAATTATCAGGTCAAGTAGAAAAGATTGCAAGCAGCCAGAAAGATACAATTTAAATATCAAGGTGTCATATTCAGGATTACAAGTCTGATTCATCATTAGGAAAGCTATAAGCTCATACCAATTACAAAAGTAACAGAAATCCTATGGTTATCTCAATAAATGCAGGAAAAGCTTTTAAACAAAATATGGCATACATTTCTGTTTAAAAAAAAACACTAGTGAGCATAGGAATAAATGGAGTTTTCCTTAAAATGATAAGCAGTATCTATCTAAAACCAACAGCAAGCATTATGTGTAATGGAGATAAGCTTGAATCTTTCCCAATAAGGTCAGGTGTGAAAAAACGATGGCCATTATCACCACTATTATTGAATATTGTACTAGAAATTTTAGCATTAGCAATGAGAAGAAATAGAAATTGAATAAATTAGAATAGGCAATGAGGGGGAAAAAACTATCACTCTTTGCATAAGATATGGTGGTATATTTAGGGAATCCTAGAGAATCAACTAAAAAGTACTTGAAACAATTAATAATTTTAGCAAAGTTCCAGGATATGAAATAAACCCACAGAAATCATCAGCATTTGTATATATTCTCAACAAAGCACAGAAGTAAGAACTAGAAAGAGAAATTTCATTTAAAATAACTGTAGACAATTTAAAATATTTGGGATTCTACCTTTCAAGACAAACCCAGGAACTATATGAACACAATTGCAAAACACTTTTCAGACAAATAAAGTCAAATCTACACAACTGGAAAAACATCAATTGCTCATTGGCAGCTAAAATAATAGAAATGACAATTCTAGCTAAATTAGTTTACTTATTCAGTGATACACCAATCAAACTACCAAAAAATAATTTTATGTACCTAGAAAGCATAATAATAAAATACATTTGGAAAAACAAAACATCAAGAATATGAAGGAAATTAATGAAAAGATGCAAAGGAAGGTAGACATGTGATACCAGATCTAAAACTATATTATAAAGTGTCAGTTATCAAAACTACTTGGTACTGTCTAAGAAATAGAGTGGTGGATCAGTGGAATAGGTTAGGTACACAAGACACAGAAATAAATGACTATGGTAATTAAAATTTGATAAACCCAAAGACTCCGGCTTCTAGGATAAGAACTTACTATTTGACAAAAAGGGCTGGGAAAACTAGAAAATAGTATGACATAAGCTATGCATAGACTAACATCTCACACTGTATGCCAAGATAAGGTCTAAATGGGTACATGATTTAGACATAAGGGATGATAAATAAGCAAAAATGTAATAAGAAAAGCAAAAGCAAAATAAAGAAGTTTACCTTACAGATCTATGAAGAAGGGAAGAATTTATGACCAAACAAGAGATAGAGAGCATTATGAGATGCAAAACAAACAATTTTAATTACATTAAATTTAAAAGTTTTTGCACAAACAAAAGTAATGCAACCAAGATTAGAAGGAAAACTGAAACCTGGGAAGTAATTTTTATAGCCAGTGTTTCTGATTAAGGCCTCACTTCCAAAATATGTACAGAATTTAATCAAATTTATAAGAATGCAATTCATTCCCTAATTGTTAAATGGTCAAAAGGTATGAAAGGCAGTTTTTAGATGAAGAAATTAAAGCTATCTATACTTATATGAAAAAAATGCTCTAATTAACTAATGATTAAAGAAATGCAAATTAAAACAACTCTGAGGTACCACCTCACACCTATCTGATTGACTAATATGACAGAAAAGGTAAATGATAAATGTTGGAGATGTGGGAAAATTGGGACACAATGCATTGTTGGTAGATTTGTGAACTGATCCAACCCTTCTGAAGAACAATTTGTAACTATGTCCAAAGGGCAACCAAGTTGTGTGTTATAATCTAGCAATAGCACTACTAGGTCTATATCCCAAAGAGATCATAAAAAAATTGAAAAATGACCCACACATACAAATATACTTATGATAGCTCTTTTGTGGTGGCAAAGAATTGGAAATTGAGGGGATGACCATCAACTGGGAAATGGTGGAACAAGTTGTTGTATATGAAATTAATGGAATACTATTGTGCTATAAGAAATTATGAGCAGTCCAATTTCAGAAAAAACCTGGAAATATTTACATGAACTGATGCTGAGTGAAGTGAGCAGAACCAGGAGAACATTGCACACAGCAACAGCAACAGCAATATTATGCAATGATTATACATGATAGACTTGGCTCTTCTCAGCAATACAATGATCCAAGACAATTTCAAAAGACTCATGATGGAAAATGCTAACCACATCCAGAGAAAGAGCCATAGAGTCTGAATGCAGATTGAGGCATATTATTTTCACCTTCCATTTAAAATAACAGTAGAAATGTGGAAATATCTTTAACAAGATTGTGTATATATATATATATATATATATATATATATATATATATACATATATAACCTATATCAGATTACTTACAGTCTTGGGGGAAGAGGAGAGGAGGGAGGAAGGGAGAAATATTTGGAACTCAAAACTTTACAAAAATCAATGTTGAAAATAATGTTTATGTGTTATTGCAAAAAAATGAAACATTGAGGGGGAAAATTTTTTGAGTTCCAAATTCTCTCCCTCCCTCTCATCCATCCCTATTCTTTGGGAAGGCAAACAATTTGATAATGATCATACATTTTAAGTCATGTAAACATATTTCCATATTAGCCATGTTGTGAATTAAAACACAAACAAAATTAAATAATAAAAATTAAGAAAATGAAAAATAAAGTATGTTTCTTGCATTTAGAGTTCATCCATTCTCTCTCTGGAGCTATCTTTCTCCATGGGTCCTTTGGAATTGTCTGGAATCATTGTCTTAATCAAAGTAGCTAAGTCTTTCATAGCTGATCATCTTTACAATATTGCTGTCATTGTATACAATGGTCTCTTTGTTTTGCCTACTTTACTTTGCATGAATTCATATAAGTCTTTCCAGGTTTTTATGAAAGCATTGTGCTTGCCATTTCTTATGGTCATGTCTAATAGGATTCCCCCACAATCATATCACAATCAACAACTTGCTTAGTTGTTTCACAATTGGTAAGCATTCCCTCAATTTCCCAATTCCCCATCCTTTGCCAAAACAAAAATGACTGCTCTAAATATTTTTTGTACAAATAAGTCATTTTCCCTTTTCTTTGATGTCTTTGGGGTACAGACCTAGTAGTGGAATGGCTAGGTCAAATTGCTAGGTATGCACTGTTTTATAGCCCTTTGAGTATAATTGAATATTGTTCTCCAAAATGGTTGGAGTGGTGAATTAGTGTCTCAATTTTTCCACATGCTCTCTAACATTTGTTATTATTATTTTGTGTCATGTTAGCTGATCTGATAAGTATGATGTAGTATCTCAGAGTAGTTTTAATTTTCTTTTCTCTATTCAGTAGTAATTTAGAGCATTTCTTCATGTGAGTGACTTTTGAAAACTGGTTTCTTCTTCTGAAAGCTTCCTCTTCATATCCTTGGACAATTTATCAACTGGGAGATGGCTCTTTGCTTTTTTTTCCCCCAAGTATCCTGTTACTTCTAATGTTGGCAGCATTTGCTTTTGTGAAAAAGCTTTTAAATTTCATTTAATTATCTATTTTAATTTCTGTTATTGTCTCTATTTCTTGTTTGGTCATTAAATCTTCCATTATTTGTAGACCTGACAGGCATAATTTACTATGCTCCTCTAATTTCCTTACGATATCACCCTTAATATCTCCATAATTTTTCTATTTTGACATTATCTTGGTATACAGAGTGAGGCATTGGTCTATACCTAGTTTCAAACTGCTTTCCAGTTTTCCCAGCAATTTTTATCAAATGATGAGTTCTTAGGCCAAAATCTTGAATCTTTGGGTTTAGCAAAGACTAGGTTACGATGATCATTTGCTACTGTGTATTGTATATTTAACCTACTCCACTGATCTACCACTCTATTTCTTAGCCAATACTATATTATTTTTATGACTCCCACTTTGTAATATGGTTTCAGATATGGAACTGCTAGTTCACCTTCTGCAACTCTTTCTTCCAATTGATTTCTTTAATATTCTTGCCTTTTTTTCTTACAGTTCTTCATTACTGTTTTATTTTCTAATTTTATAAATTAATTCTGTTGTAGTTCGCTTGGTATGGCACTGAATAAGTAAATAAATTTAGGTAAAATTGTCATTTTTGTTACATTGACTCAGCCTGCCTATGAGCAGTCAATATTTCTTTAATTGTTTAGGTATCTGTTACAAATATTTTGTAAAGTGTGTTCATATAATGCCCAGGCTCATTGTGGCAAATAGATTCCCAAGTATTTCAAGTTGTCTGCAGTTATTTTAAATGGAATTTATATTTCTATCTCTTGATGTTGGGTTTATATTTACTGAAGTTGTTCATTGTTTCAGGTAGTTTTTTTGTTTTTTTAGTTGATTCTATGGGGTTTTCGAAGTATGTCATCATATAATTTGCAGTGATGGTTTTGTTTCCCTATTGCATATATTTATTCTTTCAATCTCTTTTTCTTGTTTTATTGCTATAGCTAACAATTCTAGAACAGTATTGAGTAACAATGGTGAAAATGGACATCCTTGTTTCACCCCTGATGTTACTGGAAAGGCTTCAAGTTTATGCCTAGTATAAGTAACGCTTGCTCTTAGTTTTAGATGGATACTATTTATCACTTTATGGAGCAGCTAGGTGGCAGAGTAGATAGAAAGCTGGGTCTGAAGTCAGGAAGACTCATATTCCTGAGTTCCAAGATGGTCCCAAATATTTACCATCTGTGTTACCCTGGGCAAGTCACAACCCTATTAGCCTCAATTTCTCATCTGTAAAATTATCTAAAGAAGAAAATGGCAACCATTCAAGTATCTTTAGCTAGAAGACCCCAAATGAGTTCATGAATAGTCAGACACAACTGAAAAATGATTGAATTACAACGTTTACAATTTTAAGACAGGCTCCATTGATTCCTGGTCCTTGTGGTGTTCTTAATGGGAATGGTTATCTATTGATGTAATCTTATGATTTTTGTTGTTTTTATTATTGATGTGGTCACTTATACTGATAATGTTTCTAATAGTGAACCAGCATAAATTACTACAGGTCATGATAGATGATCTTTGTGACACATTAATCTCCTTGCTGGAATTTTATTTAAACCAAGTTCTTTTTTTCAATCATTCATTTATTCATTGATTCATTCAGTAATGAGTCTCTATGATATAGTGTCTGAAGAGACAGCCTCAATTTAGGAAGAAGCAAGTTCAGGCCCTCCCTCTTACACACACTGACTGTGTTAACCTGGGTAAATCACTTAAACTCTCAGTGCCCCAGGTAATTCATCAGGTTGTAGGGAATGTAGTAGAGAGGTTTTCTTCACTGTGAGTACTTTATACCAATGAAGTCAGGGGGCTTGACCAAATATTTTTAAAAGCATAACACCACCAACATTAATAATAGCAGAAAACTGTACAATAATAGCATAGAACTGTATAGCTCTTTACTTATATTATCTCATCTGATCCTTATAATGACCCTGGTGCAAATATATCCATTGTATAGATGAGGAAGATGGGAGTCAGAACTATTAAGTAACCTACCCACAGTCACACAATTTAAAAAGTATCTGCAGCTGGATTCCATTGCAAACTTTAATTTTCTCAGTACTCTCAATTCACCTTGCTGAGTTTGCTAGAGTACATACAAAAAACATTTAATC
Organism: Petaurus breviceps papuanus; assembly: GCF_028583685.1. Classification (NCBI taxonomy): domain Eukaryota; kingdom Metazoa; phylum Chordata; class Mammalia; order Diprotodontia; family Petauridae; genus Petaurus; species Petaurus breviceps. Next base: position 69,042,271 of record NW_027186304.1, on the reverse strand, counting down.
AGTAAGTACAAGTTGAAGTGAAAGGGAGATACATGTGGGGAGGAGAGGGAGTAAGCTATATTTCATGTGGGAGAAATATTTTATACACTTTTGAGTCCAAAATGTATTTTGTGAAGTCTTTATCAAAGAGTGATCTTTCTTACTTTGAAAGCTGCATGACTTCTAATATGCTGTCAGGAAGCTTAGATAGCACAGTACTGTACCTGAGTTTAAATACATTCTCAGATACTTCCTAGTTTTATGACCTTGGGCAAGTCACTTATCCTCTATTTGTTTAAGGTTCCTCTACTGTAAAATGTAAATGTAACTTGTGATGAACAAGAGAGACAATAATTTTAAAGTACCTGGTACATATTAGACAATATAAATATCCTAGCTATTATTAGTATCAATTCCATGCTCATTTTGGCTCATTCATTTTCTGTATAAAAGTAATACCTGAAAAAAGCTCAAGAATTTGACTATCTTGTCCAAGATGTACAAGCTGGACACTATATATGGGCATGGTAAACTAGAGCTTCAATTTCAGAGGGGTTTTTTTCCCTATAGAAATAAGATCTAGATTTTTTTTTAAATTTCCTTCAGTCATTAAGGCATGTTTGTATGAACAATTTAAAATCCAGGAATTCCACAGAGTCCTGTGATAAGTCCATCTCCATCTAGCTGTTGTTATTGTTGCGGTGGCAATTCTCCCTTGGAAATGGGGAACTGGATTTTGCTAGGCAGAAAACAAATTCATTCTCCCAAGGGCTGGCACGAAGTTCAAACCTTGAAAAATGAAACTATAAAACTCATCAAAGACTGTCTTGTCATTTCAAGCACATTATTTCAATTGCTTGGAATCAGAAGGTGTTCAAATAAGCAATAACCGTGTACTCCACATCCCCCCTCTTTCTCATATGCTCTCTGTGGAAACATATTTCTATTTTTTCTTCATTTCTATATTCTCTTTTTTTAGGAAAAGAATATAGCAACTCCCTTAGTTTAATCTGTCATCATTGTGCTGATAAGCACATATGAATACTTTCTAAAATAAAGAACAGTATGTTAGGCATTAATACAACTTGAAAATTATTAGTGCTATGGAAGAATACAGTCTCTCTAGTAATCATACTTATCAATACATACACTGCCTTTAGAATCGTTGTTTCTCATTTATATACCCATGAGTAATCAAAAGGAGGTATTTTAAACCATTTATTTTTTAGAGAGAGCTGATTGATCATAGAAAATGTAATATCCCAACCCACTCAAAGATATATTTCCTCATTTCTCAAACCACTTGAAGTGCAAGATAAAGACAACAGGATGATAATGTTTTTTTTTCTTTTTTCTTTTGGAAGAAAAATAAAGAATGAATTTATATTATACAATAGTCTTCAGGTATCATATGTATGTTCTTATTATCCACATCCTACAAAACGTCCTCCATCATCTTAACAATGTTTGAATTATAAGTTACTTTCCTGTAGCTTTTTTAAAGTTACTTTAATAGTAACCTTGACAATTGCTTTTCCTTTTCTCCTCTGTCCCTTCTAGTAAAAAAATGAAGATGGTGGGTAACACAGTAGGAAACATTAGCTCAAATGTCCCCTTTCTAACTCCAGATCTTCTAAGCTATAAGTTTCCCAGTAAAATGCAAGCCCCTAGAGGACAGAGAGTATTTCCTTTTGTACCATTGTGACTCCAGTTTAATATAATACCTTCCATGTGGCAGATACTTAACTTTTTATTGAGTAATTTGCATAATTCATCTTTTTCAGCTTCTAATCAGACCTTCCACTTCACTACTTTATTTCCTATTAATATCACTTGGTAAACTGGCCTGTAGGGTGTGCTCTAGTCATGATTAGTTTTCTAACTGCCTCCCTTTCATCTTGATGTGCAATTTGATTGGACTCTTAGTTTTCCACACGAAGCTGGTTTTTGTGCTGGCTCCCCTGGCATTAGAATGGTAGCCCTAGATTTCATTTTTTCTTTTCTATTCCTTTCCTTCCTTTCCCTTCCCTTTTTCTGTTCCTTTTTTTTCTTTGCCTCCTTCCTCTTTCTCCCTTCCTGCATTCCTCTCTCCTTTCCTTCGTTCCTTCTTTCTTTTTTGCTTTCTTTCCTTCCTTTATTTTTCTTTCTTTCCAAGAATAGTACCAAAGCAATTTCTCCTTCCCCCTCCCTGATTCACATTAAACATTAAGAGTTTACTTTTAACAAGTGAACATGTATTGGGGGCAAAGTACAGTTGAACAGTTTAGTACTATTATGACTCTATTTTCAGAATCATTATCAGTTTTACTGTAACCATAATTTGAACTCTTATTCTAAAATGGCCAAGATCACAGGTTTATAAATCACTGGAATTTCTCTACCACAATCTGATAAATTGTAGCAAAGATCTTTTAGAACAAGGGGAGGGGATAAGCAGGCAAGCTGCAAGATGAAATAACCTCTCTTTGTCAAACATAGTTGGTTTCAGTTATGACTCAATATGAAAAGACAGGATTCTAAAGAAAGTTTCCACATTTTCGTACTGCTCATAAATATTTTAACTTGCTTTTACTTAATGCACAAATGAAAGGGGAAAAAAATCTCTAAAGAGAATCTGACCTTAAACCATTAATTGACAAAGACTAGTTTGTGCAGCAGTCAACTAATGCAGGACCATTATGAATCATAAGGAACCTTTGCATGATGCATTCCCATTGTCAGTGAACTAGTTAAAGCCAGTGAGGCCTGACTAAGTTGTTGTGACATTTTCCCAGCCCTACTATTACCTGTCAGATGGGAAAAAAATCAAGGCGTCAGGACAAGCTTCTGTATTGATGTGCTTGCTGTTGATATTAATTGATGTAAATGGATAAGCTTGTCCATCAACAGTAACAAACACATCTGCTCATTGTAAAAAAAAATAGAAGGAAAAGATTTTTAAATTTCTACTTCCTTTACTTCCCTAAGATTCAAAAATTCCTCAGTTCTATATTCAAGAACTATGATGACTATTGTGTTTGTTTTATACTTTATTTTTTTAATTTGCTGACAAAGTGAAATATGGAATACTGTATTCACTTATTTCACATTGGGCTCACAATGGATTGAGTTATATAAAGTAGGACATGGACAAATTACAAAAGCCGGAACAAGCAGGGTCCCTAATAGTCTTATATAACTGCAAACACTCCACATCTGCTTTAATCCATCATCTTCTTTACTCTTCAAATAAAATAGTGTGGGGGGTTTTTTCCACTCTCTCATTTTTAAGTACAAAAAGGAAGTTTTCCATGGTGTGAAACTGTAAAACTTTTGATGAGAAAGCACCTCAAAGAAATGCAAGGGAAAAAATCTCTTTGGTTATTTCATTTCTGGGCGTCTATTAATTCCAAAAGTACATTGCAAGCTGTGATAAAGCCAAGCTATTCCAAATCTTCTGTTGCCTGAACAAGGTGCTTGTGACAATGTTTCATTGGCAGAGAAATGTAGAAGTTATCCCAAGTGCCATGTAATGTGCTGAAGTTTGCTTCTAAGGTAGGGAATAAGAAAGGAAAACACCAGGCAGCACAAATGGTGTGACTATTTTCAGTTTGGGATTTTAATCTAATCAAGAACATGATGTCTGTTAAAGTAAAAATAAGGTATGTACCAAGCATCACACCTGTGATTTCCAAGTCCTGTCAATAAAGAATGTTGTTACTCTCTCTTGCCTATATTTAGCATCTCTATTGATGGGCCTGAAGAATAACTCTGAAATGGTTCGATGTTTGCAAACTATTTACTATCAACCCAACCAAGCAGCATAAAGCCATAACAAATAGAAATACAATTAAGCCTCATTAATACCCACTTTCTTTTTATCTATAAAAAATGAAGACAACCCATTGAAAAATACTAGCAGGAGAGGATGTGGGGCATTCTAAATATAAAAAGGGAAGCATAAACTAATCATATCTTTCTATATGTTTTTACCTATTATCTTACTAAATTGTCCTAAGTTTGACTAAACTGAAAATACTGTTGATGCTTGAAGCCAGCATGAATACTGATGAAAGGGGCAGAGATAGCAAATTAAACCTTGTCTTTCTCTATTGCACGTTCCCTTTTGTATAAACTCCATTGGCATTCTTCCTGTTCCAGAAGGATCTCCCGGGCTTCCCAAGGCTGAGCCTGGAGCTCCAGATTGTGGCCTTTGTAAATAGCTTACATAAAGAAAGACTGTTAAACTCTTGTTGAGTTATTTTTGTTTTGCACTTTGCACCTCCAGTGCATATGAGAACTACTCCCACACCATTTCCTGACAAACCAATTCTTGCTGTGAAGGCTGAAAACGTTAGTCAGTTGCACCCTATTTTTAGGATTTGTAATGAAGAAAAAATGTAGTGTTATAACACCCATCAAAACCCTGGCACCCCCAGTGGATGATTGTAAGGCTCTAAGAGTCAATCCAGATGACTTACACAGAAAGGACTAGATTGTGATGAAGAATACAAATAAATAAATAAACAGATCATAGGAAGGCTTCAGCACTTTATGGAGAGACTCAAGGACTGTTCCTGTTCACAAATGGAGACAAATCCCAATGACTGTGACATTGGGCACAAACTATGATGAATGCTAAATCCAATGTTAAATAGGATTGAAAGCAAGGGGCCTAAGAAAATTTATGGGAGATTTCCATTACCTTTTACCTTTTGGTACCATGGACAGAATCTTAGGATAATGCCTGCTCACTCTTCTAAAGCATTAGTATTTAATTCTTCTCTCTCTTGCTCATATAACTAGCAGAAAAATCAGAAGGGTGATGGTAGTTGATATTTACATACTGCTTTAGGATTTACAAATCCATTTATATAACTTATCTAATTTTAACCTCACAACAGTCCTGTAAGATAGGTGATTTATTATTTCATCTTTACTAATGAAGAAATGGAGGCCCAGGGATGATAAGTAACTTATCTACAACTGCTAATATCTCAGGTGGCATTTGAACCAAAGTGTTTCTAACCATAGTTCCAGCATTCTATTCATTAAACTATGCTGCCTTCCCCCCCCCCCAAAAAAAAATAGGTGGAATACCTTAGATCACATGGTCAGAAAACCTAATGCCTTTGGGAACATTTGAACTTCTAGGGAAATATGTCTTCACTGTTCACTTAATACCCTATTCAAAGATATGTGTCCAGTTTTATTGTAAGTAGAAATGAATTTTATGAAGATTTTGGGACAAGGATATGTCTCAACTGGGACAGAATATATTTTAATGCTCTTACAATCTTTTCATCAGCTAAGATGTAATTGTTTCAGAAAATGGAAAAAAAGTAATAGGAGAAAATGTCATCAGTGTGCATAGCTCAAGATCCTGAGTAACAAAGGTTCCTTTGAATTACATTGGTGTTTTCTGTGATTGGAAATGGGAAATGTGTTGGGAGCTATTTCTATAAAGAGATTTTCTTGGCAGTATAGTGTAATGTGTGCCTGTGGCATTAGTCCTTGCCATGTGTATTTGTTTTACATTCAGAATACAGGTGTTACAATACTTGCAACAATCAAGAGAAAAAGAAATACTGAGTAAATAATTAGAAATCTAGTGGTAGTTTGTTTTTTAAGGATGTTATTGTTGTTCAGTCTGACTCTTTATGACTCTATTTGGGGTTTCTTTGGCAAAGATACTGGAGTGATTTGTCATTTCCTTCTCCAGTTCATTTTACAGAAAAAGAAATTGAGACAAACAGGGTTAAGTGACTTGTCCAGTGTCACACAGGTAGTCAATATCTGAGGGCAAAGTTGACCTAGGTCTTCCTGACTCCTGGGCCATCATATCCAATATGCCACCTTGCTGCCCCCATTGTGTTTTTTAACCATCATTTACTAATTGTTTTTGATTCCCATAGAAGACTCTATGCATAAAATTTCTTTTGGAGTCAACAAGTGTTCTACTCATAAATGAAATGAAATTTAATCAAATTAATAATCTTGGAAATAAAACTAAAATCTCCCTCCATCATTTCCATGATGGATGATATCATTGCAAGCATATGACCCATTTGGTGGCTTAAGTTTTGGACCAGGGGTGTGGAACCTGCAGCCCTGAGACCACATGTGACCTTCTAGATTCTCTGACCACCTGTGCTAGCCCTAGCATTGTTTCTAAGCACACTTTACTAACTACCTCCTTGATCCAAATTTTCAAGACTGAAGAAGGTCATGTACTCATATCTGAACATTAGTTTGGTGTGTATTAGTAAGACCTCTGTATTTAAAATCAGAAGAGCCCATCTTGGAATCTCACCTGGTTATGTGATGTTGGTCATATCACAACATTTCTCTAAGACTCGGTCTCACAGGATCACAGAATTAAAGCTAGAAGGAAACTCGAGCCATTTAATCAACCAATCAGCCAAGAAACATTTATTAAATACCTACTATATGCCAGGTGCTATGCTATATGTACTACATGCCAGTCACTAAGTGTATAAGAAAAATCAGTGAAATAATTGCTCTTCACAAGGAGCTGAAATTCTTCCTGTGACCTAAGAAAGTCGCGTGATTTAGCCAAGGTCATAACAACATCAGAGGTAGAATTTAAATCCAGGGCCTTTTTCTCCAAAACCATTGTTCTTTCTAATATACTACACAAAAAATGGTGATTTTTGACAGTTCCTACTTCACTGGGTTAAGAACTTTGTTAGGCTCAAAGGAGAAACTTTATGGAAAAATGCTTTCTGAACCATAAACTATTATTATTAATGTTCCAATAAGAAAAATTCCCAAGTATTAAAAAGTGATATGAAAGGATTTCACAGACCCTGGTCCATGACAAGAAACAATGCATTCAATCTCAGGCCAAGAAAATAAGAAACAATGCATTCAATCTCAGGCCAAGAAAATAAACTACACTGGGAATGACTCATCTCCACGAGTTAGAAATGGACCATTTGAGAGCTGATATGTGAATTGATGCCACTCCTTAATGTACCACTAAACAATTCATAAAGTTCATAGCAAGATCTGACCCCTGTTACTGCACGGCTTCTCACTGGTTCTTAAGAAAAAAGCTATTCAACACCTATATGAAACTGCGCGCTGAAGAGTAATGCCAGATTTGGAGGTAATGAGCAACATGATCAAATAGCCACAGATATATTGACTGGGAGTCAAGAAATGAATCCTACATTGTTCACAAGGAAGAAGTACATTTTCAACTACCTTAATTCCAGTCTGTCCAGCTCCTTTGTGATAACCGTTACTAAGAAATATGGTCCTGTTAACTGGATGGGATGACAACTGAGATGCTGAACCACAGTTCATGTTTTTTGAGCATTTGATTGATTCTGTCAAACAATGATATCAACGTAACCTGTATAACAAAATGATGGTGATACCATTGAAGCCCAAATGAAATAGTAAGTATACCCCTGAGACAGGCATGCTTTTCTTTATACACATTCACCTCTGATGTAGAAGAATGGCACAATTATTTACCCCTTGCTTCCTTCCTTCACCTAAAACAGGATAAGTTTTGGAGAAGAACCTCAAGGCAATGTGAAACAAGGATGCAGTGTGGTACAATTACATGGGTCACTAGAGTCAAAGGGCCTGGATTAAAAACCTACTTCTGATGATTACTAACTATATAGCCTTGGATAAATAATTTTGCCCCTCTGAGTCAGCTTTCTTATCTGTAAAATGAGTATTAGGGCAGACAGGTGGCACAGTGGATGGAATGCCAGGCCAGGAGTCAGGAAGACTCATCTTCCTGAGTTCACTTACTAGCAGTATGACCCTGGGCAAGTCTGTTTGCCTCAGTTTTCTCATCTGTAAAATGAACTGGAGAAGGAAATAGCAAATCACTCCATCATCTTTACCAAGAAAAGCTCAAATGGAGTCATGAAAAGTCAAACAAGAGTAAAACGACTGAACAATAACAACAACAAAAATATATGGGTAGTACACTTGCTGGACTCTGAGATCTCTTCCAGCTATGGATCTATGTTACATTATTCCATGCCTTTCCTATAAGTAGGTTTTATATTTCCTTTTTATTATGGGGATAACTTGTATGCTCATCAGCTTAAAGCTTTACAAATGAGGAAACTAAGGAACAAAGAGGCAGATTTATGATTTAGCATCATAAGAGGTCTTAGAAATTAACTGGTCAAACTTCATTTTACAGATGAGGAAACTAAGGTACAAAGAAACTGAATAATTTAGCATTCTAAGGGGTCTTAGAGGCCATCTAATGAACCTTCTCATTTTACAGGTGAGGAAACTCGTACACAGAATGCTTAAATAATGACAGAGATAGACCTTTAGACTAGGTTTTCTTCTTTCTCTTTGTAGGGAAAGAATATGTAATTTAACTATCACTTCTTAAAGGTATGGAGAGGGATGTCTTGGATTTCTCAATATATTTCTAGCTGCTTTAAGAGGTGCCAAGATGTACCACTAATTCTGAGGTAGGGATTTTTAAATCTATTTTTCTATTTATAGAAAAGGATACCATGCCAGTTCCCAAAAATGTATATTTAATTTTTTCATTTACACTTACCAAATATGTATGAATGTTCACTGTATTAGGGGCTGTATGGAATGCAAAAGAATTAAGCTTACATGTTGATTCAGTAAATGGCATATACCACAGGATCACAGATTTTGAGGTTTGGAAGGGACTTCAGTGGCCATCTAATCCAACACATACCAAAGGAATCCCCACTAAGCCATACTTTACCAGGAATTATCCAGTCTTTCCTGAAGACTTTCAAAGAGGGGGGATCCACCATCTCCAGAGACAACACACTCCACTTGGATAGCTCTAAGTATAAGGATCTATTCTCTCCCTTTCCATGCATATTATCAGGACCCTAGAACTGGTCCATTACCTCTCACTTGAGCTACTGTAATAGATTTCTTATTGGCCACACCCTCTCTGAACATCTTTCATACTCTTCCAAAGAGACAGGTCTTGCCACGTCACACTTGCTTTTTTACAAAACAGGGAAATACACAGAGAATGTTTAAAGATAAAACATGGGAAAGGGATAGATAGAGCATCAATTTACTTGTGCAATACTTTGCACAACACTTAGTGCTTCATAAATATTTCTTCAGTGAATGACTGATTATGCACACAATTCCAAGGGAAACAGGGGCCAAAAAACCCCTAGAATTTTGTCTCTTACTTCTATGCATTTGAGTAAGCTTTCTTTCATATCAAAATGCTCTGTTGTCATCTTTACCTCTCAAAACTTTCTTTCAAAATTCATTTCAAGTAGTAATTCCTCAATGTCACCTTCCTTCTTCCCCCTAGTTGTTAATACTATTTCTCTCTTTGAATTACCTTATATTTACTTATCTTCATATATGTTTGACTGCCATCCTACTCCCCATCCCTAAGAATGTAAGCTTGAGAGGCTGTTTAATTTTTGTCTTTGCATCCACATCACATAGCACAATGCTTTGCACATAATTTTCTCTTAATAAAGTAAATATCTGTTAGATTAAACTGAATTGCTGGAAATATCATCATGTCTTGGCCTAAGTTAGATACATAATTCACATACACATATACATATACATATACATATGTATCTATATATATACACAAAAATATATGCACACATGTGTATATATTCATATATATGTATGTAAACACACACAAATATAATGTATAGTGTGTGTGTGATTTATTTCCCTTATTTAAGACCACCTCCTGATTTTCCTGACTTTAAAATCCTGCATACCTCTTTGAGGACTTCTAATTTAATCAAATTTGTTTCCCCTCTCCTGGCAGAATCTAGGAATTTCAGAATCTAATCCTCCTCAAGAAGGTTACCAGCTTCTCTGACAAGCACTTAGGCTCACAAGGCTTAAAACACAGAATAAGGAAGGAAGAAAGGATATAAGCATTTATTCAGCACCTATGTCAAGCACTGTGCTAAGTGCAAAAATGGAATATTTGTAAATATTATCTCATTTGATCCTTACAAGTCATATGCTATAGATGCTATTATTACCCTCTATTTTATAGTTGAGGAAACGAAAGCAGAGAGTAGTTAAGTGTCTTTCCCAGGGTCATACAGATACTGTGTGCCTGAGGACAACTTTGAATTCAACTCTTCCTGAATCCATGCCCAGTGCTCTAACCACTGTACCTCCAAATGAAGAGACTCAAATTTGGAAAAAAAAAAGCAAGGCATGAAAGTTTCTCCTCCAAAATGGAATTACCTCTCCACCTCAAGAACTGTAGTTTTCATGCCCCACAGTACTACTAAGAGTCAGAGGAAGAAGAAGAGTTGCGGTTCACTCTTCCATGTCACTACCCTGTAACCAAAATGTTCCCTATACATGTTACTCTTCTTTGCTGTTGCCACATATTTTCTCTCTTTCACTGGCCTCTCCTCCACTCTTTTTTTAATCTACTTTATTTTTTTAATCTAATGTTTTATTAACTTCTAGTTTACATCATTCATTTCCACAAGATTTTGAGTTACAAATTTTCTCTTCATTTTTCCCCTACCCACCACCCCAAAATACTGATCCCACTGGATATCCCCTCCTCCAATCTGCTGTCTCCCATATCTTCTCCCATACCCCCTCTGAATTTCCAGTAGGGCACAGTGGAACTCTATGTCCCAGTGCCTGTATATCTTATTTCCCAGTTACATGTAAAATAATATTAATAATAGTGTGCATATATATACATATATATTTAAACATTTGATTTTAAAACTTTGAATTCCAGATTCATTCGCTTCCTCCCTTGTCACACAAACTTACTGAAAAAAATAAGCAACACAGTATAGGTTGTACATGTGTAGTTATGCAAAACATTTACATGGTGGATATATTGTAAAAGACTGACTATTTCCCTCCCACCTATCCCACCTTCCACTTGTTCTATTCTCTACTCTGATACTGTCCCTTTTCAAAAGTGGGTGCTTCCAAATTCCCTCCCACCCAGCCTGCCCTCCCTTCCATCACCCCCCTTCCCCCCTACTCTCCTGTAAGGTGAGATACCCTATTTAGTGTGTATGTCATGCTCTCCCTAAGCCAAATTCAATGAGAATAAGTTTGACCCATTCCCTTTTGCCTTCCTGTTCTTCCCCTCCATTGTAACCATTTTCCCTTTCCTCTTCTATATGATATAGTTTACCCCATTCTATCTCTCCCCATCTCTTCTCATTATATTCCTCTCTCACCCCTTGATTTAATCTTTTAAGTATCATCCCTTCTTATTAAATTGGTCCACACATATATACACACAGTCACATATGTATTCATATGTCCATATACCCTCGTATGTAGACATATATATGTATGTATGTGTATATATACATATAAACACACACATTTCTATTCCCTTCAACTATTCTCATACTAACAAAAGTTTCATCAGTTACAATTACCATTTTTCCATGTAGGGATATAAATACTTCAACTTTGATAAGTTCCTTATGATTTCTTTTCCCTGTTTACCTTCTCATGCTTCTCTTACTTCTTGTATCTGAATGTCAAATTTTCTATTCAACTCAGGTTTTTTCATTAAGAATGCTTGAAAGTCCTCTATTCCACTGAATGACCTTATTTTCCCCTGAAACATGATACTCAGTTTTGCTGGGTAGGTGATTCTTGGTTTTAATCCCAGCTCCTTTGACCTCCAGGATATCATATTCCAGGCCCTTCGATCCCTCAATGTAGAAGCTGCCAGATTGTGTGTAAAACTGATTATGTTTCCACAATATTCAAATTGTTTCTTCCTGGATGCTTGTAATATTCTCTCCTTAATCTTAAATTTAATTAATCCCTAATTTTGGAACCTGGCTATAATATTCCTAGGAGTTTACTTTTTTGGGATCTTTTTCAGGAGGTGATTGGTAGATTCTTTCAACCTCTATTTTGCCCTCTGGTTCTAAAACATCAGGGTAATTTTCCTTGAGAATTTCTTGAAAGATGATTTCTGGGTTATTTTTTTGATCATGGTTTTCAGGTAGTCAAATAATTTTTAAATTATCTCTCCTGGATCTATTTTCCAGGTCAGTGGTTTTCCCAATGCGATATTTCAAATTGTTTTCTATTTTTTTCATGTGTTTGGATCTGTTTAATAGTATCTTGATTTCTCATAAAGTCACTAGCTTCCATTTGCTCTATTCTAATTCTGAAGGAATGATTCTCTTCAGTGAGCTTTTGAGATTCTTTTTCCATCTGGCAAATTTGGCTTTTCAAGGCATTTTTCTGCTCATTGCCTTTTAGAGCCTCTTTTGCCATTTGAGTTAGTCTATTTTTTAAGGTATTATTTTCTTTTTTTTTTTTTTTTTAAAGCAAACGGGGTTAAGTAACTTGCTCAAGGTTACACGGCCAGTTATTACTTCTGGGTGTGGTGCTGAGTATCTGAGCCCGGATTTGATCCAGGTCATCCCGACACTGGAGCCGGTGATCTTACTCACTGAGCCACCTGGCTTCCCCAAGGTGTTATTTTCTTGAGTCAGGTTGTTGACTCTCATTTCATAATTTTCTTGCATCATTCTCACTTCTCTTCCCAATTTTTCCTCCACTTCTCTTATTTGGTTTTCAAAATCCTTCTTAAGGACCTCTATGGCCTGTCACCAGCTTGCATTTTTCTTGGAAGTTTTGGTGCAGGAATTCTTACTTCACTGTCTTCATCCTATTCCATGCTTTGATCTTTTTTGACCCCCAAATAGGAGTGTAAAGTTGGGTTGCTCTGTTTGCTTTGCTTCCTTTGCCTGCTCATGTTGTCACCCAGTTACTTGACTTTGGGGCTCTTTGCCACAGTAAGACTCTGCTACCAGACAGGGGAGCTTCATCCCAAATGCTGAGGTTTTCTCAGCTGCTGAAGGTATTAGTTGGGTGCCCTCTCTGAAGCCTCCACATGCTCTGGCAAGTTGGTTGCACACCCAAGGACCTCCATCCTAGACAGTGATCCAGATCCAAGCAGGTTAAAGCAAGAGCGATTACCCCTCAGACTGGTCACTTGGTCCCCCTACAATCTGCAAGCCAGGAGCTGAAGCAGCCACATGGTGGTGGCTGCATGGCCACAGTGCCTCATACACTTTTTGCCCCAGGGGCAAAGGCTGACTACACTCCCAAACTACTGGATCCCAAAGTCCCCACTACACTTACCTTTTTCTTTGTTCTCAGCATCTATGGGTTGATAATTCTGGAAACCACCACAGCTGCTGGTGATCTGAAGTCCCTCCAGTCAGGGGCTGGTCAGGCCTGCCTTGAGGCTCAAATTTCGGGCTCGCATGGGGGCTGCGCTTGGCTCCCAGGGCACTCCACTGGGTACTTCCTGCTGGCCTGCCAGGCTGACATTAGTGAAGGTTAGCTTCTCTGTGTCTTTTTGTGGGTTCTATAGCTCCAAAGTTTGTTCAGTGTCCCCTTTTACATGAATTGGAAGAGGTGGGACCCGGAGACCTGCGGAAGTCCTGTTTCTACTCCACAAACTTTTCTCTGTCCCCCCTCTCCTCCACTCTTACTCCCTGTCAGCACTAATTACTTCTTCAGATAATAGCTTTTTTGATGGCTTCTCCAGCTTACTGATTTTTTCAATTTTATTGATGCTTTTTATTTTCCATGTAACAGTCATTTCAGTATGTGCTTCTTCCCACAAACCAACCACATGACCTTTCCTTAACAAAGAAAAAAATGTTAAGCAAAACCAACCTGCACATTGACTATATCTGACAGTCTATGAAACATTCCACATAAATAGTCATGATAACTCTCTTTTCTAGAGGCCCAAAATAGTCATTATTATTACAATATGTCATTTAGCTTCATTTTCATTTTTTTGTAGCTTAGTGGATTAAGCACTAGACTTGAAGTCAAGAAAACCTAGGCATGAATTCATTTCAAACATTTACTAGCTGTATGACTATAAGCAAGTCATTTAACTTTTATGAGCCTCAGTTTCCTCATCTGTAAAATGGGGATAACAATAATGACCAATTCAGAGTTATTGTGAGGCTTAGACTTTAAAATATTATATCAATTAGTTATTATTGTTCCTTTCATCTAGAATATTCTCATCCTTGTATATATTGTTTTCTTGATTTTGCTTACTTCAAGCTTATTAGTTCATATAAAATCTAATATTTCTCTTAGTTTCTCATATTTGTCATGTCTTATCCTGCTGTATTCTAGTATGTTCTTATACCATAATTCATTGAATCATTTCCTAATTACCAATCATTTATTTTAGCTCACACTACCTGGAGACACATACATATATACATGTACACACATATATACTTAAGTGTGTATGATGAGCATGAGAAAATATAGACAGATGTGTGTGTGTGTGTGTGTGTGTGTGTGTGTGTGTGTGAGATGAGGGGGAAAGGAAAAGGACAGGTTTTTCTTTCATGCACATATTCCTTTTCTCAGTGAAATGCATGAACCTGGGAGGAGTGGGCATTTTTAGCCTCTACTATATAATGGACACATTCCTTGTATTGGCTCACATTTTCAGAGTAAGACATGAATAAACAATCAGAAAAGAATTAAGGTATAGTGCTGTTATTTCTTTTTTTTTTTAATTTAAAATATAATTTATTTATTTTTAGTTTTCAACATTTGTTTCCACAAGATTTTGAGTTACAAATTCTCCCCACCCCAAGATAGCAAGCCTACTGAATATGCCATCCCCCAATCTGCTTTCTCTTATATCCTCCCCCATTTCCCACCTAACTTTCTACTAGGGCAAGATGGATTTCTATACCCCAGTGCCTGTATATCTTATTTCCCAGTTGCATGTAAAAACAATTTTTTTAACATTTGTTTTTGAAACTTTGGTTTCCAGATTCTTTCCCTTCTTCCCTCCTCACCCTCCCCCACTGGAAAGAAAAGCAATTCTATATAGGCTGTACATGTATAGTTATGCAAAACGTTTCCATGGTGGTTATACTGTGAAAGACTAACTATATTTCCCTCCATCCTATCCCAAACCCCCCCCACACACACACATTCAATTTTCTACTTTGACCCTGTCCATTTCAAAAGTATGTGCTTCTAACTACCCTCTCCCCAGTTCTGCTCTCCCTTGTATCATCCCCTCCCTCATCCCCTTTCCTCCTACTTTCCTGTAGGGTAAGATACCCAAATGAGTGTGTATGTTATTCCCTCCTTAAGGCAAATTCATTGAGAGTGAGGTTGACCCATTCCCTTTCACCTTCTTGATCTTCCCCTCCATTGTAACAGTTTTCTCTTGCCTCTTTTATATAATTTACCCTATTCTATCTCTTCCTTTATCCTCTCATTATATTCCCTTCTCACCTCTTAATTTTATTTTTTAGATATCATCCCTTCCTATTCAACTAATCCTATGCCCTCTGTCTATGTATACATGTACACACACATTCACATATATTTTATACATATTTTACCCTCCTACACATACATGTATGTGGATGTATACATACATGCACATACATACATACATTATGTGTGTGTGTGTATTCCCTTCAACTATACTCATACTGAGAAAGGTCTCATGAGTTACAATTATCATTTTTCCATGCAGGAATGTAAATAGTTCAAATTTAATAAGTTCCTTATGTTTTCTTTTCCCTATTTACCTTCTCATACTTCTCTTGCTTCTTGTATCTGGATGTCAAATTTTCTTTTCAGCTCTGGCTTTTCATCAAGATTACTTGAAAGCCCTCTATCTCATTGAATGACTATATTTTCCCCTGAAACATGATACTCAGTTTTGCTGGGTAGATGATTCTTGGTATTAATCCTAGCTCATTTGACCTCCAGAATGTCATATTCCAAGCCCTTTGATCTCTTAAAGTAGAAGCTGCTAAATATTTTATTATACTGATTTTGTTTTCACAGTACCCAAATTGTTTCTTCCTGGCTGCTTGTAATATTTTCTCCTTGATCTGCGAACTCTGGAATTTGACTATAATATTCCTAGGAGATTTTGGGGATCTTTTTCAAGAGGATTGGTTAATTCTTTCAACTTCTATTTTGCCCTCTGCTTCTAGAATATCAGGGCAATTTTCCATGAGAATTTCTTGAAGGATGATTTCTAGGCTCTTTTTTTGATCATGGCTTTCAGGTAGTCCAATAATTTTTAAATTATCTCTCCTTATCTATTTTCCAGGTCAGTGTTTTCACACTGATATTTCAGAGATATTTCACATTGATATTTCACAAAGATATTTCACATTGCCCTCTATTTTATCATTTATTTTGATCTGTTTTATAGTATCTTGATTTTTCATAAAAACATTAGCTTCCATTTGCTCCAATCTAATTTTGAAGGACTTATTCTCTTCAGTGAGTTTTTGAAATTCCTTTTCCATCTGGGCACTTTGGCTTCTTAAGGCATTCTCCTCATTGGCTTTTTGGACCTCTTTGGCCATTTGAATTAGTCTATTTTTTAAGCTGTTATTTTCTTCAGTATATTTTGGGATCTCCTTTAGGAGGCCGTTGACTCACCTTTTATGATTTTATTGCATCATTCTCATTTCTCCTCCCAATTTTTCTTCCACTTCTCTTACTTGATTTTCAAAGTCCTTCTTGAGCTCCTCCATGCCCTGTAACCAATTCATGTTTTTTTCTTGGAAGCTTTTGATGCAGGAGCTTTGCCTTCATTGTCTTCTTCTGGTTCTGTGTTTTGATCATTTTTGTTGCCAAAAAAAAAGATTCTATGATCTGATTGCACTTCCTCTGCTTGCTCATCTTGCCAGCCAATTGCTTGACTTCTGAGCTCTTTGCCACAGTAGAACTCTGCTTCCAGAGTGGAGAGAGCTGTGTCCCAAATTGCCAGGGTTTTCATAGTTGTCAGAAGTCTGAGGGATGTGCCCTATCTACAGCCACCACAAGCTCTGGCACACTGGCCACACACCCAAGACCACCGCCCAAGACAGCAACCCAGATACATGGAGGTCAAAGCAAGAGTGATTACCCTATGAATGGTAGCCTGGTCCCCCTGCAATCTGCAGGCCAGGAGCTCTAGAGGCAGCCATGCAGCTGCAGCTGCAGCTACCCTGCCTCTGTCACCTCTTGCCCATGGGGGCAGGGGCCTGACCATGCTCTTCTATCATCTAGTTCCAATAGACTTCCCTACTAACCTTTTACTTTCTCTTTGGTGTTTATGGGTTGAGAAGTCTGGAAACTGCCACAGCTGCCAGTAATTCATTCTCCTGAATTTACTCTGGATGGTCTGTGCTACTGGTTCAGGGCCTCCCCAGGTCTGGTCCCAGGTGGCTCACTTGGGACTGAGCTTGGCTCCCAATGTGGTGTGATAGACCCTTCCTGTTGGCCTGCCAGGGTGCCTTCAGCAGGAAATTTGTTTTTCTCTATCACCTTGTGGGTTCTGTAGCTCTGAAATTTGTTTAGAATAATATTTTACATGTATTGGAGGTGGTTGGTGCAGGAGCTCATCCAAGTTCCTTCTTTTACTCTGCCATCTTGGCTCCACCCCCTAGGACTGTTATTTCTTTTTAGCATACAGAAGCCATTGGCTATGAAACACTTTGAGACAAAGTGCTCATAATCTCCAAAACAACAATATTGCATCTGGGCATATTCACAGTACTGATAAAACCGTTGGGGTGCATTTCATGGATTTTAGATTGAATTAGACTCAAAGAAAAAGTTTAACTCATGTTTGACGGAGTATTGGAATATGCTATGGAGAATGGTATTTGCCTGACTTGTGGTTTTCTGCTCTAGGAATCAACTGGAGTCCTGACTTTTGGGTTTCTCAAGTGATTCAATAGGTCTAAGGAACCCTTACTCTTCTGTGTTTATTTATGGGTTGTCAGGAATAAAATGAGAATGTTTCTAGGTCAGACAAGCGATTATGGCTATTCCCTGATAAGAATTTATCCTAGGCTTAACTGGTAGTTTATACCTAAAAGTACCATCTAAAGCACTTACTCCTGATTAGTAAAAAACAAAACAAAACATAGAAAGGGGATATAGGATCTACTAGTATGATTGGCCATGTTAGGGATGAATAAATGATAAAGTCAAGTCAGGCAGGAAGCATAGTTGGAAAAGTACAGGCTTTGAAATCATAGGAGATCTAGGTTTGAATTCTTACTCTGTCACTCACTACTTGGGTAATTAATTCAAATTCTGAGATAGTTCCATGCTATAGGATTGTCATAGGGTGGGCAAATTTTAAAGTATTATAGATATGTGAGCTATTCTCATACAAAGGGACAAGAAGAAAAAGGCAGGGGTGGGGAGGAGCTAGGCAGAAATTTACAGGTTGGAATTTTTGTTTTTATAGCACAGTTCTTAATATTCCTTAAGATTCTGCAGTATTCTACCATGACTCACTACTATAAGAAAGCTCACCATCTCAACTTTCCCCTAGCCTCTTTTCATTTATTCTTCAAAAACTTCCTGAAGTCCTATCTCTGGGTATTTGCTATAGTCTGTTTTGATAGTGAGAGTTATTGAAGAATGTGGTAAAAAGAAATGTGATTCTTTTTATTTACCTGACAGACATCCCCACATGGATGATTCACTTTTCAAAACTGGATTGAAGTATATAGAGTTCTAGGCCTGGAATTAGAAAGACCTGAGTTAAAATCGAGCTTCAAATCATTATTAGCTGAGAGACCCTAGGAAAGTCATTTTACCTCTCTCTGTCTCAGGTTCTTCAAATGGGGATAATAATTGAAATTACATTATAGCATTTTTGTGGAGATCAAATGAGATATTTGTAAAGCCCTTAGAATAGTGCCTAACACATTGTAAGCACTTAATAAATATTTGTTTCCTTCCTTTCCTTCTTTGGTCTTTCACGTTCCCCAGGTAATATCACTGCTTCAGGTAAGAGGATTATAAAATGGATTTAGAATTGGCAGGTCAAAAGAAAGAACTGAAATGGAGTTTGGAGCTCATTTAGTTCAACACTTTCATTTTAAAAATAAGGAAAATGAGGCCTAGAGATGTCATTGGATAATAGATTTAAACCCGAAGCCACCTGGAGCTCAGAGGGAGTGAGGGTACTTGACCACTACTATACAAACTCAGAACCTCTGACTCCAAACCAAATCTCTTTCCACTGTATCGTACTGCCAAGTGAAGGCATGGATAACACTGGCTAGAACTGTTTAGGGATATATTTACCAGTAGACCTGTCTTATATCTGTCTTTCCTACAGTCAGAAATGAAACCTCCCTCACTGTCTTCTAAAATAAGATTCATAGAGCTTGTCTATTGGGCCATATTTACTCCTAAATGATAAGTGGTTGAGAATTTTCCCTAGTTTTTGGAAGACAAGTGGACAAAATCTAAGGAAGAAATGTAAAGAGAGAAAGAAAAAGACAGAGAAAGAGAAAAACAGAGAGAGACAAGAGACACATGGAAAGACAGAGATGGAGATTTCTAATAGTTGTGCTAAAGAATGCTAACTGCTAGTTTCTGGCACTAAATATAAACTCAGCAGACCTTCTTTATGTACTTGCACCTATAATTTACTTATGTAGAATGAAGTTCTAAGTTGCCAAGGGAGACAGCAAAGACACTTAAATGAGATTTCAATGCAGGTGACCTTTTTTGTTTCGTGCCTGTTTCCCACAAAACAACATTGCCTGGATGAATAGTTGACTAAGGTGGTGCACACATTGTAATCATGCATTCCTGGATACAATGCATTCATAACCCAGTCATCATTTATGTTAAAATTCGTAAGTAAGATTATTTACTTGCGATGGTTTGAAAGTTGAATTGATTAAAAAAGAAACCAGTGACTTAGCTACTAAATTTAATGGTTTGCATTTATGTTATTTAGAACATTTATTGGCTCACTCAATTGTGCAAAAAATGCCTTTTTCTAATTGGATGGTTACCTCCCCCCCCTTTTTTTTATGGTTAGTCAATTCAGTAAAATGAAATTAGTCCAAATGCTGATTGAGTGAATTAGGTTAAGTTGCTTTTCTTCTAGTGCTATCTCCCCATCGGATGTAGATAAGGGAACTTCATTTTGTGTCTGTAGACAATGTCAGCTTTAAAGCTAGTCACAGAAGGTGGTTGTTTATGTAATGAGAGATACACTCTGAAGCATCTATATAAGAATCAGTCCCCTTCTTCTAGATACCATGTGCCGAAAAAAAACCTACCAGAAGAAATTCATGGTTTAGCTTTTAAGAATAACATATTTCAGTGCAGAAAATAACCTTAGAGATCATCTACTTCGACCCAATAATTTTTACAAATGAGAAAACGAAAGACCATCAGTTATTTGATTATCCCAAAGTAAAAGTGTGTACATATCACGCTTACTATGGTCCTTTTATGAAATGTGATTGTATTTGGATTGTATCCTATATTGTAATCCCTAGCCCTTTAGCATGAACTAGTTTACATACTGTTTTCCTTCCTAGACAGCATGAGACAATGTACCTGGTTTAGGGGGAGGGTGGTGAAGAGTAGAAGGTAGGAGACTTAAGGCAAACTTCCTGCTGGGTAGCAGGTAGCCAGTGTCTCTGGAACAAGATCTCAATGCAAAGGAAGAAGGGAACTTTGTTGGAAGTTGAGGCATACAGAGTACCAAGAACAGAAGAAAAGTTTCATGTATGGTTATTTCTTTTGAGTGTTTTCTGAGTAGCCCCAGAATGGCCCAATAATGCAACTTTGTTACTTTTCTCCACAAAAAGACAATAAAAAGTAAGTCACCCCCATTTCAGTGTCCCCTCTAATGGAACAGATTTGGGAAAGTTAGTTTATATATGAAGAAGAAAACCTTGGTCTACCACGGACCACCATGATGACATTGACTCATGGCTATATTAACTTACCACGTTAATAGAAGACTCTACTTTCACTTCATCTTCTCCTTCACATTATAACTACAAACTGGCATTAGCCAATGTTTTAACACCAATGGTCTTTTCTGCTGATACCTACATTTTAGTAAGAACTAATTAATTACCACCCTCACAGAGCAGAATTCTCAAGTGTAAACCCATGGAGTTATAAAATATGTACAGTTTATCCCCTCAATTTAGCTGACTGTTACCTCCCCCACTAAATAAAATAGTATGGCTCCCTATTATCTCTAAGGTCAAATATAAAGTCCTCCATGTAAATTTCTTCATAACCTGATCCCTTCCTCCATTTCCCAGCTTTTATTCCTTTGAACCCCTTTAAGGTTGGAACTGATTTTGCTTTGCTTTGCAACACCAGAATTTAACGCACTACTTGGCACATATTTGGCTCTTAAGAAATGTTTGTTAACTTGAATAAACATTAGTCTACTTGCTGTTCCTCACACAGAATACTTCATCTCTCTTCTCTGCACCTCTGTACTGACTGTCTCTCATTCCTGAAATGTTCTCCCCCTGCACCTTCATCTTAAATTTCCTGATTCCTTTCAAGATTCAATTCAAATCCTACTTTCTGCAGGATGTCATTCTCAGAGGCCCTTTCCCACCTGCTATTCTATTCCCCTCTGAAATTTTAATCTGTGAACATTTTGCTTGTACTTAGTTATTTTCACGTTTCTCTACCATTTTATGGTATGATCACAGGCAGGGTCTCTTTGCCTTCCTTTGTATACCTAGGGCTAAGCACAGTTCCTGACAATATACTAAGTACTTATTAAATGCTTATTGGTTGACTACTGGCAAAGTCTGAATGCTTTATGAACCTTGCCTGATGCTGATGGTGCTGAAGAGATGTTTCTTCAGAGCTTGTACAACCATACAAGTATCTAGAAATTTAATACAGCAGTCAATAACATTTGTTAAATATCTACTATGTGTTGGCTTAAACCATAGAATTAGAGTTAGAAGGATAGCAGAGATTATCTAGTTCAAAATAACTATTTAACAAATGAGGAAACTCAGGAACAAAGTGACTTGCTTAAGGTCACACTGGTAAAGTCAATATTTGAATCTAGCTCTTCTGACTTCAAAATTAGAATGCTTTTCACTAAATCAAAGCACCTCCCATTTGGCTAGGAGTCAGGGGCTCCTGTATTATTCAACAAAGAGAAGATTTAGTCCATACTTTCAAGGAAATTATAATTTATTTTCTAATTAATATAGAGACCTAGAAGAATCATTTAAGCATATTAGAACTTTTCAACCTGTTCCTTAAGTAAGATATTTTTCTTACAACAAGAAGCTGATGTTAGTGACACATGTAAAGGACAATAATATTGGGGGCAAGAGGGAGGTCAAAGAAAGGATGGGGCAACTCTTTGTTGTTGGGTGGGGTGATTATAAAGGATGACAGAAAGAGAGCAGGACTAACTTATATTGCTTTATTTCTGCTTTCACTACATAGGATCATAATTTTTGTTCTTTGAAAGGTAGAATAAAAATAATGATTCAACAAGGAGTGGAAACCCAAGGTAAAATGGTAAGAGACCATCTATTTATACTAAGTAGAAGTCACCAAATCCAGACTAATGTCATATAAGTGTGGCAAGAGGTCTCTAGGGGTGTTCCTCATAGATTTACTTGTCCTTATGCTGGTTAATATTCTTATCAATGATGAGGATAAAGGTTTAGATGGTCATTTAAGTCAACACCCAGAATGATAGAATCAGGATCCAAAAGGACCTTTACAGGGAGAGAATTGCACTGAATTTAATATGAAATTCTAATGTGATAAATGTAAAGTCTCAGACTTGGGTATAAAAATTAACTTTATAAGCATATGATGAAGGAAGTATGCATATATAACATTTGTTCTGAAAAAATAATCTGATGTTTTACTGGACTACAATCTATGAGTCAGCAGTATGATAATGTAGCTATATATAAAGGCCAATTTATTTTTTGCCGGCATTAAGAAGGTTATGGCAAGGTGCTATAGTGAGTAGAGCACTGGCCCTGGAGTCAGAAGGACCTGAGTTCAAATCCCTCAGACACTTGACCCACTTACTAGCTGTGTGACCTTGGGCAAGTCACTTAACCCCAATTGCCTTGCCTCTCCCCCTCCAACAAAAAGAGTTATAAAAAAGAATGGTATGGCTTACCAGAATAGTGGAAGATTACGATCTCTCACTCTACTCTGTCCTTGTCCCTTTAAGACTTCTTCTCAAGTACTGACTGTTTTGTTGCTCAGTTCTGGACAATAAGGTTTAAGAATACCAATGATGAACTCAAAATGTTCAAAAGAGGAAAACCAGCATATTAAAGATCATACACACATATGTATTTTGTGTGTGCATATTCAATTCAATAAACTTTGAAAAGATTTGTAGATAAGTGCCTACTATGTGCCAGTCACTATATTTAACACTGGGGGCAAAAGATCATCTCTACCCTTAAGTGGGGAGACAACATGCAAATAAATATATACAGAGGAAGTTATATACAGGAAAAATAGGAAATAATTATAAAAGGGATAGCATTGGAATTAAGGGGGCAGGGATTAAGGAAGGCTTTCTATAGAAGGTAAAGGACATAAAAGAAGCCAAGTAGATCAGTAGTCAGTGCAGAGGAGGGAAAGCATTCGAGGCATCATGGACAGTCAGTGAAAATTTCAAGAATTAGGAGGTGGAGTGTCTTGTTAGTGAAATAGTAATGAAATCAATGGCTCTGGCTCACAGAGTATATGGGAATGTAAGGAGCAGGAAGACTGGGAATGTAGGGAAGACAGGTCACAAAGGGTTTTGAAAGCCAAATAGGACTATATGTTGATCCTGGGGTGACAGGGAGACACTGCAGCTTATTGAGTAGGGGTATGACATAGTCTGATGTGTTCTAGATTGGATTCCTTCATGCATGGGTTCAGCTAGATAGCCACTGAGGTCCCACCTTTCAAAAATTGCTTTTCTGTGATAATATCCTAAAAGATAAATGATAAAAATAATTACTGAACCATGACTATTGGTCTTTGAGTAAATGTTGAGAAAAGGAGAAGTGCCATAAGATTGAACGTGTTTAATTGTACACCTATTTTTTTTTCACAGAAGGAAGCTGAATCTTCAAAACCATGGATAGGTGAGTTTTGCTTTAACTCATTAAAAAAATGTCTAGAATTTTGCAAAGTAATAGGCCATTGTCATTTAAAAAGGAAAACAGTGAATAGGTCATTCTAGAATAACTTAGCAGACATACTAACTGGCATATTATAGAATCACATCTAGAGCTGGGCCTCATGGACCATCTAGTCTGTTGTCCCCCTCATTTCACAGATAAAGAAACTGAAACCAAGAAAAAAACTATGTGACTTGTCCAAGGTCACAAAAGTAATATATGGTAGAGGTAAAATATGAACCCAAGCCCTCTGATTCCTAAGGTAGCACTCTTTCTACTGTGTCAAAATGCAAGAAATATTATAGACATTGTATATTTGAATTTCAGCAAAACACATGGCCACACCATTTAGGGTATCCTAGTAGAAAAGTACATAGTATCTATAAAATTATATAGTTAGGTGGACTCAGAATTAGTTAAGATAGTGAACCCAAAGAGTACTCATTAATGGATTATCGTTAGCCTAAAAGTTAGCATTTAGTGAAATCTCCAGGAACCTGTTGGCCCAAGTGCTTTTTTCTCAACATTTTATCAATGATTTGGATCAAGGGACATATGGCAAGTTTATCAGATTTGTAGATGAATCACAGCTTGGAGGGATAGCTAACATATTGTATGGTATAGTTAGGATCCAGAAGGACCTTGACAGGCTGAAACAGGGGCTGAAACAAACATGCTGAAATTTAATAGGCATAAATATAAAGTTCTATAGTTGAATTTAAAAGAAACTTTACAATTATAGTATGGCGGAGGTGTGAATTGATGGTAGTCCATGCAAAAGAGATCTAGAGGATTTTAATGGGCAAGAAGCTCAAAATAAGTGTGATATAACAGCCAAAAAAGCTTACATATGAGGATTGCTAGCAAGAACTGTGTACATTTAGCTTGAAGAAGAGAAGACTCAAGGGAACATGATAGCTTTCAAGGGGTAGAGGGATTGTATTGATTTTGCCTAGTCCAAGAAAGCAGGACAAGGAAAAATTGGAAGCTGAAAAGGTGCAGTTTTTGACTCAATATGAGGAAAATCTTCCTAACAATTAGAACCACTTAAAAGGGAAATGAACTTTGAAATGTATAGGCTTCTCCCTCAATGAAGAGGAGGGACTTCTGAAGTGCCTTCTTACTCTGATAATGATTCTCCGAGTAGCCTGTAAAATGAATGAAGGTTAATATTGCATTCTGTATTTTATTTTGCATATACATTTATGTGTGCATGTTATTTCCATCATAGAAAATAAATTCTTTGAAGGAAAGGACTGCTTTATTTTTGTAATTATGTCACTAATTTTTGACACATAAGTGATTAAGACATGTTTGATTATACATGTGTGCATTAATGTGTATGTGAGTGTGTGTGCATGTGTGTGTTATTTGAATGAATGTAAGAGAGAGAGGTATCTTGTGGACCATTTCAAGAGCAGCTTTGTTTCTGGGTGATTCTAGAGGTTGCAGTTTAAAGACTGAAGCCAGTTTTCTTAGAGTCATAAAAAGCACTCCTGACCCTGCAGGTAATCAGTAACATAAAGGGTTAATAGATAGTTACAGCATTTCAAGGACAACACCAGAAATCTAGGTCCATGCCAGAGTGAATCTTCAAGCTAGGTTTGGAACCAGCACTGACCTCAATTTCTACAGTGACCAAAATTAACTTTGTCTTCTAAGTAGTTGGACCCTGAATGACTCATCCAAAGGAAAGGAGAGCCCACTTTCCCCCCATATTCTTAGGGCTAAGTCATTATAAACCAAGTTCTGGGTAGATGTGGTTTGGCAGCAATTTCCCTCATTGTGTACCTACCTGTTATTGCCTTGACAAGTATACAGAAAGTCCAAATGTTTAGGAAAAAGGTTATGAGAATTTCATTAAAATTGCTTTTAGAACACATATTTTTCCTCTGTCCTTTGCTCTCTCTATATATTATTCTTGGGAGATTATAACAGCCAGGCATCAATAAATCAGACTGACCTAACAGAGTCAGTGATTGAAAATTTTTTTTTTCATAAATTGAATTACAGTTTTGCCTCATTTTGTGGACCAAGTACATTCCAGAAAAGAAATTCTGAATCCCCAATCCTACTTTTATCTTTGATTTGCCTTATAAAATTTTACATACTCATAATTTGGGGAAAAATTGGACTCTAAGATATAATCATGTTTATGAATGTAGAAATAAAATCTTTCAAAAAGCGCATATTTGAGAGGAAAATGACAATTTTCTATAAAATAATGCTCAAAGTATGTCTCAAGATAGGAGATTGAAATGAGCTTTTAAAAAAATGTTTGTCACTATGACTTAAAGGTCTAAGAAAATAACCTGTAAACAGAACTATATTCATTTGGATTCTATCAAATCCCCTCCATGTTATCATGGAGGAAGGTGATCTACAATTCTTTAATGATACTCAGACATTGTTTTCTCATGGAAACTGGCTTTTGGAAAATGGCAGGTTGACAAGAGATATGGGAAAGAAAAAGATATAAACACAGTAGAGGCAATGATTCAAAATGAATCAATAAAAGAGCCAATGGGAGGGTAAACTAACAACAACATGGATCACAATAAAGAAAGTAAGGGGTTCACTGGTAAAGGATACATTTGCTGAAACATTTAGTCAAGGCAACATAAGATTCCATAAACTGAATCAGCAGGCATTGTATATTGAAACAATTCCTAAATTTATAAATGCCATAAATTTGGCTTTATTGCATTTCAGTGAAATGAGGTATCTGTCCTAAAGATCACTCACACTTCCCAAGGAGTGAGTGTCAATTTAGTGTTAAGGCCACATTGAGAGAGCCAGGGAGGAGTTGATTGCAAAAGTTTTTTTTTTTTTCTTGAAACTATTGTGTTGCAATGAGAGTATGTATGGCTATAATCCAAAGAAAAACACTTTAATTTTTTTGTTATTTGTGTGTGTACTGTCTGTGTCAAGTTGTCAATCCTTAGTTTCAGAAGTTTGGAATATTGGAGAGTGGAGGGGGAAGAGAGATGCAAGGGTTACTTGAGAGGTAAAAAATATCCCTTACCACGTAAAGGGGACCCGTCGCAAAGGGGAAACAAATAATTGTAATCTGTCTGGAATATTTAGGAGGCTTAGAAAGCATCTAGTATACTGATGTATATTTTTTTCAATGTGAGTGGAGGCTGCTGTGGGGACTTTGGACATAGTAGCATGGAAAAAAAGGCAATGGTTGCAATGAGATTGTGTTCTTGGTGCATACCTGACAAGACAGTAGAGCATAGGTAAAGATAAGTAGGGGCCAATTCTGTGAACTGAGGATACACAGAGAGTGAATCTGAATATGCTTTTAGAGATTGGGTTAACATGGGAAGTGGAGAGAGGACAATTTCAGAGTCTGAGAGGCCTTGACACTATGGGGTTTGGCCCAGAGCTCCTTCTGCAAAGGTGTAACAGTGCCCACAGAGTCAAAATTTGTCATTTGGTTCCTAGTCCCCACACCTCCTAGTACACCCTAGAATGTATCAGAGCTGAAAAATCAGTTAAGAAAGCTGAAAGGTCAGATTGTGTCTAGTATAATTTATGTGAATCAAGGGTAACTAAGTTCATCCTTTTGTTTTAGACAGAAGGAGAAGGAGAAGAGGGTAAGAGAAAGAAAAGAATGGCATTGGGCAACAGAGGACTGACTTTCCTATAAAACCCAGTAGAAGACTGACTGTCACCCTCCCTTTCCCAGTCAATTTTTGCTTAAAGAAATCAAACTAGGGGCAGCTAGGTGGTGCAGTGAATAGAGCACCAGCCCTGGAGTCAGGAGGACCTGAGTTCAAATTTGTCCTCACACACTTAACACAAAAACTAGCCATGTGACCTTGGGCACGTCACTTAACTCCAACTGCCCTCCCCACCCCCCCCAAAAAAGAAAGAAATCAAACTAACCTTACTTAATACTAGCTTAATCCAAAAGTAGAAAGGGAAATTAACTATGCAATTTACATGATATATAACAATTTAGAAGTAATGAGAATTATCAATTGTTTTGGAATATACAAACTACTTTCTTTTTCATTGCTTCTTTTAAATTTTATAAATAACTTTAGTCATACATTCAGCTAAATTCTGCTCCTTTTCTGAATCAGCTCTCCTTTTTGTCCTTGATCCCATCCCTGAATCTTCTCTAGAAGTCTGCCCCAATGATCATTCCTTATTTCTTTCATCTTCCATCTCTCCCTGTCTCATTGGTATGGTCCTTCTTCCTTTGAATATTCCCAGGTCTACCCTAATCTAGGGGGAAAGAAAAACTTTCCTTGAACCTATCATATTTTTTAGCTGATAGTCAATATGCTACAATCTTATGTATCTTCTACCTTTACTATTAAATCTCTAGAAAGCCCCATTATGTCTAGTTTTCTGTCCCATTTCTTGACTCCATGTTAAGTATTCTTCAAACCAGTGATGCTGGCTTCCATACATGGAATGTTCTCCCTCTTCATCTCTGGCTACTGACTTTCCTGATGTTAAATCCCAACTAAAATCCCATCTTTCATAGGAAATGTTTCCTAACTCCTCAAATCTAATGTCTTCCCTACTTTAAATACTTCCTGTTTATCCTGGATGATACCTTGTTTGTACTTTGCTTGCTTATTGTATCTCCCATGAGATTACGAACTCCTTGAAAGCAAAGAATGTCTTTACTTCTTTTCCTATTGCCAGAGCTTAGCATAGAGCCTTGCAAATAGTAGCTGTTTAATAAATATTTATTGACCAGTTGACATATTTTAGTAGTTACTGATATCATCACAATGTTTTCATAGTAAAACTTTATACATTTTTGGCAAAAAAAAAACCATTTAATTTCTTTACCTTTTTCAGATATCTTGAGAGTCAAAGTCCTTAAAATAAGACCTTCTCTTGCACAGACTTCTTCTGCTGTGCATACATGGTTTGGTCTGACTCTTTTCACATATGTACAGGCTAACTAGGTAGTATAGTGGATAGAGTTCTGGGCCTGGTGTCAGGAAGACCTGATTTCAAATATGGCCTCAGACACTTATTAACTTTATGACTCTAGGCAAGTCACAACTTCTATTTAGTTGATTTTCCTCATCTGTAGAAAGTGGAAATAACAGAATCTTCTGCTCAGGTTTTATGTGAAGATCAGGTGAGATAATAATTGAAAAGTGCTTAGCTGAGTTCTTGGCACTATATAAATGTTAGCTATTATTATTCGTATTATGTTCTCTCTAGTCTCATTTCTACTTTCTTTTACAAGACATAAGGAGCTGTGAAAGGAGTCTAAATAAGGCCACTCTACTGTCCTCAATGAAGAAAATAATTTGTCATAGAAATGTTTATGTTTTACATTTTCTATCTGTTTGAAGGCTTTCTGCAACAGAATCCTGACAAGTTTGGGAGATAATGTCTTAGCTGTTCTCACATGAAGCTTTCTCCAAGCTTGTTTTTCTTCCATTACTTCTCACTGTTTAATGAATTCATAATTCTTGTATTCTTTCATTGTCCTTCCACATGAGATTTCATGATTTTAGAGTTTAGAAACTTACACTGCTTTGGCTAGACATATCTTTTGATTGTCAAGGAGATTAAATGTTCACTGGCTACAATTTTTAGAATCTTTTGGCTTCTTTGTTTTGATAACTGATTTACAGTGATGTCAGACTTTCAAAGGAAATAGTGACTTCTATGTTGATGGATATTCCTTTATCCATTGACCTTTTTTTATTTGCTTAATATCTTGTTTAACTAATTATTAGTCTTTAATTATATTCATCTCTACATCTTTATCCTTTCTATATGTCCTTTACAAACTGACAAAATAATACTTCCACAAATCTGACCTACTCAAAAAACATTCAGTGACTCTGTAGTCTACAAGATAAAAAATAAAACTTCCATTTGTGGCCCTCCATAATGTGACTTCAGTATCCCATTTCAGCTTCATTTCATATCACTTTCCCTAACTGCCTGCATAAGCCAAAGAACTTGGACTCTCAGGTTTTCTTTGTCCCATCATCTCCAGTTCTTTTAATGTATTCTTTCTCCACCTTCACCTGCTGAAGTCATTTTCTTTGGGCCCAAATCTCAGCCAAGTCTAACACTAATGTGATACCCATAGTAGCTGTAGCAGCAAGCACCCCAAGCGCGTCCTCAGGGTTTGCTGCTCATACAGGTTCTTGGATCTGCTTTGTTAAAGGAAAGCAACTCAAAATGGGTTAACAAGCTTACTTTAATCAGTCAGACATATATCGTTTACCTTGTTCAGGAGAAAAGGTCAGCACCCCGAACCTCAAAGTATACAGGCATAATTATCAAGACAGAAACATCAAGTAGACAGATTTCCAAACTGTCCAACCATTACATCCATACCCAGTCAACATCTGGGTTTCCACATTCTGGGTTTTTCAAAGCCGGGGGACTCTCAACAACAGCTTCCCAGAATTCAAATCAAATCACAGAACACTTCTCAAAGTGAGTCCCAAAACAAAGCTACACATCAGGGCCTACATAGCCTTCTCCTGGCTCAGAAAATGTAACAACCTTATTGACTCACTGGCCAATCAAGAAGTATCTACTGAAAAACAAGCCTCCCACCCCAGGCTTCAGGTGCACATTAGCCTAGGGGCAGGGAAGATCTTTAAAATTTACATTTCCATTACA
>NW_027186304.1:68940260-69011668 GCF_028583685.1 Petaurus breviceps papuanus | reverse complement strand
TTAGCCTAGGGGCAGGGAAGATCTTTAAAATTTACATTTCCATTACAGTAGCTTCCATGAATATGCATATGTATTTCCAGTGTAGATTTGCAAAATATAATAAACTCTCTTCCTCAAAGGCAAAACCAAAATATTTATTTGGAACATCAATATTAGGAAACCAGGAGATAAGATTTATCAAGGTGCTCATCGCCAATCCAGGGAGCGCCAACATCTTAAGCATTCTGTCTGTTAGCCTCTACACAAACAAGTTCCTCTAGGCAAGTTCCTCCTTTGACTCTGCCTTGGTCTCCCTCTCTGCTCTGCCTCTCCTGCTCTATTTCAGTTATTCTGTTGAGCAAGTTCCCCCCACAATGGGCTCCATATGACTCAGACTTCATGAGACTCAGGATGTATCACAACAGTGAGGTGGGCGAGAGCTCAAAGCAGGTCGCATAGGTCTATTAATGCCAGGGAAGACCTTCCTATTACATTAACATTACACCCAGTTACCTTCTCCTCCATGAATCCTTCTCTGATCACACAATATAAATGCTCTTTCTCTTACAAAGCAATTTGTCTACAATTTTCTTTGCATCCTTCGCATATTCTATCTTGTATACATTTATTTTCCTACACATTGGACAAAACAGTATATTGAAAGCTCTCTGAGGGCAGGAATTATGCTGTCCTTTATCTTTGTGTCCCCTATACCTAGAACTATGCCTCACATAGTCATTATTTAATACATATAGTCTAAAACAAAGAAACCCTCAATTTCCCAGTGGGAATTGAAAAAAAGTTAGGAGATGTAAGCAATGCATCATATAAAGATTATGTTGTATAATCCAAGCCTCTTTTTTCTTCAATTAGCACAAATTATTAAAAGTTGAATTTGAAAAGAATATAGTGAATATTTGATTTTTCTCACCAAAGCAGAAAGCTAGAACAAATGAGCTTGAACTTCAGAGTTTAAATCATGCTCCATATTAAAGACATGAGAGTTTGTGGTATTTCTATCTTTAATATCTTTAGAGACTGGAGAGACATTCATGGTCTGAGTTTAGTCATCATAGGGTCTGGACTAGTCTGGAAGGGTAAATGCTGTATCACTTTCTTAGAATTAATCACATAGATATCCATCTCACATCCAGGCTTCTAGTCTTTGGCCAACCCCTGCTCTATTCCAAAAGGACTGAATCTTCTGATTTAGTTGATGTGAGTATTGCTTTTCACCTAGGTTGGGATTTTTATCCCTATTCTACAACAAAAGCTATCAGAACAGCAATGATTCCTGAAATGATATGCCATTATCTAAAAGAATCCTTTTAAATCAAGGAATATTGATAATACTTTCAAATATACAACACTAAAATTTCTGGAGCTCTAAAGCCATAATTGTGCCTTTTAATCCAATGGTTTCTTATTTTCTTTAGGATCAAATATAATTTTCTCTTATTGCCTTTTAAAGCCCTTTACAGTGTGGAACTAACCTTTCTTTCCAACCTTATTTTTACATCATTACCCTTCCTGAACTTTTCCACCCAGTCAAACTGCCTACTTTCTCTGCCCCACAAATAAAAATAAACCTCCAATTTTCATACCTTTGCAATGGTTGTCCCCTATACCTGGAATGTACCCCCTTCTCACCTCCACCTCTTAAAATGTCTGTTTATTTAAAAACTAAACATCTTGAGGGTAGAGACTGTTTTGTTTTTTTTTCTCTATCTCTGATACCTAATGCAGTGCTTACCACAACATTGGCAAAACAAATGTTGTAGATTGAGTGATCTGAGTGGGGATCAATGTTTAATACTGTCTATTTTTTTAAATCCCTGTCCCTATGGATGTCCCTTACATTCTATATATACATATATACCTATCTAAGGATATAGTCAGTCACTCAACAAACAAATAAGTTAAAATTTAAAAAACCCCACAAACCATGTACTAAAATTTAAGTTAACATTTATAACAAATGGGCCTAATTATCCAAAGGAAAAACTGATCATTTTGGCTTAATCATATTTTAGGGGGAGAGATTGAGAGAGAGAGAGAGAGGAAGGGAAGAAAAGAGAGAGGGAAGGGGAAGGGGGGGAGGGAGCTTTTTTAAAAGGTTATTTGTGAAAGAATTTTACAGAAAACCCCCTCCCCCACTTTTGGATTCTATATCATAGATGGTTAAGAAAACTTCATCAGAGCAATGGATGTCTGAAGCATCTGCATTGGCTGAGTCCTTGTCCTAGTGAGATGGGTGTTATAGTGAATAAGAGGACAGCAAGAAGGGTCTGACACTTGAAAGGTCTTTGACAGCCTGTGGCTGATTGCTGATAGTGTTTAGAATAGACTTATTATCAGCTTCTATGCACCTTATCAGGATGAACATGGCTCTTTGAAAATTAAAGTATATGAAAAAGGACATCTTGCATTTTGCTTCTGATAGTTTTCCCTAAACTGAACATTTTCAAAAAACACAAAATGGAGAAACCTCTTATCATTTAAAGCAGTTGTCCCCATCCCCCCATCTTCTTCCCCCTTCCTCAGTTGGAGCTTTATTCTCCTCTATGTTAGAAGAGATTTTTAAACCCCATCAAAAATCCAAAGGGTAGTTTAAAGACATATTGTTGGTATTATTTAAGGTTACACTTAGAAAATCAGCCCAGAGTATTTTTTTTTAATTTTAAACAAGGAGTTTCATAGACTAAAAGAAAAACATAAACAGCAGGGGTGGTGGGCTTTTTTTCCCATGTTTTTTTTTTAGCTCCCTTTGTTTGTTCCTTTGTTAATATCTTGCTCTGCTAGGTTTACAAATCCTAAATAAATAGAAATTAGTGCTCCTTACTTTGCAGTCCATTTGCTTTAGATGTTTGCCTTGAGGGACATTTGTGTATTCTACTAATGGCTGCAGCAGAGTGCTGTCTCATTTTCATTCTGGCAAAAAAAGGCCGTCACCATGGTTACAGTTTCATTTGCTAGAGAGAAACTGATGGCTGTTAGTGATCCCATCATAAGCAACTTCTGTCAGATTTCTTATCAAGTAGACATATTTTGACAAAGTGAAAGATAACACCATAATAAGAGAACTGAGTTGCTACTCTATGTAATGAACCATTTAGCATTTAATGAAATGTGAAACCACATTTTAAAAACTGAAGGTGGGGAGGGAAAGTAATATTTATAATTTACACACAAAAAAGAAATATTCCATCCTGGAATAATGATAGCCTGTTTTCTTTCTGTTGTCAAGGTAAATCTGGCAGGGCAACAGTGATTTATATTTGGGGGTCTTGCACAAGCCAGCATGCAGCTGGGGAGGGCTCCCAATGATGTCTAATAACTTTTAGCTTTGCCCATTTACCTTGGTTTGCCCCAAGGCTATGCCAGGAGCCATATACAAGGAGAGTAGGTGAAAAAGGCAAGATGAAAGTCCTAGCACAGCATTTTGCCCCAGCACAGATCACAAATTTGTCTAGTTCTCAATAGTGGATGTTCTTGTCCTAGAGCTGATGATCAGGACCAATTAAGCACCTTGTCTTTTTGTGCAGTGAGATGTTTCTAGATGATGGTCATGATATCTTTTGATAGTGAAGGAAAGACCCGTCTGTCCCCAAAGGTTTCCACTGGGGTCAAAACTGAAGAATGCAGTGGCATTCAGCATACTGGAAAGACCAAGATAAAGGGAAGCAAGCTTTGAAAGTAGGGAATTTTAACTCAGTATCAGGAAAAGAAGCATGACAATATAATCTATTTGATTATAGAGTAGTCTTCTCAGAAACTTGGGGGAAGGGTTTTTCCTCTGTGACTTTTGAAAGGCCTAGACTGAGTCAGCAGAAAGCTTCCTTTCCAGAAAAGTCTTTTTTGTTTCTGACTTTAAAGATTTATTTCAATCCCAAGTAATGAAGCCTGAAGTAGAAATTACATTTTGGAAAGGGGAAAATGATTTTCTTACACATAAAATAAGAGACCAACTCTCACATCTAATACCAACTCTGTCAGGACAAAGGTATATACACAGCTCATAAAAAACACAAGGCTTTCAAAGATTTTTAGTGAGTATGGGTAGCGGGCTGATAAAATATTGGAAGATGGCTTTTCTTTTTACTTTTTTTTGTTGATTGTGTGAGGCTTTCACTTCAAATTCAAGAAAAGATGTGAGACTGTACTGTGTTAAGGGTAGTACTATTAATTTTGAGCATTGAAATTTCTTGAGTTCCCTTTGTGGTGGATGAAGGAAGTTCTGTGACTAGAGGGAGAGCAGAGTTGCCCTGTGGAGTGGTTGAAAATGAATTCTCCCTCCTTTTCCATTTCTTTGCTTTTTTCTACTGATAATAACCAACAAGAGCCAAAGAAGGGATATAAAACCTGAAGCTGGTTTTGGAAACCACCAGATGTTGTATGTATCAACAGGAGATCAACAAATTAGCATCTGGTGATAGAAATCTGCATGTGAAATAGGGGGGGGGTTTGATGGTGTATTAGATTAACCATTCTTAACCTTTTATGTCTGGATCATAGACCCTTTTGACTGATGAAGCCTATAAACTTCACAAAATAATATAACATGCTTAAAAAGCATATATTAAAATTCATAGAACTACAAAGGAATCAAATTATGTTGAAATATAGTTATCAAAATATTTTTAGAAAAACAAGTTCATGGACCCCAAGATAAGAATCCATGTAATAGATCAAATGCATGCATAAACACACACACACATACACCTCCCTCCTTTTAGTTATACAGTCTTAAGGTTTCTATGAGTAAAGTGCTCACCCACCAAACATATACTTCAGAAAGCAATACCCATTTTTTATAAAATTGAAACCTTTGACCATTACACACTTCCCCAAGATGTGAGATTACAAGAAGATTGTAAAGTCACTAAAGCAATCTGCACCTTTCAAAAGAGATTTCTAAAATACATATAAATATCCCAGCATCTGTGACACAGTATTTCTAATAGGTGGATATGTAATATATTACTTGTTGCTCCAAGGGAGCTCTGGCATTTATACATGCATTGTAACTTGGATTTCAAGAAAGCTTGCAAGAAATATTCTCTGTAAGTAAGCTGATCTAATTTTGAAGAGATGTAATTTTATTCATTCAGGGGAAAAACAGGAAAAGTATCTTTCTCTCTTTCAGCATTTGCCTTGTTTACACTTGCCCATTACTCCATATCCCCCTATTTTGAAAAAATGAGGTTCAGTTTTGTTATGATTCAAAGGATATTATAAAGCAGCAAAGGAGTCAAATCTTCTTTTGAAATGTTATCTTATAAAGGTCCAAGTCATATGATTATAATAAAGGGTAACTATGCTCAATGTTATTGACTATGACATATGAATTTGCAATACAGAATTTCCTTAATTCACAAAATAGATGAGCTCCTAGAAAGTGGCATGTGAGGCGAAAATTTATTTTACCCAGTTTGAATTTTTTTTGCTTTTTGGAGGGGGAAAGTAGGACAATTGGGGTTAAGTGACTTGTCCAAGGTCACTTGGCTCATTCTGTGTTAAGTATCTAAGGCCAGATTTGACCTCATGTCCTCCTGACTCCAGGGCCGGTGTTCTATTCACTGTACCACCTAGCCCCCCCCCCCCAACACAGTTTGAATTATAAAGTGATAGTCAAAGGCTATTTATTAAAAGAGTTCTCTAATGGAAGGAGTTCAACACTTATGGTTAGGAAGCAACTAGGATGAAATGAATCAGATTTAGAGCTAGAAAACACATCAGAAGTTATTTAGTTCAACGTGCATATTTTATAAATGAGGAAGTTGAGGCCCAGAGAAATGAAGTGTCCTGCTCATAGTGCCCTGGGCACTAAGGGACAAAGTCAAAATTTGAAACCAGGTTTTTTAATGCCAAACCACAATTTTTCCCCACTACATCATAATATACACCGAAGCAAGAAGACGGCTGTATTTGGTATCAAAAGGGTTGTAGGCAACTTGATTATTGTCCCTAGGGCTCAGTTTCCTTCTGTAAAATGAAGGAGTTGGATTAGATGACCTTTCAGAAAACCTCTAAATCTATGTTCCTATGACCTCTAAAAATTAGCTTTCCATAAATGTGTAATATTCTGTGCAATACGTATTTTATACTTGAAGTACAAGCATCATCAAAATAAGCAAGACTCATCATATATGAAGCTGGTTATAAGTTCACTGAGATCCAGGAGATGGCTTATTTTTCCTTCTATCTTCCCAAGTGTTTAGCAAAATATTACCAAGATGTACAAACATAGCAAACACTTCATAAATGTCCAATAAATTAATAAATTGGGGTTATATTGCTCAGGGACAACTAGATGGTACAGTGGGTAGAGTGCTAGGTCTAGATTTGGGAAGATGAGTTCACATCCATTCTCAGACTCTTATTGTGTGACTTTGGATAAGTCATTGGATTTCCATCTGCCTCAGTTTATTCCATTGTAATGTGGGAATAATAATAGCACCTACCTACTTGAGTTGTTGTGATCAAAGGAGATAATATCTGTAAAACAACTAGTACAATGACTGGCACATGTGTGCCAGTTCATCTAATACATCATCTCCCTATTTCACATTCAGATTTCTATCACCGGATGCTAATTTGTTGATCTCCTGTTGATACATACAACATCTGGTGGTTTTTAAACCCAGCTTCAGGTTTTATATACCTTCCTTGGCTCTTGTTGGTTATTATCAGTAGAAAAAAGCAAAGAAATGGAAAAGGAGGGAGAATTCATTTTCAACCACTACACAGGGCAACTCTGTTCTCCCTCTAGTCACAGATCTTCCTTCATCCACCACAAAGAGAAATCAAGAAATTGCCCACACAATGTGGGCAATATGGGGCAGTTAGGTGGTGCAGTGAATAGAGCACCAGTCCTGGAGTCAGGGGGACCAGAGTTCAAATCCAGCCTCAGACACCTGACACACTTAATAGTTGTGCGACCTTGGACAAATCAATTAACCCCAATTGTCTTGCCTTTCCCCTTCCAAAAATTTTTTTTAAAAATAAATGAAGCGAATATTTTACCATATTTCCCCTCTTTACCCCTGTTATCCTCTGTAAGGTGGATGGAGCACAATCTCTCCCTCTACATTTCCTTCAGCTTTTAATTGCTCAGAGCTCAATTAATTTCACCCTAGGAAATCTCATTCTCTTATGCATAAACACATCCTTTCTAATAGCCTTCTATCTCTCTCCCAGTTCTTGTCTCAATTATCTCAGGAAAATCTTCCCTCTACTCTTTTCCTAGATAATGATGGAAGACAGCTTGGAGATCATCTAGCTCAATCCCATAATTTCACAGGTGAATTAAAACATAGAAAAGTAAAGAGACTAAAGTAAGGTCACATAGGCATTGATCCTGTCAAACAAAGGCTTTCTAACTTTGTCTGCATTCTTCCTACCAAATTTTATGTGTACATCTATTTATGGGCCAAAAAAAAGTTAAAATAGATAAAAGTTTTTTTTAATCTTCAAAGATTTATCCAGAATTCTAATTTTGGGGGTATTACTGATCACACATCTTTTTTGAGTATAGGTAGAGTGAAAATTCCAGTGTTTGTATTACAATGAATTGTACCAGAGGTCTGGGGCCAGATCACCATTGGCAGAGGGTGGGATGGTCAGAACTAGATAGGGGCCTTAAGAGAATACAGAGACCATTAAAGGTAACAAGCAAAGAGTATGTCAATAAACTCTAGCAAAACAGTTGGCAACAAAGAAGTAATGGAAACCATGAGTGAAAAGAGAACCAGTAGTCACAGGCCAAAGTCTAGGATCAGAAAAAGTAAAAATAAAACAGACATGTTATAGGAAAGGTCTAAGGAGTGTCCATACCTTATAATACTTTTGCATACTCGATATACTAGGAGCAAATATAAGCTTTAAAGGGTCTAGCTTGACCCCTGCATTTCCCTGATGGACTACAGTTGTGGGAGGCTCTGTCTTAACTCCAGATGTGGCAAACAGCACTGAGGAGAAAAGAAAAGCTGTGAATTTTTTTTATTGGAATTAAGCTTAATAAGAAGATCAGGAGACAATGTCATCAATATTTGGGTAATTTATAGGAGGGATTCTTATTAAGGGACATGTTGGACTAAAGGACCACTAACATACCTTTCAACTCAGGAGTTCAGTGACCTAAAATTCTTGAAAGTATCCATAAGACTATATCAACATTTCCACAAAACTCTCTTTACCTCCTAAGCAGTAACATTTAATAAATAAGAAAGGCAGCATCATAGAAGATAAAAGAGCTGGCCTTGGAACTAAGACGACCAAGATCCAAATCTTGCCTTTGGCCCATGTTGGAAATGTGACTCTAAGGAAGTTATTTAATTTTTCAGGGTACAAGGCAACTAAGACTTCAAGTTTCATAAGAAGGCACTGACTTATGTAGGTTCCTCACCCAGGAGTGGTCCATATCAATGAAATCACAGTCCCTACCCCTATTTTAAAATTCTTATTCAATTTTATTGTTTTTCTATTTAATTACTAATGGAAAATTGTTTTCTCACCCATCTATATTACAAAAGTATAGTATTTCTTTTTTTTTTTTTGGAGGGCAATTGGGGTTAAGTAACTTGCCCAAGGTTACACGGCTAGTTGTTTGTGTGTATGTATGTGTTAAGTGTCTGAGGCTGGAACCAAACTTAGGTCCTCCTGACTCCTGGGCCA
This sequence comes from Petaurus breviceps papuanus, assembly GCF_028583685.1. Taxonomy (NCBI): domain Eukaryota; kingdom Metazoa; phylum Chordata; class Mammalia; order Diprotodontia; family Petauridae; genus Petaurus; species Petaurus breviceps. The sequence continues at coordinate 69,003,013 of NW_027186304.1, read as the reverse complement.
GTGCTTTACTTACTGCACCACCTAGCCATCCCAGAAGTATAGCATTTCAACTAACATTATAAGTAGTATTATATAGAAAAATGGAGAGAATGTTAGATTTGGAGTCAAAATGCCTAAATTTGAATATTGGGTCTGCCATTCCTATGTGACCTTAGGCAGGACACTTTATTTTCCCAGGCATAATTTTCATCATTGGCACAATGAGGGACAAGTTCCTGATTGAGAAATAACCGATATGTACAGGCAATTTAGAAAAGAAGTTTCAATTATCATGATCCACATGAAAGAATTATCCAAAACACCAATAATAAAAGAAATATAAATAAAACCAAACTTTAAGGTTTTACCTCCTACATATCAGATTGGCAAATATGAAGATGATAAATATTGAAAAGGTTATAGGAAGACCAGTACTAATGCACTGTCAATGGAGCTTCCAACTGATCCAAACATTCTTGAAAACAATTTTGAAATATACTAAGAAAAAAATTTCTATACCCTACTTATCTGGCAATAGCCAGATAGCGGTCTGGCAATACCACTACTATGTATAAACATCACCCAGTTTTCAGTCAAAGAAAAGTAATAACTAAGCAAAAATATGTGTAGTTATACTTTTTGTAACTGCACAGAACTGGAAGAAATGTGAGTGCCCATGTTTGGGGAATAACTGAACAAATTATGGTATTTGGATGTGATGGAATATTACAATATTTAGAAAAGAAAAATAAAAATTCAGAGAATCATGGGAAGACTGATATAAACTGATACAAAGTAAATCAAAACATGAGGTCAAACATCATGATGACTGTAAAGATTTTAAAGGAAACAAAAGACTTTGGAATGTTGATCAACATAGTATCCAATTCTGACTTCACAGGTATAATGGTGAATTATTTTATTGCCTCAGTAGAGAAGTGGTAGACATTAGGCTTGGAATGAGACATATATTTCCATACATGGCCAATGTGTTGATTTTGTTTTGCTTCATTCTTATAAAGAATGAATTGGATGGGAGAAAAGGGAGTCAGAGGATATGACATATATATAAAGAAGAAAAGAGTACCATCATAATATGTTATTTTAAAAGGGAAAAAATAATGAGATTATACTTAAAGAGCCCTAAAATGCATGAATTTTTTTTTGAGGGAACACATATACTGTAAATCCAACCATGATTCATATTATTTCAAAGGGAAAAGTTGAAAACTCCAAAGAGTTACAAAAAACTGGCCCAAACAAGCTTTTAGAGTAAAAACTGATTGTATTTGTGTGCTGGAGCTTTCTATACCCTAGAAGTTTTACATTTATTGAGTACTATGTGTCAAGGAGAGGATCACTTTTTCTCCTCTCTCACACTGCTAGCTGGTTAGTAGCCAAAATAATATTTGACCAGATCCAGAGCCTGAGAACTAGGATTGGTTTTAGTAATTAGGATAGCAGCACTTTGGGGAGCTAGGAAAAAAAAACTGCAACTGTAACATATCATGCATATTATTTCCTACTTCATAAACTTGGCCCTAGTGGATTTTCACTTATTTAGCTCATTTACAATGATCACCTAGCAAAATACCTTAGGATCATAGATTTATAGATGGAATGTAATTTAGAGACCTATTTAGTCCCATCCACTCACATTATAGATGAGGAAACTAAAGCCCAGAGATGTTAAATGAATTGCCTATGCTCACATGTGGTTAAGTGGTAAAGCTGGGATTCGAACCTAGCTCTCTTAACTTTAAACTCTGGACTTTTCCTGCTGTGCCATACTTTCTGTTTAATATGAACTAAAAGCTTATTTTAACTCAAATGACACATGTACAAATTAGAGATATTTTTACTTCTCTGGTTTGCTTCCCAAATAAAATGATTTGGAAAATTTAGTACCCAATGTATTGTCACCAAATTTTATACTATGTCTAAGACTTCCAAAGTTTAAAGTAAAAGCCATTTGGTTTATTTAACTCTCTTGTTGCCTTACCCTATTCATTAATAACAGCCAAAGATTATAGTCTTACTCTAAGTCTAGTGGTTAGGTACTCCACCTAACACCAGAGGGTCCTGAGAGAAAATACCAAGCTCTCTATGGTTCTGAGAATAAATTAGTTATTCTACTCCCTTAGCTCTAGCCTTTTCTGATTTACACACTTCTTAAACTTGGATCCATGAACTTAATTTTTTTATTGTGACATTTCTTTTTTTTTATAACTATAATTCAGTATGATTGGTTTCCTTTGTAATCCCAAGTATTTTTACTTTATTCAAAAACATTATTCTGAGCAGGGATCAATTAGCTCCTGCAGTTGATTGTAAGTTCCTTGAGGACAGGGACTGTCTTTTGCCTCTTTTTGTATCCCCAGTACTTAGTACTGTACTTAGCAAACACTAGATGCTTAAAAAGTATTTGGTTGATTGATTATTGAAGGAGTCCCATGGCATAAAAAAAAGTTAAGAACCCCTGATCTAGGGATATTGTCTAGGGATTTATCCAATGATTTAAAATTCAATTACTTCAGCTACCACCAATTGAAAGACTAAGTTCTTTAGGCTTTCTGAATGCATTTCAGTGCAGTCCAATAATTTGAGCAGAGCATAATGGACTTAACCACACAAACCTGGTTTGGCTGTATACAGAACTTTATTCACTAAGCCAGAATTCCATGGAACAAAATTAAATATATCAAAAAGGACTACTATATGTTATATGCTTTTAGTATCTCTGAGACCCAGGCAACCTTTAATTGGCCAATAGGAAAACATAAAAATCCAGGAGTTCTCAAAAATTCAATTGTCAAAGGTGCTTCAACTCAGAACTTCTCCATCAGACATTCACTTCAAGAAAAAGTAAGATGTCCCGCACTTGCTTCCTCATTCATGGTCTCTTGCATTTGGGGGTCAATATTGTCAGTTGTTCAGGACTGGACACCTAAGTTGGTCTCTAACTTCTCAAGTACAGGCACCAACATAGAGGATTTAGACATGGATTCCTCCTCTAGGCAGCCATGTCTCAGCCTCTCTGCTCTGGTCATTCCTTCAGCCTCCTTTTCTTACCCTCACAAGCCTGGACCTACCCAGAATTCCAGTCTTAACTATAACTATCTCATCATGGAAAAACTGGAAGGGCTATTACCTTGAGTAGAGGTCACCAATCAATTCTCCTCATCTCTAGCAGGCAATGATTTACCAACACTGATTCCTGATTATTGCTTTGCTGTTCTGTTAACTTGCAGAATACAACACTCTTCCCTTTCACAAAGTTCCAGCTAGTTGCTTTAATATATAAATTAGTGGTCTTGGAGTCAGGAAAACTTGATTGAAATGATGAATATGCTAATATACTTACCAACTGTTAGAGCTTTTTTTTTAAACTTCTCTAAGTCTCAGGTTCCTGAGAGTCATCATAAAATGATGAGGTTTATTCTAGGGGTTCCTGAGATCCCAAAATACCAACACACCAGATCCTGCTGAATAAATTCAACTCAAGTCTCCTCTCAGCCAAAGAAAAGCAAAGTTTATTAAAAGTTCTCCATATTGGGTAGACTCTTAAGGAGTCTTGGTATCTGTGACACTTGCATTGGGCAAGCAGGCCAAAATCATCTGAAACAAAGGGAGTCTGAGCTAAATCATTCTCTGGCCTTCCTCCTTTCATGGAGGCAAGATGGGGTCTTATATACAGAAGGGTTGTGGGAGGAATGTAGGGGTGGTCTAGAGGAGGAGTTGGGGAGGGTGTTCAGGAAGAATCAATGAGGTCAGACTCCACTAATGAGTGATTAAGGGTGGGAAGTAAGTTTCTGGAGGCTAACTGGAGACAACAAACAATGGTAGGCTAGGTCAGTTCAAGGGTGTAACTGATTTGGGTTTTGGGAGGATCAAGGGTGGGGGCTAGCTGGATAATGGAGGACCAAGCTAGTAACAAAGGTTTGGGCAGAGCCACAATGAAAGGCATATGGCCTCATGCAAATGCCCTATGTGGGAAGATTCAAGGAGAGATCAAGGGGGTTCCCAGAGCCTATTTCCCCCTCAAACAAATGAGACCCAAATTCCTTTGGGATAAAGGGTGAAGGTCTCAGCTTCTGAAAGTGCTTCCTGCTGGCAAGGGCCGTAGATCTGTCCCTGCCTCTCTGAGTTACTTTCAAGGGGGTCAGACTTCACATTCAAGGGGTCAGACTCCAGAACATGCCTGATGCCAGGTCCAGTGGGATGGAGAACTTGGATTCAGTCAGAGGTTGGTATAGCCTGAGTGGTTAACTGGAGGTTGATGGCTTAAACCCTGGGGGAGACAAACCTGGCAAGGAGGCTAAGCAAATGAAGACCAAATAGACACCAGAAAAACAGAGAAAGGACAATTTCCCTGGTAGGAATTAAAGATGACTATGACAAGGCCAAAACATTGTCAGATATCCCTTTCCTTTCCAAATTGCTCAGTGGTCATTTAGCACATGGAAAGCAATAGCAGCAACAGAATCTAATAATTTTAAAAAAACAGGCAACTACCAAAGCCTGTTCTCTCCTTCCACCATCATAGAGAATAAGTTTTTTTTCTAGATTGGGTAAAGCTGGAGTGGTGGTCAATTTAGTTTTCAAAGTCTCAAAAGCTTTTACCTGGTGGTCTGGGCCCCACTCTAGACAGAATGAGTCAGGGCCTTGAGTAGCAAATTAATGGTTGCAGTCCCTCCAAAGCCTTGAGTTTAATTGTATATAGACCATGATGGGCAGACACTTTAGGATCTAGGAGTAAAAAGTGATGAGGTATAGGCTCTGGGAGCCTCCTTGAGCTCTCCTCGAATCTTTGAGGTACATGCTCTGGGAGACCCTCTTGAACTCTGATTAAATCATCCCATTTGATGAGGCATTTGCATGAGGCCATAAATGTCACTGGACCCAAACCTCTGTTACTAGACTTCCCACCCTTAAGCCTATTAAAATATCAATCCACCCTAGAACTGATCTACCCACCATTGTCTGTAGTCTCCTGGTAGCCTCCTTCAACTTCCCACCCTTAATCACTCATTGACCCTCCCCAAACTCCTCCCCTAGACCACCCCTACATTCCTCCCACAACCTTTCTGTATATTAGACCCCATCTTGTTTCCATGTCTGTGAAAGTGCCATAGAATAACCTAATACAGACTTACTCTGTGTCTAATACATGAGAACTTTTAACAAACCTTACTTTTCTTTGGCTGAGAAGACTTGAGTCAAATTCATTTGGCAGGACCTGGTGTGTTGGTATTTTGGGGGTATCCAGAGCAACCCTAACGCTCTTATTGGGTAACCTCTTCATTTTTTAAAACAAATGCTGGGATGGCAGAAATAGCTCACCCAGGAATTTCCTGATCCCAAACAATTGACTCAACTATCTCCCACACTCCTGAGGGAACATGGGGGACCTGGGATGCTTAGCTAGAGAAAATTAGCTTCCCAATTTCACCAACACATCCATTCCCAACAAGAGACATGGTAAGAGGAGAGCATAAGGAAGAAGTGTTCAAACAACAGATCCTCAAGTAGGCAGGGGACTGGGTATGTCTGGATACATTCCTTAGTTTCCCTTAGAACCAATTGGTTAAAACAGCGAACTTAGCCATAATAAAGTAACCTTATCTTCAGCCTCAATGCTTGCCCAGAGTTGAGTGAGAGGTGGCAAGGGTGGGAAGTTGCTGGACAAAGGAGGGCTAAACTAGTAACAAAGGTTTGGGCAGAACCACAATGAAAGGCTTATGGCCTCAGGCAAATGCCTCATGTGGGAAGATTCAAGGAGAGATCAAGGGGGTTTCTGGAGCCTGTACCTGATCATTCCCCCCTCAAACAAATAGGACCATTTGAGAGAATATGTATAAAGTGCTTTGCAACCATTAAATTCCTAGGTAAATGCTAGTTATTATTATGTCAGTAGCAGTACCCCCTGGCCTTATACATGAGGTTTCCCAAAGAGGGTAATCATCTCCCTTGCCATCTATATAATTCCATCGTGGCTTATTACCTTCTGTGTCCTAGGATTCAGTAAGCATTTATTAAGCACTAAGCTTTATAACTAAAATAGTGTGTCTCCTTCCTGGATTAGAACTTCCTACTATCTCTAGGGACTCTGGGGGAGTGCCTGCTTTCTCCAATTAACTCTAAGTCTCCACTGCTTCATCCTGGGCATCAAAACAGAGTTATTCAAATTCCTCTAGTCTATATTCAGAAACCTCTAAGAGAGATTGGGAGAAGGAACTATATATCCTTCCCTGCACTACAAGGAAGAGGGATTTATACTCTCTGCTACATTAGTAAATGTATGCTGAACTGAATGAGAGAATCATAATCAGAGAAGGGTAACTGGACCTTTGCCCAATTGCACCAAAGTTGAGAGATTGCTGATAGCATTTACATTCCTTCAATCATAACTTATACCCAGAAATCACTGAGCCTAGCACCCAACTAGCAAAAAATATTTAAAATAGGAAATTGCTCAAGTTCCTATTTCTTCATACATTCATTCACATAACCACCCATCACCGTGAGTCTTTCCCAGGTGAACTCTACATAATCCCATATGGATAGAGCTTGGGGGAAAGCCCAAGACTGTTGCTTTGGGGTGAGGAGCGCCTAGCCTAGGTTCTCTGTCCCCAACCCATCTTGCACACCTTGTATCAGGGGTGCCATCCAGCTTCTCAACTGAATTTGCCTTTAAAAGTTGATTTGAGGGTCTGTTTTATATTTCTTTCCACAGGAGCCATAATTGCTACCAGTTAATTGCTACTCTGTAAATTGGATGGTATTCTTACCTTCTCATCTTTAAATGTGTCCCTCTTCCTTTATGGGACAGTCTCTATGAAAATAATTAATGATAAGAAGCATTTAAATGGTGTATTTACATAATAGAAATTATAAATTTTTACTTGTGATTATGACTAATTATTCCAGAAAGTATAGGTGAAGATGATTTCCACAGGTCCAGGCTAGAAGAGAGATACAATATGTTTGGTCACAATTTTTCACTCATCCTTATGGCGTAGCTAAGAGATTGGAAGCCTCTCTATTCCTAATTCTCCAAAAGAAAAAGTAGGGCAGGAGAGTTTAGTTAGACTATTTAATGGTCTTGTGACCCTGTTCATCTCAGGAATGTACAGTATCACCCCAGAGTATGAAAAAAGATAAGGAGAGCTTTTGATAATCCCATTTCTTATTCTTCCATCTCATTATGATGATATATCTCACATAGTATATGTTGTTCCATGAAACACTATTCCAAAAATGTAGATTAAAAAGTACAGGTGATTCCTGAGGAATCTTTAGATACCTCTTCTACAGGGATTTAAGATTCTGTGTGAATATGAGCACTGTGTTTGGCAGTTCACTAAGTTTAAAATTCATTTCCACAACATCTAGGATAATTAGAGTTTAGTATGGGAAAGGGAAGTTGTGGTTGAGTCATGTTCTGGCTCTTTCTGATCCCTTTGGGGTTTTCTTCACAAAGGTACTTAAGTAGTTTTCCATTTCCTTTTCCAGCTCATTTGACAGATGAGGAACTGAGGCAAACAAGATTAAGTGACTTGCCCAGGATCACACAGCTAGTTTGAGGCCAAATCTGACCTTACAGAGATGTCTTCCTGGCTTTATCCAATGTGTCACCTAGCTGCCATGGAAAAGGGAAGTAGTGATTTTCAAAGCTTATGACTTATGAGTAATTATTTTATCTATCTATTTATTTATTTATCTATCTACATATATGTGTGTGTGTGTGTGCATGTATGTATATTAAGTTTTCCAATTTTTAACAATGCTTCCTGTCATTTAAACATTATTCTGCCAAGGCCAGTGATTTTTCTTTTTCCAGATTCCTTTGGAAATCAGTTCCTTCTGTCCTAATTCTGTGGTCAACATTAAAATGAGTAATAATTGACATTTCTGTAGGGTTTTAAGGTTTTTCCATTCACATTAGGAATATTATCTAATTTGATCTACTCATCAACCATGTGAGATGAAGACTTTTTTTCATCTCCATTTTACTGATGAAGGAACTGAGGTTTGAAGATGAATGACTGGGAATCACACATTTGGTAAACATATAAAGCTTCTTTTGAACACAGTTCTTACTACTTCTAGGACCATTTTCACTATACCTAGCTAAAATATAAAACCTGCAGTGTTTTTGTGGCTCTAAAATCTTTGATTTGAAATCTGGTTTTCTATCAGGAGAATGAAATTGGATGTTCAAATAAAAAATTAACCAGAACCACATTTCATTCTGTGGTTTGCACTTTATGACTACTACACAAATATAGAGATATTACTCTGCAGGCCACAGTTGTTGAACTTAATACACACATCATGATGAACAATGGCTCCAGTTTGATTTAATATTGAGTAGCTGCAGAAGCAGATTTGAAAAATTATCCTAATCAGAAAAGGTAAAATTGAGATAATTTAAAAGGACATGCATCCACAATATTTACTGAGATCTTGCACACAAATAAAAAAGAAAAAAGAGACTTGAAAGCACATGAGGATGCACACAACACACACACGTGCTCACATACACACATATAGATCTGAGCTGAAAAGGCAAAAAAAGTATTAAACCAAAAATCTGCTTGAAAGATGTCAACATCACACTGTCTGATTGGCATTAGAAGGGGGCAGAGATGAGAGAACAATCATGTCAGCATCGAAACACAGTTTTACTTCTTGCTAGGTTCAATCAATCAATCATTTAAGTCATTTCGATAAACATCTGAGAAACACCTACTATGTTCAAGGCACTGTGCCAGGTTTTGGGGATATAAAGACCAAAAAAAGAAAGTGTGACTCCCTGTCTGCAAGAATCTTCCATTCTTCTGGAAGGAAGCAATATATTCACAGATAAGTAAAAACAAAATCACTTTGGAGAAAGAGAGAAGACTAACATCTGAGGGAACAGGAAGGTATTAGTTGAACTGAATCCTGAAGGCTGTTAGAGAATCCAAGAGGGAGAGCATTTTGGGTGTGGAGTATGCTATGCAGCCTGGTGTGGAGAAGGGAAATAAGATATCATGTATGGAGGCCAGAAAGTAGGCCCTATCAGCTGGAAAAGTGTAACTGAGAGAGAGTATTATGGAATCACTCTGGAAAGACAGACTGGATCCAATTTATGCAATACTTTAAATGTCAAATGGAGAAGTTTCTATTTTGTACTAAAATAAGGAGTCATTGAAACTCCTCCAACAAGAGAGCAAAAAATAGGGGGCGGAGCCAAGATGGCAGAGTAGAAGCACGACCCTCCCGCAGCTCCGGCTTCCACCCTCCCCAATCCATGTAAAAAGGGGACTCTAAACAAACTTTGGAGCTGCAGAACCCACAAAATGACACAGAGAAGCTAACCTCCCACTGAGGACAGCCCGGCAGGCCGGCAGGAATCAGCCAGAGCAGCGCTCTGGGAGCCGAGCCCAGCCCCACGCCGAGGCTTTAGCCCCAGGGTGGGCCTGACCAGCCAAGGGATTCCAGATCAGCAGCAGCTGTGGCCGTTTCCAGATTTATCAACACATAGATGCGAAGGACAAGGTGAGAGGCCAGTGCATTCTGGACTTTGGGACCCAGGAAGTGGGAGTGCGTGGCTTTTACCCCCGGGGCGAGAAACCGCTGAGAGGCCGGCACAGCCTGCCAGCACCACGTGGGGGCTTCAGCTCCTGGCCTGCAGAGTGTAGGGGGACCAAGCACCAGTCTGAGGGGTCATCGCTCTTGCTTTAACTTGCTTGGATCTGGATTGCAGTCTAGGGTGGAGGTCCTGGGGTGTGTGTCCAGCTTGCCAGAGCACATGGAGACCTCAGAGAGGGCACCCATCTAATACCTCTGGCAGCTGAGAAAACCCCAGCGTTTGGGACGAAAACTCCCCTGTCTGGTGGCAGAGTCCTACTGTGGCAAAAAGCCCAAAAGTCAAATCATTGAGTGGCAAAATGAGCAGGCAAAGGAAACAAAGCAGACAGAAGATTCCAACATTACACTCCTATTTTGGGGATAAGAAGGAGCAAGGCATGGAACAGGAGGAAATCAGTGAAGTCAGAACTCCTGCACCAAAAGCTTCAAAGGAAAATACAAGCTGGTTACAGGCCATAGAGGGCCTTAAGAAGCAGATAAGAGAAGTGGAGGAAAAATTGTGAAGAGAAATGAGAACAATGCAAGAAAATTATGAAATGAGAGTCAACAGCCTGACTGAAGAAAATAATACCTTAAAAAACAGACTGACTCAAATGGCAAAGGAGGCTCAGAAAGGCAATGAGGAGAAGAATGCCTTAAAAAGTCGAATTTGCCAGATGGAAAAAGAATCTCAAAAGCTCACTGAGGAGAATCATTGCTTCAGAATTAGATTGGAACAAATGGAAGCTAATGACTTTACGAGAAATCAAGATGCTGTTAAACAGATCCAAACAAATGAAAGAATAGAGGGCAATGTGAAATATCTCATGGGAAAAACCACTGACCTGGAAGATAGATCCAGGAGAGATAATTTAAAAATTATTGGACTGCCTGAGAGCCATGACCAAAGTAAGAGCCTGGAAAGCATCCTCCAGGAAGTTCTCAAAGAAAACTGCCCTGATGTTTTAGAACGAGAGGGCAAAATAGAGGTTGAAAGAATCCACCGATCACCTCCTGAAAAAGATCCCAAAAAGAAAACTCCTAGGAATATTATAGCCAGGTTCCGGAATTCCCAGATTAAGGAGAGAATATTACAAGCAGCCAGGAAGAAACAATTTGAATATTGTGGAAACACAATCAGGATAACCCAGGATCTGGCAGCTTCTACACTGAGGGATCGAAGAGCCTGGAATGTGATATTCCGGAGGTCAAGGGAGCTGGGATTAAAACCAAGAGTCACCTACCCAGCAAAACTGAGTATCCTGTTTCAGGGGAAAATATGGTCATTCAGTGGAATACAGGACTTTCAAGCATTCTTGCTGAAAAAACCAGAGCTGAATAGAAATTTTGACATTCAGATACAAGAAGCAAGAGAAGCGTGAGAAGGTAAACAGGGAAAAGAAATCATAAGGAACTTATCAAAGTTGAACTATTTTTTTTTTAAGCAATTGGTGTTGAGTGGCTTGCTCAGGGTTGCATGGCCAGTTGTTGTTTCTGGGTGTGGTGCTGGGTGTCTGGGCTCGGATTTGATCCGGGTCATCCCGGCACTGAGGCCGGTGCTCTTGCTTGCTGAGCCACTTGGCCAAAGTTGAACTATTAACATTCCTACATGGAAAAACAATAATTGTAACTTAGGAAACTTTTCTCAGTAGTTGAAGGGATTAGAAATATATATATTATATAATATATATATTATATACAATATATATATGTGTCTTTATATGAGGGTATGCAGGCATATGAATACATATGTGAATGTGTGCATATATGTTTACAGGTATACATAGATAGAGGGCACAGGACCAATTTAACAGGAAGGGATGATACTTAAAAGGTGAAATTAAGAGGTGAGAGGGATATGAGAGGAGATGGGGAGAGACAGAGTGGGGCAACTATCTCATACAGAAGAGGCAAGGGAAAATGGTTACAATGGAGGGGAAGAATAGGAAGGCAAAAGGGAATGGGTCAACCTTATTCCTATTGAATCTGGCTTGAGGAGGGAGAGAAATACACACTAAATAGGGGATCTCACCCTCCAGGAGAATAGGGGGGTAGGGGATGTGAGGGGGGATGATGGAAGGGAGGGCAGGCTGGGGGGGAGGGAAGTTGGAAGCACCCACTTTTGAAAAGGGACAGGATCAAAGTAGAGAATAGAACAAGTGGGATGTGGGATAGGAGGGAGGGAAATATAGTCAGTCTTTTACAATATATCTGCTATGTTATTGTTTTGCATTAGCCACACATGTACAACCTATACTGAACTGCTTATCTTCCCAGTTAGGGTGGGTGATAAGGGAGGAAGGGAATGAATCTGGAATTCAAAGTTTTAAAATCAAATGTTTAAATATATATATATACTATTATCAAAAAAAAAGAGAGCAAAAAATATTTACTGAATGCTTTCTCTATTCAAGATACTATGGGAGATGCAAAAATGAACAATATTCCAGCCCTCATGGATCTTACAATCTAGCAGGAAATAAAGAACATATGGCAAATAGCTCTGGAACTAACAGAAAATTATGTTTATGTAATAAAAGTACAGCAGAAACTACTCTGAGAGTTCAAAGGAGGGAGAGATCATATGTACTTAAAAGTGCCTATAGGGAAGCTATTAAAGCAGCTAGGTGGCATAGCAGAGAAAACATGGGCCTGTAGTTAGGAAGCCCTGAGTTCAAATCCAGCCTCAGACCTTACTAGCTCTGACCTGGACAATTCACTTAACCTTTGCTTCTGTTTTCTCTTCTGGAAAATGGGAATAATAGCACCTACCATCCCCCCACACTCCCTCACCCCTGCTTGATGTATCCCCATAAGCAATAGACTTTAAAAAAATTATTAGTTGTATTTATACACACACACACACATATACTTAACTGTGTAACTGTAAATATGTCAAAACCTTGTTGAGCATCAATTTCTTAATTTGTAAAATGAGCACTTTGGACCAGAAGATCTCAAAGGTCATTTTTGTCTCTATGCACATATATTTGAACCATGGGATTATAAAATTTATTTTATGAGAAGAATTCACTCAGATTACAAGAAGTCAATTGTAACTTCCAGTTCAGAAGACAGGTCCCTAGAGATTACGTAGCAATGCATTATTACATAGGCATGCTCTTCTTGCCAAAGCCATATTTAAATGGCAATCAGTTTAAATAAAACTCCACTTTTCTCTTAGCTGTTAAGTGATCACCTTTTGGTCTGAAGTTGCATTAGTTAAAATAATGAAAAAGTGAAGAAAATGGGGATAGAAACTGAGTGGTATTAACAGATGTGATCTCATCAGGGTTCCATTTGTTAAAGAAAAACATTGAATATTAATTAAAAGTTAATTAGAACTAATTGCCAATTAGAAAGAAAAAGTAATTTGAAGCTACCAATAGCCTTTCTATTATTATTACCTTTGAGATTCCTCCACGTAAGAGGGTCCCCTAGCACAGTATTTTACTTTCCTCCTGCATTTCTCTTATATCTTGTACTGTTAAAGTTTGTTTCATGGGTTTGAGTACAGATCAGGATTTTAAAATATCATTGTTGAGTTTAGGGTTATCTGCCAGAACACATCAAAGAGAGGAGACATAAGGACCAATAGAAGGTGGTCTTATTACTGATTTTTATAAATGCTAATATTTTTAATGTTTAAAAAGTTTTCTTCCCATGACATTTTCTGATAACTCAAGTAGTATTCATTACAGTGGAATCTTAAAGTCTCTGGTGGACAGTAGCACACAGGGAGATAATTTTCAAATGGGTGTGTGGGAGGATAGTTGGGGGGAAACCCAATTTTCTAAATTTGCCTGGGGCACTAAAGAGGCTTGTCCTTAGCTTTGCATAGCTGTATTCATCCTGTACCTTAACAAAAGGTGTGCTCTGCACATGACTAAGGGGCCATAGCAGACATTGAAAATGACATCAGAAGCTTTGAAAGCAATAAAGCATAGAACTATTAGTTTTTAAAGTATCTTCTGCCTTCTTAAATTCCCCCTGTATTTATAGGACAGATGTTGCTTGAGAGGAGGTAATGCTAGTTTTCATTCTGTCAATATGATCTCCTACTGTTTGGGAAAAGATCACCTTGCAAGGGAGAAATTAACTCCATTACTTACTTGGGACTGGGCTTCTGTCATCAAAATGGGTGCAACATTTGGTGAAGTTTCAAGAATTAAGAATTGCTATTTAAAATTAATGATAAGGGGAGGCCAACTGGCTCAGTGAGTAAGAGCATCCTCCCCGGTGTCAGGAGACCTGGGATCAGTTCCGGCCTCAGATACTTGGCACCCACACACACACACACAAATAACTGGCCATGTAACCTTGAGCAAGTTACTTAGCCCCAATTGCTTTAAATAAATAAATAAAATTCAATGCTAAACTTCAGTCCAATAATTCATTTCCTATACATTAGATCACTGATCCATGATAAATGTTTGTTTGTTCACAACCTGGACAGGATGCAAATCATTAACCTGATTTAAGTGATATCCCTCACTCCCATATCCAAAAAGATTTCATCATCTTAGAAGATATAATACTTTATATTACAAAACTTTTTCTCCCCTCCCCATCTACACCATAATTTAAAAGGAAAATTCTTACATTCATATGATTGAATTTAAAAAGCATTTATTAAACACTTACTATGTGCAAACATTGTGCTAAGTTCTGGGAATAAAAATACCAAGTAGATGAAAGTTTCTGCCTTTATGGAACATATATTAAAATAGTGAGCTGTAACCCTGAGTTAAAGCTGATTTGCATGGAAATCACTTTATTGGCAGAAACTGATTACTTAATGTCCCTTGCCTGCATAAAGAGAATAGTTACTAAGAGCTTGAGAAGGAAGATAAATTTTGGTCTTCTGACTTCAAACTTCAAAAAAGAAAATTCGCAATTCCAGATTCTCTTCAGGTCCCTGAAAGGAGAAAAAGGTTCAGTTAAAAAGCCAACATATGGAAAGATTGCCACCTTGATCTTGTCCTTGTATCTAGCTTACTGCAAAAGAGACTTCAGGGAATTTCCTCTTAGATGACATAAGACTCTCTAAACAGAACTAGGATATTATTCTCTGAGAGCTAATTCACTCTGCATATTGTCTGGTATATTCTCACTTGCTGTATTTTCACCTGTATAGATTTTCTGATTTGTCTTGGATAAATGGGTTTATTTGCTATTCACTATGTGTATTCTTTGCTTAACTGGCATTTGGTGGGAAGAGTCAAACATTTGAAATTGAGCTTGGAACACTTCATCTCTGAGAAGGGACCACTGGAACTCAGCTTGAACCCAAAAATTATTACTTGCAGGTGTGGCCTCCCCACCCCTGCCTCTAGGCTAACAAAATTGGAGAGGAGATAGATATAATTCCAGCTTAATACCCTCTTTCTCTAAGTTGAACAGTGATCAGCCTCTTGTCCCAAATTCCTGCCAATCCTTCTGACAAGAATCAAATACTCCCTTGGAGAAGATTGAAGGAGGCAACTAGAGATATTTATATCTTTTTTTTTTTTTTTTGCTTCTTGGAGGGCAATTGAGGTTAAGTGACTTGCCTAAAGTCACATGGTTAGTAAGTGTGTCAAGTGTCTGAGGCCACATTTGAACTCAGGTCCTCCTGACTCCTGGGCCAGTGCTCTATTCACTGTACCACCTAGTCACCCTGAGATATTTATATCTTGACAGACTCATGTAGAGACATAAAACCACCATGCATAGCACATAATACCCACAATAGGGAGAAAACATGCAGGGGACTGGTGGCTAACAAGCGATATTTTGGTTTGGAAAGTAACAATGATGGTGGATGTGGCCTTAGAGAAGTAGATTGGTCTTTCATTTCCATAAGTAATGTTGGTATTGATTTAATTATGATTCCAGAACTGGTAGTCAAGTGTAGAAAGAAGAAGAGAACCATGCAGGGCATTTGGAGAGATGCTCTGCAGGGATTAAAGATGGCTGGGACCTGTCTGAAATAGCAGGCATTCTGCAATTAGTTTTGAGACTCACTCTTGAAGGAATTATAGTCAAGTTTCTACCCATATAATTTGAAACTTATGAAAGTTTTTAACTGCTCTCTTTGTAAAATACAGTGTTAAGCAGTCAATTTGGATTTTTTCATCTTCCAAATTTTCTCACGTTTTCGAACTTTCACTTCAGTCTTCTTACTGAGGTTATGCTTACAGCATAAGTTGTTAAAAATCAAACCTTTCAGATATCCCATTGTTGGCCTACAAAATGTATGATCTAAGATTGATGCTTTTCAGTACATTAAGTACTCCTCTCTCTAGCCTAACTAATCATGCCCAACTCATGCTCAGCTGATCAAATCCAGGAATGCTTTTGGTTATCTCAAAAAAATAGTTCAAGTGACCTTAAACCCTTAGTTTATTTTGCTCAAGTATGTAGAAAGAACGTTTCTAACAAATTCATTTCACCTCCATGAACCACAGGTTTCTCATTTATGAAATGTGAATGAAAATAATTGCATAAACTTCTTCACAGTGGTACAGGAAGAAAACTATAAACCATAAAGGACTAAAGTGCTACGTAAATGTAAACCATTACATTAGAGGAAATGTGGGCCTGAATTTAGTATAGAAATAACCACCTGTATCCTGAGGATATAAAGAGAACCAAAGGAAAGCTACTAGAACACTGGGTGAAACTTCTGCAGTGAACCTATGGGAGGACATTTACAAGAATCTCGCAAGATGGGCAAGAAGAGATGGCTTGGGATTTCCAGTGTTGGAGGGAATAGCCACCTTGATGAGATCTCAGAGGCGTTGCTGTTTTAGAGAAATAATGCCTTTGCATATTCAATATCTAATAGAAGTAAAAATAAATAGTACTTTTGCCTCCTCATGTCCCACTTCCTAAATCCTCACATAGCAGAAATAACAAATACTTCTGAAATATAGGAATATTTCTTTTTTCATGGACTAGCTTTGCACTTCTTAATGTGAGATTCCTGTATTTAACTTAGAGTGAGAAAAATGAAAAAAAAAATTCCCTTTTAAATAAATTTAGCTAAAATCCTGGAGTGAATCCATAATTTAAAAAACTTGTCATTTATAAGATTGTTAGTATGGCTTGACTATTAGGTAGTTATAAGAAAGTTATACAATAAAGAGAAATTTGCATTACACAATCTAGAAATTTCACCCTTACCTAAAAGTGTCATCAATGCATTTTAAATATAGTGTAAAAAAGGTTGCTCAGATGTTTTTAATACATGAATAATATTTTTTTTGCCTTGGGGACTGTAAGAAATAATTACTATTTAACCTGTAATGAATAAAGGAAAGTAATCCTTCCTCCCTCCCTCCCATTTTAAAATCTTCATCTTTTGGAACAGATTTCAAGAAACCTTAATAATGTGATTTCTAAAGATCTAACCTTTTCTAATGTGGGGTTCTCTCATCAAAATAAATTATTCTTTAATAGCCTGTGCACAGGAGGAAATGAAATGACAAGTAGCCCATCCAATCCCCATTCTAGAGAAATCCCCCTGGAATTTATAAAGAAAGAATATATTCTTCAGGATATTTCCCAGTGGTTCAAGATCTATAGTTGGAAGTGAATGTCTGAAATTCAGTTACTGCATAAGAGATTGGAAAGTCTTAAACCCATGTAGAATTAAAATTATTTAATGGAATATAAAACAAGATTAAAAAAAAACAAAAAGAAATGTTCCTCACTAAAGCACATTTCTTAACTTGAAGGATTTACAGAAACAACTGTAGCATGTCAGTTCCTCTGACTTGACAAAAATGTAAGTGTGCCTGGACAATGTTGCTATCTGATCAGGGCTTCCTCCCTCAACCTAATCAAACATGGCTGCTGATCAAGCCACTGCGACTGCATTGTTTTTGGTATCTCTTTTCGTCAATGCATTTGCAATACAGTAACCTTTGCAAATGTGATTTTAACATCTTAATTCTTCTAGCTTCTTATTTCTTTCATGAATGTGCTTCCTTCTTTTGTTATCAAAGGCAGTCAAGTTCTGATTTTCCAGGTTAATGGAGGAGAATAGTGACATAAATAATCTATTCACAGCAGATAATACCAAAGCCATTTATATTTATCTTCAGATTGCACTTCCTGTGTTGTTTTTGTTTTTCCCAGCAGATTTACCTTCCTAATTATGTTTTATTCAAGCCAATATTTAAATTAATCTGCAGTCCCTGAGCACACAACAACTGAGGTGGCCCAGAAGCAGGCAGAGTGGCAGGGAGAAATTAGCTCAAGATTAAATATCTGCTGCATACAATCTACAGTGGCTTATATTAATTGCACACCTTTATAGAACACTTTACATACATTATATCATTTGAGCCTCACAACAACCTTACAAGGAGGATACAGCAAGTACATAGAAAGATTGTTCATTTCATCTCCATTTTGCAGACAGTCAGAGGCACAAAGAGACCTCTGGAAGGTCACATAACTAGCATTGGCTTACCCACGTAATTACTCTGACTTCCAAACCCGTCCTCCTTAGAACACATTACCCTAAGAAGAGGAGGTGTGTTGTGTAGTGAAAGAAATTTGGAGTTGGAAAGTCTAGATTATTATGCGTACTAACCATGTGACCTTGAACAGGTTATCTTCCTTTTCTGTTACTTCATACCATGTTGTACTCAGACAGGATTAGGGTTTGTCAGTTTGTTTTTCTTAATTCAAAATAAGATAAAGTAGATAAAGTATTTTTAAGTTATAAAGCACTGCACAAATGTAAGATGAAATTGTTATTATGATTGTTGTCATTTTTATTATGCTTCCTTCTATGTGTGAATAACTAAGAAGTGATCATAATTATTTTTAAATTTTCCTTGGATACTTACCCTCTATAGACTGTTCTTATACAATGCTTTTCCAGGAACTCTCCAATTATTCTCCCTATCCTTTACATCTGTCTTTAGCATTTCCATTAGCTTCACTTTACTTCCAAATTATTTTTCATTTGCTTTATGTTTCCCTGTAGTGCCAAATTGCACACACACACATCAGAAAAAAATGGTGTATTTTTTTTACAGTAAGTTGTGACGTCTTTTTTAATGATGTTTTTTATTAATTTATTGGTTTGTTTGCCAAGCAGAGACTAGAATGACTAATGGCATGTTAGTGAAACCAGTATTTACATTTGACAAAGGATACCACAATAGCAGAAAATTTTATTGTTTTGTTTTCTTTTTGCTTTTCTCTCTGTTTTTTACACTGGGTCTTCCTATCTCACACAGTCTGGAAGTACAATGGTCAGTCACTGGCCCAATCTCCTTGCTTATTGGCATGGAAGCTTTGACGTGCTTAGTTTCTTATCTGGGTGGACTTACTCCTCTCTAGGCTGCCTACTGACTCCAAGCCCCTGAAGGTTTATCATACTTGTGAGAGACTTAATGTGGACACATGACTGGATTTAGCCCTACTGCAGTTAATAACTCCTCAGCTCAAATGATCCTCTACCTCAGCTTCCCTAATAATCAAGAAAACAACCATAACAATACACATAATGGTTTTGCAAATTTCAGGGTAGTCCCCCAAACAATCTATGAATCAAAGGACATTAAGAGCTTACCTTCAAAATATTAATATTCTAAGGTATTTATGATACAATTTATGATACAATGGTACAAATGATTTGTAGTAGAAAGAAATTATTTCCAGCATTGATATTAAATTATTTAATAACAACAAAGATTATTCCCTAGAGTTGATCAGTCATTTCTTCAACTCAACAAAGCATTCAAATACCTTGACCTGAGTCAATCACTTTGTTAAAACCCAATGGGTCAGTTGGCATTTGCTTTGTGTCTTAAGGAACAGGTTGTTGTTTAGGCAGATAGAATTGAGTATGGGATGGAGAAGGTCTTAAAGGCATAAAGGATGATGTAAGCAAAAGCAGACTGGGCAAGTGCAGATGGCAACAAGTCATTTGGTTTGGCAGGAGTGGGAGAGAATCATTTGGGAAAATAATAAAGCCTTGCTGTATTATGAAAATCACAGAGTGCCATGCTATGTTTATTTTGTAGGCAACATAGAGATACAAAGGTATTATGAAAGGAAAAAAAATTGTCTGCAGAAAGAGAGTAAACTGAGCATAAAATGAGAGACTTCAATGACAAGGTTAGGTTGGGAAACTTTCAGGTGCCAGAAGCATATTAACGTGGAAATAGTAAGCATACAGTGGTATAGGTCTAGAACTCAGTAGAAAGGTTAGACCTGGAAATAAAAATTGGAGAACCAAGGTATAGAGATCATTAAATCCTGCTTGGGTAGTTAGAGCTAGATAGTTAAAGCTACTGGCATAAATACTTATGTATTCCAGTACTACAATGAATCTATGATCCTATCAGAGTGGGTACTTATAAATCTGAAACCATTCTTGCCTTCTCATCACTTGTGATTCTTGTCCATGTCTTCCATCAATCATTCATAGAACATCTAGCTAATGAATGGGAAGACCTTCTTCTAAGATTTTGATTCTTTTTCTTTTCTTTTTTTTTTTTTTAACATTTTATGGGTGCAGCATTCTTTCTCGGATGCCTCTTTGTAGTTTTTGAAAAATTATTATGAACTTCAAAGTTACAGGTTAGAACACAAATTTACCAAAAGTGGGTATAAAAGATTTTCCATATAAGCAGCTAGGCGTTACTGTGGATAGAGCACTTGGCCTACTGTCAGGAAGAAGAGTTCAAATCCAGACTGAGGCATTTACGATAAGCTATACAACTCTGGACAAGGCCTTTTATCTCTGTTGGCCTCAGTTTCCTCAAATGTAAAATGGGGATAATGATAGCACATAACTCCTAGAGTTGTTACAATGACCAAATGAGATAATAATTGTAAAGCATTCAACATGGAATCTGGCATACAATGGGTACTAGTTAAAGGTTAGTTATTGTTGTTAACAACAAAATCTAAGAGGCAATAATGGAGGAACACTATTCAAAATAACTACAAAACAAATAATATATCTTATATATTTGAGTATCAGTACCAACAAAACACTCAATACTTGTGTATTCCTGCATACATATATTCTACTGCAAAATATTCTTTAAAGAAATAGAGAACTAATTAAATAACTGGAGGAATAATCAGTATTCAAAACTGGGCTATGCTAGTATAATAATAATACCAATACTATCCAAGTTAATTTATGGTTTTAACACCACACCTATTAAACAACCACTGAAATAATTTAAAGAACAAGATAAAACAGTAACAAGATTCATTTAGAGGGGGAAAAGATCTATAATATGAAAGGACATAATGAAAGAAGTAGGAATGAAGGAATGGAACTTCTAGACCTCAAATTATATTATAAAACAATAATAAAAAAGCATTTGGTGCTAGTTAAAAAATAGAGGAGTATATCAATGAAACAGACTAGACAAGAGGGAATAAAAAATATTGGAATTAAATAACTTAGTGTTCAATAAAGTTGAAAACATGAATTACATAAGAACAAATTCCCTATTTGATAAGAACTATTTGGAAAACTGAAAAGCAGTCAGTCGTAAATTAGGCTCAGACCAACACCTCACACCATATTCAACAATAAATTCAAAATGGATATGCTACCTGAATATTAACAATCATACCATAAAAATGGGATGAGGAGCAGATGATATACCTTTCATAACTAAGCATAGGATATGTATTCTTAATGAAACAAATGGCAGAGGGAATTGCAAAAGATAAAATATGTAATTTTCATTACTTGAAGTATAAAAGGTTTTGCTGAAGCAAAATTAATCCAGGATTAGCAAATTAGATATTAACTGGGACAAAAGGGAATCCTTTTTATCAAATATCTCTGATAAATATTTGGTATTAGAGTTATATAGCCAACTTAGAGAAATATATAGTATCACAGATTATTGTCTAATAGCCAAGTGATCAAAGAACATGAACAAACAAGGGATCAAAAAAATTGCAAACTGTTAACAACCATATGAAAGAGTGCTCCAATTTAATAATATTAAGAAAAATACAATTCAAAGCAATCCAAGGGAGTCATGTCAAACCCAGCAAACTGGCAAAGATGACAAGAGATAAGATTAATTAATGTTGCAGGGGTTATGGAAAGAAAGGTATACTCATGCATTGCTAGTGTATGTATAAATTGTGCGCACCATTCTAGAAAGCAATTTGGAATTGTGTAAATAATGTCACTAAAATGTTCATCTCTGTTGACTCAGAATTTCTAAAGCTAAACATGTAATTCAAGGAAGCCATTGACAAAAAGAAATGACTCATATATACCAAAATATTTTTAGTGGTACTGTAATAGAAGCAAACAACTGGAAATAAAGTAGTTGTTTACTGATTGGGAAAAGGCTGAACAAATTGTGGCATATGAATGTAGTTGAATATTACCTTGCTATAAGAAATGATGAAAATGAAAAGCATGGAAAGACATTAAACTGATGTAAAAAGCAATAAAAATAGCCAGGACAACTACATACACAATGACTCTAACAATTTGAATAGAAAGCAAAATTACCACAAAACAATCAAAAAAGAATATTACTATCAACAGCCATGTGGTAAAAAAATGCTCCAAAGACTAATAATTCAAGAAATGCAATTTAAGCAACTTTGAGATTCCATATGTAGCAGCAAGCACCCTATCATACCCAGCATGGCTGCTAGCACAGGTTCTTAGATATGCTTTTCTAAAGGAAAGCAGCTCAAAATGGGTTAACAATCTTACTTTAATCAATCAAATATATATCTTTTACCTAGTTCAGGGGGAAAAAAAAGTCAGCACCCTGAACTTAGTTACAACAGAAAATAACACAATTAAGCAGACAGGGCTTCCAGCTGTCTGACCATTACATCCATACCTAGTTAGTTGCCAGAGAGGGAAGCATCAACATCTGGGGTTTTCAAAGCAGGAGGGGAAGGGGTGTCAAAGTAACAAGGTGTGGGCATTACTGAAAAACAAGCATCCCACCACAGGCTCCATGTGATCACATTCAGCCTATTAGGGGGTCGAGTATATTTTCAAATCAGGAAATGTTCTCTTAAGTCTATCACGGGGCCACAGGGCAGGGAAGATCTTCAGATTCCCATTACACCATATTATGGTACTCAAATTGTCATAGATGACAGAAAAGGGAAATGAAAATTTTTAGAATAGCTGTGGAAAAAGAAACACAATAATGCATTCTTGATAGAATTGTGAATTCGTCTGTCTATATTGTAAAGGAATTTGGAACTATGTACATATAGTCATCAAACTAGGCATAACTTTTGACCCACTGATACCACTACTAGGCAATTACCCCCAAAGAGATGTTTTTTAAAAAGAAAAAGTACACACACACACACACCTCTGTGTGTGCATGTATAAGAAGGATGAAGAAAATATCCTAGAACAACTTATAAAATAACAATATTATTAAAAAATTGAAAAACTTGAAATGTGACTGATAGAATGACAAAATATAATTCAAAGGACTGATGATGAAGGATACTACCCAACCCTCCTGACAAAAATAATTAATTCAAAAACAAAAGGAAGAATACATTTTTGAATGTGACCAAAGAAGGGATTATCATTTAAAATGGTAAAATTGGAAAATATTTATTATAATTAGTCTTTAAGATGAAGGAAGAGCATAAAGAGGGAAATCTCAGTGATGTAAAATATATCAATTTAAATTGATAAAACAAAAAAATTATAGTGAACTTATAAAAAAGATTTCCATGTAAAAATAGAATAGGAAAAAGGGATTATATGTGGAACCTTACTTCTCTTGTATTTATAACTTGCTTTTAAAGTTTGTAATAAATTCAACATTTTTTTCAAAGCTGACCTACTTTATGCTTCTTTCTGTTGTGTTTTTTGAATTAAATTTTTAAAAGTTTCTTTAAACCTCTTTTCTTTCTTTTCTTTTTTTTGGCAACATTGTAACTAATACTTCTTCCTCAGCCTCACAAAAAAGAGAGAAAGAAAGAAAAACTGAAGAAAGAAAGAGAAATATAATCATTATAATAAATAAACATAGTCAAAGAACCAAATATGTACTATTTTCATGTGCAAAATTATGTCTCTGGACCTTTAATCTGTCACTGTCAGGAGATTAGATTCTTTTCCTATTTCCTTCATTTTCTTGAGGATATGAACAACTTAGTGACTTTTTACATATAAGTCCAAATTGCTTTCTCAAATATCTTTAGTAATTCACAATTATACCAACATTGTACCAGTATCTGGATTTCTATAGCTCCTGAAACAATATTCATTTTCTTTGTCATCTTATCTAATTTATATGATATGAGGTAGACTATAAGAATTGTTTTGGTTTGCATTTTTAAAAATTATTAGTGATTAGGAGCATTTTCACTATTGCTATTTATACTTTGGATTTCTTTTTTTATTATTTCTTTTTATATTTTTTGCTTTTTGGAGGGGGTAAGGTAGGACAGTTGGGGTTAAGTGGCTTGCCCAAGGTCACATGGCTAGTTTTTGTATTAAGTGTCTGAGACTGGGTTTGAACTCAGGTCCTCCTGACTCCAGGGACGATGCTCTATTCACTGTGCCACCTAGCCAACCCCTTACTTCAGATTTCTTTCTTTGAAAAGTGAATACCCATACTTTTGATCATTTATCAATTGAGAAATGGCTTTCATTCTTATATATTTGAATGAACTCCTCATAGATCTTTGATATCACTCTTTTATCAGAGCAATATGATGCAGACATTTTTCCCTCCTTGCTAATTCTTTGCCTTCTAATTTTAACTGTACTGAGTTTAATTTTTATCAAAAAAAATCAATCTTCTGTAATCAAAACTGTCTATAATATCTTCTATGAAACTCTCCACCACTTCTTTGTTTTTTAACTCTTCACTTATCTATAGTTTATTTATGAATTGATCCTTTATCATTAGGTCATATATCTATTTGGCATTTATTTTGGCATATGGTATGATATGTTGGTATAAGCCAAATTTCTGTCAATTTGCTTTTGAATTTTTATAGCAGTTTTGTTGAAAAGTGAGTCCTAGTAGACAGGTTGTTAATTTTCATCAAATACTATGTTTCTTCATGTTGTATCTCTACTCTGTTCCATTGATTCCAATATATTTTTCCCCTCCAAAATCTTCCCTGGTACAGTGGACAGGATGTCAGATACAGATGCTTTATCAGTTGATTTGCACTATTTTTGTTTGTTACCAGGGAAGGTTTTGGAGTGGAAAAATATATTGGTAAATAATTGTGATGTAAAGACAAAATATATCAGTAAAACCACTGTTGTTGTTTGTCCTTCATTCTCAGAGGGGACCATGACATCAGGGGGATGATTCCATGACATGTAAGTGAATTGGATGTAAGTGAGAGAGGGCTGTGAAAAGTCAGCAGCCTCAATTGCTTGTCTAGAGCCATATGGATACAGTGGCAAGATAGAGATCAGGACAACTGGTGATGTTCCTGGATGCAGTGGGAGACCTTGACCTTTTTAAGTTAAGGTTTTTAACAGGTCTCAGTTTGACTGAGGCAGTACCTATTCACTGGTTAAGGGTGGGTAAGAAATGAGACAGAGAATAGACTCTTTTATCTGGGAGGGGAAAGGCATCAATCTTTCTGGCCAAAACAGAAAGAACTGTTATATACATTCACTCAAGGCCCAAACAATGACCAAGTAGGGCTTGACTTGGAACATATTATTGCCCAATCAATGAAAGTCAGAGTGATTTGGGTTTCAGTCATGGTCCTTAAGAAAGAAATGTAGCAGGGGCAGCTAGGTGGTGCAGTGAATAGAGAACTGGCCCCTGGAGTCAGGAGGACCTGAGTTCAAATATGGTCTCAGACACTTGACACATTTACTAGCTGGGTGGCCTTGGGCAAGTCACTTAACCCCAATTGCCTTGTCTTCCTGTCTCCAAAAAAGAGAGAAATGTAGCCAGTAAACCCCAAGGTATGTTGTGAGGTTTCCGGGATCAAAATTTATATTCCTTTGCAGGTAGAGGACCTGCAGGGTACCTGCAGGTAAGGGTATGAGCCATAATAAACAGATGGAAGCTAAGTTGATTGACAAGTTTATTAGTAATTAATTGTTTTTGCTTTTTCTTTTTATCTCCAGTGATCTTATTGACTGGAGAGTTGCCTCAGATGGTGTTTATCACAGCCTATCCTTAGACATATAATAAATCACTTGTACTTCAGTCTTTCACTTCCCTTGTAGACTTTTAGGTTGGGGGACTCTAACAATCCTTTTATGGACTCTTTCTCAAAATTAGATCACCCCACCCCCCAGATGCAGTGGATAGGAAACTCTGTCCACCTTTATACTGTTTTACTTTTTGATAGCAGGTTTTCCTTAGGTTCCACCAAATCTTTCCTTTCCTAGATTTCACATTGGCTTCACAGTAAGGGAACCTCCTTATACAACCTATTAAAAGTAACATTGTAATGAAAAGCAGAATATCAGGTGTTGGATTAAATGACTCTTTTTAGGTCCACTTCTACTCTTGAACTCATTCTTATTGTTTTGAGGATTTCTGTTTTTTATTAGAGTTTGCAATTAGGTAATACTAGGCTTCCTTCTTTCTTACCTGTCATCATTATTTTCCTTGAGAATCTTGACATATTTTTCCCTTTGTATTGTTTTATTTTATTTTATTAGTTCTATAAGAAAATTCTTTAGTAGTTTGATTGTTGTGACAAGGAATAATTCAAGTAATATGGAGAACATTATCTTTTTTTATATTCTCATTGCCCAGCTATGAGTAATTAATGTATCTTCATTTATTTGTCTATCTTTATCCTATTAAAATATGTTTTTATAGTTCCTATGTATGAATAAAAGGTGAATTCCTAAATATTTTATATATTTTATAGGTAATTTGAATGAAATTTAAGAAAAATATTTTTTCAAGTGTTTTATTGGTGATACAGTATGTCCCATCATTCTTAAAAGCTAATAGCTGGGGTGGCTAGGTGGAACAGGGAATAGAGCACCAGCCCTGGAGTCAGGAGGACCTGTGCTCAAATCAGGCCTCTTATATTTAAGACTTACTAGCTTTGTGATCTTGGGCAAGTCACTTAACCCCAATTGCCCTACCTTCCCCCCCTCCATAAAGCAAAATAAAAGCTAATAGTTTTTAAGCTGGAATAAAACTAAAAGTGAAAAGTCTTTAAGTTAAAAAAAAGCAGTAACAATTTTGGGACAACCTGTATATTAAGTGGTTGTTGATTTTTTTATCTTGATTTACTTCATATTTTGCTATTTTGTTGATTTTACTATTTTGATTAATTTTAGTTTACTTTGCATAACATTTGCAAAAAAAATAATTCCTTTTTGCTTATATTTTCTCAATTTCTGTATTACCTAAAATAATAGTGGTGATAAAGCATATCCTTGCTTTACCCCTGATCTTATTGGAAAGTCCTCTAGTTTATCTTCATTACATATGTTTCCTCTTTGTTTTAGATTGATACCATTTATTATATTAAGGAAAGGTCCATTTAATCCTATGAATTTTTTTTTATTTAAACATGAATAGTTATTTCATATTGAGAAAAGCCTTTTCTGAATCTTGATTGTGGGTTCTTAAATGCAATGCAAATAAAGTCTAGGGTTTAGCAAGTTATTCCTACTTTCCAAGGATTCAAGTAGGGACTCACCAATAAACTAAGGTGGGCTCACCAATAAACTGAGATAGGTAAGAACACAACTACCTAAATACAAAGATATTTATCGTTGTAAGGCTGGCCACTAGGCAATGAATTCTTTGACCATCACATCTCATACAAGACACATAGTTACATGTATTTTAAATAGAACTGATATAATAATAAATTAACTGATGTTAAGGCATAGCTTACATCATTTATCTGATGACTTTAAAAAGCAAATATGTTAACAACTAAATTAGTCTCTAAAAACTATCATGTTGTACATTCCGAGTATTATTCTTTTAGCTAAAATGAGTAGGAGTACCACATCATTTCCAATTTCAATTTTTAAATTTTTTATTTTTATTTTGTCTTCTTAACATTTTGTTTTTCTATGTAACCAATAAATAATTTTAATCATTTTTATGATGCCTTAAACATAAATGTAAACAGTTACCCTCATACTAAAATTATTATCCCCATCAAATACTTGGACTCAGAATCTCTGAAAATACATGCTTCCATTTTCCTTCAGCTCTTCCCCCATTGTAGAAAAACTGAGAGTTTTACAATAGCAAAACCATTCTCTTTTTCTGACAGAAATGGATTAATCATTCCATAGCCCAGCTAGGACTTGTTTCTCCTGTAAGAGTCACAACATATTCTTAAAAAAAATAAGTGGGGGTTAAAGGTATATGGAGTGAAGAATTGTGGTTAGTTATATTTTGAATTGAAGAACATAATTTCCTATATGCAGTAAATTTTCCTCATGAATTTAAGAGATAAAGAATATAATATTTAGCTTGGGCTATTTCCAAATGCTGTATATGTATCAATGCACATATGAACATATACATATATGTGATGCAGTGCATGTATATAGGAATGATATTTATGTTACTCGTCAACCTTTAGAGAAGCAGGATGATATAATTTATTTTCACTGCTCTGATTTATAGCATCGTTACATCCAAAATTAAACAAAAGAAAAATGTAAATGTTCAGCTATCAAAATAATATTACCACTGAAACAAAAGACAGACTCAATTTGGTATTCTCACTCAGATGAAATTTTCATTCTACAGAGGAATTAGAAGCATTCCTATTATTATGAAGTACTTTCTATAACTTCCTTATGAGTATAGAATTTTTATAGTTTATTTTGGATTCTGACTCAGGGGGATAAATTTGGCATTTTATAGCCCAGCATCAGATCAGATTTTTTTCATTCTTTTCAGAAAGACCTTTGGAGCTCTCAGATATATAGGGAGATAGGGTACAAGTGTTATGCTTTTGAAAGTGGGACGTACAAAATACTGCCTGAGGGATAGCTAATTGACTTCCATTGTAATACACTGCCCCAAGCGGATTGGTGTTCTTTCTATGTCTTAGTCATTTTTAATTTTACTTCTTCGTGTTTCAAGAAAAGGTTATTTCTGTCTGCTTTAATCATGCAACAAGGAAAAGAAAACAAGGCAAAGGATTTTCAGTCATAGATACAGACCCTTAAGATCTAAGAGGGTTCTAAGAAGATGAACACAACATTTAAAACATAATTTACTCCAGATTTTGGGACAATTACAAATATTTTCTGGAATATTTGATTTCAAGCATTCTACTCTCTTTACGATGGTTTAAATTTCATAAATTAAATTTCATAGTACAGTAGTGTAGTTACTCTACAATTAATAAACACTGCTTACTTATTATAAATGATTCATTGTTTACCATCTTGGGCTATTAGTTTAGCTTAGGGTCTTGAGCCTAAAAGCACTATTTTTGCAAAACACTTAAGGCAATCATAAGTCCATAGAAGCCTTCTGTATAACCTATTTTACTGACAAACAATTACATTTTAGATTGAAGAGGTGAAATGATTAAGAATATTTGACTTAGTTGCCATGACAGCATGCATTTTTCATCAGGCACAGTGTAATTACTACAATTTCAATGATGTAAAATCAAGAAAGATGATAACAAACAGCAGAACCATGGAGATATTGCCATTGCAACCAGGTTGCCATAGCAACAGTGATAATAATCCCAGTGATAGATGTTTTCTCTTGCTCTTTCCATTTTGTACGGTTATAACATTCAGAGCCAGTTTTTACCACAGCTTTTTATAGTTTATTAGACTGTCAAAATAGTTTATGAGATGTTGTTGCAAAGGAAATGACTGAGTTCCGTAGCCTAATAAAAATGCCAAATACTCTGTTTACATACTGCTCTAGCACTTAACAAACATTAAAAAATTGTATGAAAAATGATTTGATATTGTATCTGTATTAATCAATTTGCAAGGCATAAGCTTTGTCACTGAAGGTCAAATGAATGTCTTCAAAGCACTACTCTTAGAGGGTCCTTTGCAGTTGAGTCCTGACTCCACAATACCAACCCCCTTTACCTGAATGTTAGTGCAAAGCTAACAACCCACAGGAAATACTTTGTAAGGCTAAAAGATAAATAGTTATAGAAGGTCCAAACCACACGTGTGTTTTAAATAGTTTGGTGGAAATATTTAAAGTGTAGAGTCAGAAAAATTGGAATTGAACTTTTAAAGAAAACAATTTCTGGAGACAACCAAAGATACAGACTAATAATTCCAGACATTTACAGAATAAATAGAGTGTATGTGTTTAGGAAGAAGTCAAACATATACAATGGTACGTGAATGCATGTAAGAGCCATCTGAAGGAGACACTATATTGTACAAATTTGCATATATAAACTCAGGAATATGAGGTAAATTATGCATGGACATACATAATCAAATATCTTACAGCAGCTATTTCCCCCTTTAAATGAAAGGCTCAAGGTAGTAAATATTCTTGTGGTTCATGTCTATGATGTTGTTGGTGTGAGGAACTCTCAGTGTGAAAACTCCCTCCACTGCTACAGATCTGAAATTTGCCTACTGCAGCTTAAGATAAGCTTTCTGAGAGCACTGAGACATTTATTGACTTGCCCATCAGCAGAAATCTAGCATATGTTAAAGGATAACTTGAATTCCAGTCTACTAGACTCCAAGACAAGCCCTCTCAACCCTTTATCCTGCTGCTACCCAGCAAATATACTTCCATACAAATCTACCAAGTATTATTCAGTTAGAGAAGGTTCCTTGAAGATAAATATGTCCATATTAAGAATCTATCCATGGTCAGTTCATTTCTGTCTTAACTTGCTTTCTGTGCTCACCTCTCCATCTTGTCACCAGCATCTGATCCTCCTCCCCAACTCTTCAAGGTTCCTTTTATGTATTGTCTTCCCCTGTTTGGAAGACTATAAGCTTCTTGAAGGTAGATAATGTTTTAATTGTTTATACTTGCATTCTTGGCATCCAGCACAGTGCTCAACACATAGTAAGTCTTAATAAATGCTTTATTTCTACATCTCTCCATCAAAAGCAAATAAGGCACAAACTTTATAAGAGTATATTCACCATTTCTGCTGAACAATCAATTTGCTAAATTATTTTCAGCAGCATACTCACTGGATCAGGCTTCCACTTCCTAAACTATGTCTTTCATAGTGAAATTATATCACTATTGCTGCCATGCATATGCACATTCATGAATTGTGGCAGTAGATAATAGAAACTTCTTTTTTTTTTTGCTTTTGTAAGGGGGGAAGACACGGAAATTGGGGTTAAGTGACTTGCCCAGGGTCACATGGCTAGTAAATGTTAAGTATCTGAGGTCGAATCTGAGCTCAGTTACTCCTGACTCCAGGGCCAGTGATCTATTCACTGTGCTACCTACCTGCCCCAGATAACAGAAACTTCTGAATGAATCATACATTTAAAAATATTGAATCAAGAGCAAAAATATTCTAGCTATCAAATTTTAATTGATCATGTGAAAACATGAGGTAGGCATAAAAACGAGATCTGTGTTTTCATTAGTAAGGAAAATTCTCTACTGAGAATTCTATCGATGATATTTGGACTATAACCCTCCATGAATGCTGGCTGGCCTGGTATGAAGTATAGTTCCATACCTTATCATTATATAAAGTTTCAAAGAGGGTGAGAAGGTCCATTGCTCATGGTCCTTAGCCAGTATAGTGAAAGTCGGAAATTGAACCCAGATATTCCTGACTCAAATGCCATCTTTTATATCCTATGCTATGTTCCCTCTCTGAAATATTGGGGTGAAAATGGGGTGGAGACAAAAATCACTAAACTAATCTCCAGGAGATCTGTTCTGAGCTCTCTTTCCATCTAGTTGCATGACCTTGAAAAAATAACTTCTCTCCAGACCTCAGTTCTATTATCTATAAAAATAAGTGGTAGATTAGATGACTTCTAAGGTCTCTTCAAACTCTAAAATTCTATTATCCTGAAGCTTATTTTTAGGAGTGCTTATCATTTTAGTCACAAATATGGAATTGAAAAACATTTCACTTCTCTGCTTGGAAAGATTGGTGATTCCATCAGGGTGGGTACTCTCTACATGTATGAAGATTGAAATCCTTCTATATTTTAGCAGATGAATTGTAGCAAGAAATTTTCTCTACCAAAGGAAAACTTTAGGGAATTAGTTTTGATAATTAACTAGGCTGGCACTCAAATAACAGTCCATTACTAAACATTTAGTCAAAACTTTTCTAGTCTAGTAGGATCTGTCAAACATGTGCCCATCTTGTGGAGCCTTCAGGAATGAAGGGTCACTGCCTATGCTTTGATATAGGATTTGACATAGGGTTTTAATGGATCTAAGTTTCAGTTCTTCCAATCAATCAGCAAGGACTTGCATATATCTGTTATGATGCAAAAACTGTGCTAGGTCTTGGGAATTTAAAAAAAAAAATCAGTCTTTGTGGGATGGAGCCCAGATGGTGGAATTAAAGTAGGAACTCACATGAACTCAGCCATGAATCCCTTCAGTTACCCCTAAAAAGTGAATCTGAATGGATTTTAGAGTGACAGAATCTATGGGGAGACAGAGTGTGGCAGATTTCCAGTTCAATAAAGTGTGAAAGGGTAGGATTTGTTGTACTGGGTGGGGGAGCACAGAATGTGTGGGCTGCACAAGCACAAACCCAACCATAGTGGAGTCAGAGTGAGCCTGGACAAACTAACTCAACTAGTGTAGGGTGATTCACGAACCTTTCACCACAGGACAGGGTTCTGGCAGAGCTGGGTAAGAGATACCTGGGGCTATCAGCCCATAATCTGGATGTTTAAAAATCATCTACATGAACTTCCAGGAGCCAAGACAGCACAGTAAATTGTAACTGCTCTAATCTTCCTCTCTGACCCTTAAAAACCCAGAGAATATTGCCTCAGGGTAAAATCCTGAAATAATAGAGCCAGCTGGAAGCTTGGGAGTCCTAGAGGAAGGGCATGGCTCTAGCTGTGCTGAGGCTAAAGTACAGGACAGAAGGCATCCCGACAAGCCCCATCTCAGCCAGCCAATGGGAGATCCTGAACCCCAGAGTGGTGGAGTCAACAACTGCTAACAACAGAACCCCAGGAGTAACTTTGCACAACCAGGGGAATTGGCAGACACCAGCATGGCCCCAGGCACCAGCAGGTGACCCTGCATGAGCTCTAGCCCAGGGGTCCAGAGGCAGAATCCTGAAGTGGGCAGACCACCCCTCACCTACACCTCATGATGTGACTTTCAGTGTAATCCCAGGAAAATCAGAAACATCAAAAGTCCTGGTCTGGGCCTCAGTCTTGGCACTCAGAGGCCACAGCACACAAAGTCAATAACCAAGTCCTTAACTCCCAGCATAAAGAAGCATGGGTCATAGCCCTCTGTACCCCAGAAGCAGATATCCACTTTAAAAGCCAGTAAATAAGCAATCACAAAGGGCAAAAAGCAAATTGAAGAAACAAAGACTTTAGAATCCTATTATGGTGAGTGAGAAGAATCAAATTCAGAATAGGAAAGCATTGACCCTACACCCACATATGAAACCTCAGAAGAGAATATGAGCTGGTCTCAAGCCCAAATGCATTATTGGAAGAGGTCAAGGAGGATTTTAAAAGCCAAATTAGGGAGGCAGAAGATAAATTGAACAATTATTTTTAAAAATATAGTTGGCAAAATGAAAAAAAAATCACTGAAGGAAACTGCTCCTTAAAAAGTAAAATTTGTGAAATGCAAAAGGAGGATCAAAATCTAACTAGAGAAAAATAGTTCCTTAATTGTAAAAACTCAACAAATATAAAGGGAGATTCAAAACTAACTGAGGAAAAAATTTTGTTAAAATTTAAAACAAGACAAATTAAAACTAATGACTCTATGGGGCATCAAGAGTCAGTCAAACAAAATTGAAAGAATGAAAAAAAAAATAGAAGAAAATGTAAAATATCTCATTGGAACAACAACTGACCTGGAAAATGGATGTGGGAGATATAATCTAAGAATTATTAGTCTACCAGAAAGTCATGATGAAAAAGAGCCTAGACAACATCTTCTAAGAAATCATCAAGGAATATTGCCCTGAGGTCCTAAAACAAGAGGGTAAAATAGTTATCAAAGAAATTCACTAAACACCTCCTGAAAGAGATCCCAAATTGAAAACCCAAGGTATATTGTAGCCAAATTCCAGAATTTTCAGGTCAAGGAGAAAATATTGCAAGCAGTCAGAAAGAAGCAATTCAAATATCATGGAACTACAGTCAGTATCTCATAGGACCTAGCAGCTTCTACATTAAAATTTTAGAGGGATTGGAATATGCTATATTGTAAGGCAAAGGAGCTTAGACTACAACCAAGAATAAAATACACAGCAAAACTGAACATAATTTTTCAGGCAAGGAGATGATCATTCAATGAAAGAAGTGACTTCAAGATCTTTCTAATGAAAAAGGCAGAGCTCAAAGGAAAGTTTCATCTGCAAATGCAAGACTCAAGAGAGACATAAAAAAGTAAACAGGGAAAACACCCATTCACACAAACACAAACACACACACATACATACAAAACTTGTAACTCAATAATAGCAAGCTGTATACATTCCTATATGGGAGGATGATACCTGATAATATTGAGAATTGTATAATTATCATGACATTTAAAAGAGATATACACAAATAGAAGGTGTGGGTATAAATTAACTAATGTGAAGATTAAAAAAAACATATTAAGGGGTGCAAAGGGATTTTAGTGGAACAAGAGGAAAGAAGGCAGAAAAGTATAAATTATGCCACATGAAGAGGCATAAAAACATATTATGATAGAGGGAGATGAACCTTGTAAGAGGATGAACATTGTAAAAGTTTTATTCTCATTGGTTTTGGTTCAAGGAGGGAATAAGATACTCAGTTGAGTAAAGGAATCTAACATGAAAAGACACAAAATCTTATTATAGTAGAGGGAAATAAGGAAGAGCAAGGTTCAAGGAGGGAACAAAATACTTCCTTAAGTAGAAAAATCTAACATGCCCTACAGGCAGTAGGAGGGAAAAAGGGAAATAAAAAGGGGGGTCGGGTTAGAAGGGAGGGAAGAAGTAGTAAGGGAAAAGGGTAGGAAAAGGAAGGGGGGATGATAGGGAGGAAATATTGAGTGAGGAAAAGGAAAACTCTTAAGGAGGGGTAGGGAGAAGAAAGAAATAAAGGTATAAACAGGGTAGGGGAAAAGATGGAGAAAAAGACACAAAGTAATCATAACTATGAATGTGAATGGGATGAATTCTCCCATAAAACAGAGGTGGGTAGCAGAATGGATTAAAAACTACAATCCTACAATATGCTGCTTACAGGAAACACATTTGAAACAGAGGGATATACACAGGGTAAAGGTAAAAGGCTGGAGTAGAATATATTATGCTTCACTAAAGTAAAAAAAAAGAAGGGGTAGCAATCCTAATCTCAGACAAAGCAAAAGCAAAAATAGATCTAATTAAAAGAGATAAAGAAGGAAACTATATCCTACTAAAAGGCACCCCTGACAATGAAGCAATATCATTACTAAACCTATTTTCACCAAGTGGTATAGCATCCAGATTCTTAGAGAAGTTAAGGGCATTAGAGGAAGAAATAGATCCAAAACCATATTAGCAGGGGAACACACCTTCCCCCTCTCTGAACTTGATAAATCTAATCTCAAAATAAAAAATGAAGAAGTAAAGGAAGTGAATAGAATTTTAGAAAAGGTAGATATGATAGACCTCTGGAGAAAATTGAATGGGGAAAAAAAGTAATATACCTTCTTCTCAATGGTACATGGCACATACACAAAAATTGACTATGTACTAGGGGATAAAAAAACTCACAATCCAGTGCAGACAGGCAGAAATAATAAATGCATCCTTTTCAGATCATGATGAAATAAAAATTATATGTAATAAAGGGCCATGGAAAGATAGACTAAAAACTAACTGGAAACTAAATTATCTAATCCTAAAGAATTAGTGGGTCAAACAACAAATAGTAGAAACAATCAGTAACTTCATTCAAGAGAATGGCAATAATGAGGCAACATACCAAAACTTGTGTGATGCTGTGAAAGCAGTTCTTAGGGGAAATTTTATGTCTCTGAATGCTTACATGAATAAAATAGAGAAAAAGGAGATCAATTAATTGGACATGCAACTGCAAAAGCTAGGAAAAGAACAAATTGAAAATCCCCAATTAAATACTAGATTAGAAATATTGAAAACCAAAGGAGAGATAAATAAAATAGAAATTAAGAAAACTATTGAACTTATAAATAAAACTAAGAGCTGGTTTTATAAAAAAAAAACAATAAAATTGATAAACCTTTAGTCAATTTGAGTTTAAAAAGGAGGAAGAAAACCAAATTACCAGTATCAAAACCAAAAAGGGTGAATTTACCTCCAATGAAGAAGAATTTAAAACAACAATTAAAAATTATTTTGCCCAATTGTTTGTCCATAAATTTGACAATCTTAGTGAAATGGATGAATATTTACAAAAATGGAAATTGCTCAGATTAACAGAAAATGAAGTAAAATACTTGAATAACTCCATCTGAGAAAAAGAAATTGAACAAGTCATCAATGACTATCCTAGGAAAAAATCTGCAGGGCCAAATGGATTTACAAGTAAATTACATCAAACATTTAAAGAACAATTAATTCAAATACTTTTCAGACTATTTGGGAAAATTGGAGAAAAGGGAGTCCTACCAAATTCTCTTTATAATACAAATATGGTTACTGATACCTAAATTGGTATCAGAGAAAAAAAATTATAGATCAATTTCCCTAATGAATACAGATGCAAAAATTTTAAATAAAATATTAGCAAAAAGATTATAGCAACTTATCATGAGAATAATGCACTTTAATAGGTGTTATTCCAGAAATGCAAGGCTTGTTCAATATTAGGAAACCTATCAGTATAATTGATCATATCAACAACAGAACTGGTAGAAACCATATGATTATCTCAATAAATGCAGAAAAGGCTTCTGACAAAATACAACATCCATTCCTATTAAAAACACTAGAAAGCATAGGAACAAATGGAGTCTTCCTTAATATAATAAGTAGCATGTATCCAAAACCATCAACAACTATTACATGTAAAGGAGATAAACTAGAATAATTTCCAATAATATCAGGGGTGAAACAAGGATGTCCACTAACTGTTTGGTGCTAGAAATGTTAGCTACAGCAATAAGAGAAGAAAAAAAAAGTAAAAGGAGTTTGATTAGGTAAAGGAGAGATTAAGGTTTTACTCTTTGCAGATGATATGATGATATACTTAGAGAATCAAGTAAAAAAAACTACTTGGGGTAATAAATAAATTTGGCAAAATTGCAGGATATAAAATAAACCTACATAAATCCTTGGCACTCCTATATATTTCTAATGAAACCCAACAGGAAGAAATATAAAGAGAAATTCCATTTAAAGCTACTTAGGAGAATTCTCTATATCCTTGATCCTAAGAGGTAATTTTGTTCAAATCATAGCAGATTTTTTTGTTGTAGGAAATATTGTTTCTTAGTTGGTATTGATTTGATGTACAATTATGCCATTGTATTTAATTTATAAAATGACTCTATTGGGATGCTCATTATTTAATGGCTTAAGACCAATAACTCCAAATTCTATGGCAATTTAACAATAAAAATAAATATAGACCAAACATAGCAGCATTTATTTGGTTTTGTTGCTACAAAATACTGTTTTCAGCATTTAGAATTTGGATATCTATTTTACTCTCCTATGTCTACAAATAATTCTTACTAAAAGTTCAGACTAAAGTTAATTGAGCTGGGGATTTCAAATTTCAGTGCTTAACATTTTTCCTAAATTTTTTACCAAAATTATTTAAAGTATGAGGTTCATTATGTAATGCTGGAGAGTGATTTGTTACCAAAAAAAAACCATGAAATGGAGAATTTTTAAAAATGTAGCCATATTTCAAACTCTACTGTCCAAAATATACGCCTCTCAATTAAGTAGATAATTCAGACCAATTCACTGTTCAAATTGATGGCTTAATCTGAGTTTCAGTTTGGTAGACAAAGACAGAGAAGGAAAAAAGAAAAATAGAGAGGTCATTTATTAAGTACTTACAATGTCCTAGCCATAGTGCTAAGTGAAAGAGGTGCAAATACAAGAAAATAGGGCAGTCACTTCTCTCAAAAACATTACATTCCAATAGGAGAAGATACACATAGGAAGTGGGGGAGGGAGAAAGCATGCCTATCTATATTGGACACAAATGCTAGTGGTGAGGTAGAGCAAGCTAGAAACTGATTTGAAGTGGGAGGGAAGTGAGCATGGCTAGGGTAATTCATGAAATGATTCTGGCCAGTAATTTAGCAATCAGGAGCACAGGTTACAGGATAGAAGTATATTAAAATAGGTGAAGGTGAGTTGACCTATGGGTAAATCTGGTTAGTCTGTTTATGTAAGATTTTATGTTTTTGTAACTATTCATTTTATTTAAGTTTTTAAGTTGGTTGCCATTTAATTAGGTATGATAGTTTCAAACAGTTTCCTTCCTTTTTTTTCTTAGTCTAATGAATTCAATTTTTTCTTACCTTGAAAATGTGTTATTTTTCTTAACTTTTAAAATCACATTATATAATGGTCTATATATGTTTTATTAATCTTTGCGGAAAAGAAGCACACACACATATAATGTGTATTTTATTTTCAGAATTTTTGTGCATTGATTTAATTTTTTTTAACCTGGTTGTTTTGTTTTGTTTTGCTTTTTGGAGGGCAATTGGGGTTAAGTGACGTGCCCAAGGTTACACGGCTAGTTTTTTTGTGTGTTAAGTATCTGAGGCCCAGATGCATGTCCTCCTGACTCCAAGGCCGGTGCTGTCTTCATTGCCACATAGCCGCCTCTTAACCTGGCTGTTTTCAAGAACTTTTTTTGTTGCATTCCCAATTCATTGGTT
Organism: Petaurus breviceps papuanus; assembly: GCF_028583685.1. NCBI lineage: Eukaryota > Metazoa > Chordata > Mammalia > Diprotodontia > Petauridae > Petaurus > Petaurus breviceps. Next base: position 68,964,446 of record NW_027186304.1, on the reverse strand, counting down.
TCTTCTTTATCTTTTGTTAATAAAGGTGTTTTGAAATATAAAATTTTCCATAAGGATTTCTTTAGCAGAATTTCAAATATTTAGATATGTTTCAGAAGTATTTCTTTTATTTTAATTTGTAAATGATTCTATAATATATTTGTTTTTTTAAAAAATCATGCCATTTAATCTCTATATATATACAAATTGCTCTTACTGATGATAGCATTAGGTTCTTTCCAGTTGATGATGGATTTGTTTGAATTTCTGTTTTCCTGTGTTTCTTTTTGAGGTATTTATGCCTTATTTGTCCATTTTTTTCAGAATTTATTTGGTCAGTTTTTGTAAAGCTGCCATAAAAATTGAGAACATGTTTAATTCTTTTTTTTTGCTCTTATTTTGGAGAGGGGAAGGTAGGGCAATTGGGGTTAAGTGACTTGCCCAAGGTCTTGTGTTGTATCTGAGGACATATTTGAACTCAGGTCCTCCTGACTCCAGGACCAGTGCTCTATTCACTGTGCCACCTAGCCACCCCAACATGTTTAATTCTTATGTTTCCAATTCAGTAACTACCAAAAAGCTATCATATTTGGTATTTTTCTAAAATTCTATTTTAATATATTATTTGTTATTTGTGTCTCTGTTAGAGTTGTTTAAGTCTAAAACAAACACATCTGTAGTTGCAAAGAAACTTTTCCTCACACCTAATTTAAATCTGCCTCCCTAAAACTTCTAATTATGGCAACCCTCTTTGCTCTCTCTCAACAAGCAATTGAATACAGCTCAAGTAAACTAACATTGTGTCTATTTCAAAGTCACTATTCCATGAGCTAAAAGATAAAGTCAAAATAAAATTGTTGCTGCCCTCAAAGAGCTTGCATTCTGATAGAGAGGAATGACCTATACACAGACAAGTATAATAAAAGATAGACAGTGGAAGGGGAATAGAAGAAATTGAGATATTCTTGGGATAATTTAGGAAGGAAATATCAGGTGATTTGAGGATTTATAGAGTACCTCACAAATCTATTTTGTCTTCAAGGATGATACAACAATTTTAAACGCATTGCTGATATCCAAATAAACTATATCTATTCCATTTCCTTGACATACTATTTTAGTAACCTCAGAAAGGGAAATGAAGTTACTCCAACAGCACTTCACCTTACTTGACATAACTATGCCCATTCTGGCTCTCACTGATACTTTTTCATGCCTTGGATACTTAGACAAACTCTCTCATTATTTGTGATGAAATTTTTACCAGTAATCAATGTCAAGTTCTCTGCCTAAAAATAGAATGAAATAATTAGCTGCATTATATTTTACAAACTCTAAACTTTTCTGTCTCCACTTCCCAGATAACTCTAACAGTTTTCAACTGTATCTAATAGTGGACCTGTATGAAGTTGTACATATTTTTTCAATTATCTTGAATGCAGTTGATCTTAGCTAGATGATTTGAACTCCTTGAAGACAGTGAGATTCTCTATTACTAATTTCTGACTAAATTTGGTTTTCAATTCCCTGTTGTTTTTCATGTTGTTAATAATTTTGTTTTAGCATCATTTGAATTTCCCCCTCTGACAATGCTACCCCTATAATAAAGAAAAAGAAATGGAGGTGAGTGGGAAGAAGTTCATAAAAAAAAACACACACATTAAAAAAAGAACCTTGATATTATAAACTGTGTTTTATACCTGGTCTTACCTCTGTCTCCAAAACACATTGCTAGTGAATCCCCTCTGGGATCACCTTTCATTTACAAGGTATGTATATTGTGGGGTGTGTGTGTATGTGTTTGTGTGTATGGGTGTGGGTATGTATGTGTGTGTGTGTGGGGGGGGTGTTTTAATAGTTAGTATGTATCTCCCTTTAAAATGTGACCTTGTGGTCCAGGAATATGTTTTTATCTTTCTTTTTATTACTTGCCACTGTGCCTGAGGGCACATAGTTAAGTGCTTAATAAATGCTACTTGAATGACAATGATTCTATACCCAAAGTTCTCTACCTCTGTCAGGAAGGATGGGAGCATGGGATATCTCTTCCTTGGGATTGGTTTGGCTACTAAACTACTACTATAAAACATACTACATAAGTCTATATCATTGTTTTAATTGTTTTATTGATGTTCTTTCCTTTGCTGTAATTATTGAGTATATTTTTCTTGGTTGTCCTTATTTCATTTTGTTTCAATTCATCTAAGTCTTCCCATATAGCTTCCTATTCATCATACTCCCAAGTCCTTATAACATTATTCCATTATATACACGAACCATAGTTTATTAAACCATTTTCTAGTTAATTGAAATCTACCTTGTTTCCAATTTTTTTGCTAATACAAAAAGGGGCCCCTAGAAATATGTTGATGCAGATATGACTTTTCTTTTTATCACTGATTTCTTTAAGGAATACACCTAGTAGTGCGATATCTGGACCAAAAATCGTAGAGGTTTGAGTTGTCCTCTTTGTATCATTCTGGATTCTTTTCCAGAATGATTGGGTTTGTTCACAACTCCACCAATAGTACATGAGTGTGCTAGTCTTTTTTGCAGTCTGTTTTCTATTAGCTATTCCCATTTTTGTAGTGTTTACCAATATGCTAAGTATAAATGAAATTACAGTTGCTTTGATTTTCATTTCTTCTATTATTTGTAATTTGGAACATTCTTTCTCAGTCAAAATAGCTTACTTTTCTTTTAAAATTTGTCTGTTCAGATTCTTTTATAACTTATCCACTGAGGATGAGCACAGTAGTCTTATGTATTTCTGTTGATTGAGTATATATTTTAAGCATATGCTTATGAGAAAAATTTGATTCAAACATTTTCACCCCATCAGTTGCTTCCCTTACTCTAGTAGCATTAATGTTGATTAGATAAAATTTTTTCAATTTCATGATCAAAATAGTTATTTTATTTTGTGTGATTGACTCTATCCTTCATTTGACTAATTGTTTGAGAATTCACATATTCAATTCCATCTGTCCCACTCCTACCCCCATTCCTTGGTCATAGTTCTGAAAGGTATCTGATCTCGTTCTTTTCCAATTTTTTCTAATCAGTGTTTCAGGTCATGTGATACAGGGTCATGGGAAGTTCATTGTGGTAGATTGTGTAAGTTATTGGTCTCATCTTAATTTCTGCCAAACTACTTTCCAATTTTCTCCAAAGTTCAACTCAAATAGGGAATTTTTCACCATATAATTTTTGTCCTTGACCTTATTGAATACTAGATTGTGGAAGTGAATTCCCTTTTGTTCTATTTTAGTGATTTTCATTTGTTCTATTTTTAACCAGTACCAAATAGCTTATATGTTTACTTATTTGTATCATAATTTGAGATCTGAAAATACTATTCCTCTTTCATTCCTATTTTACTTTTTCCATTGTTTCCCTTGAGATTCTAGATCATTAGTTTCTTGAAATGAATTTTAGCATTAGTCTAGTTCTATAAAATATCCCCTTGGCAACTTTATTCATGTAGCCTTATATCTACATATCATTTAGATAATATAATTATTTTTATTGTATTGTCTTGGCCCAACATTAAGCATTGATTATGCTTCCAGTTATTTGTCATTTAGGAACATTTTCTAATTGTTTCTGTAGCCGTTCTGGCTACACTGTATCTAGATTTTGCCAAAGAGATCAACACACTAGAGATGGCTAGTTCCTTTTTTTAAGCAGAATTCCCCCATCTTCATCTCCTTGACACTCACCTCCCCCAGGGAGTTTGCTCTGACCATCTGACCATGGAGGGATCTGCTTTTGACTCATAGACCTGCCCCTCCCTTCTCTTTACTTTTTGCAATAAGAGAACCTGTGGGAATCAAGGGATGAAGAACTATGAAAGACATGCTTAGCACACAACAGCAAATGGGAAGTCAGTAGCACCTGCACCAATCCAAGTGGAGAGATGCTGCACTGCCCAAATCACAAGCTGAACAGACTTTATTGTCCTCTATTCCATTTCCCTTTTGTTCCCAAGAGGATAAGTATGTGTTTCTAAAAGTGATGTTTCCCTAGGACATAGAGGCATTATCCATGTGTCTTAAAAGTTTGTTTATTTTTTTTTCTTAAATGATTACTTTGTTCCTTAAACCAATGCATATTGTAAAGTTGTTGATTGATGAATTGTTAAACTGGATATGCTGTTACTTGAATGTTGCATTAAGTGGATCCCCAGGGAGAGTAGAGAGATAGATTTAAAACTGGAATTTGCCAGGGTGAGATTTCTGGCTGAGGGCTTAGAACTGAAAAAGAATTATTGATTTATTTTGTTTTTACAACATCCCAGGACAGGGATAAAGTATATATTCACCAAGGTCTCTCAGGGCATATGAGTCAGTAACAGTGGCAGCTAAGCGGTTGGTGTTGACATTGAAGCAGGCATCATCAATACCATAGCTTGAAAAGGAAAACCACTCCTTCAACAGGGACAGGGCAAGGGAGTGACTTTACTTTTAGTCCAGAGAGATAGTAAAGCCCCAAACTGAAGACTATTACAGGTCACAAAAAATCTGAGGAATAGAGTGGTAGGCGTTGGATGACAGATTTACTCACCAGCTCAGCTCATAACACCAATACTATCAATATAAGTCTTCCATGAGCCTTAGTAGATTGATACCCAGATATTCTTATGGATTTTATAGATATTTTAAATTAGGCTTCCATTCTTACTATTTTCTCCTGAGTTTATTTTTGCTATCCAGAAGTGTTGTTGATATTTGTGAGTTTATTTTCATTCCTGTGAGGCAGCTAGGTGGGGCAGCACATAGAACACCAGGCCTGTCTCGTGGTGTCAAGAATACTTGAGTTCAAATGTAACCTTGGACACTTGATAGCTGTGTGACCTTGGCAAAGTCACTTAATTTCTGTTTCAGTTTCCTCAACTACAAAAAGGAAATAATAAAAGCATCTCTCTCTACAATGGTGGTGACGATAAAGCAATATAATGTCTGCAAAGTGTTTAGCACAGTGCCTGGCATATAGTAGGTATTATGTCAATAATCTCTACTATTATTAATTAAATCAATTAATCACTCTGCTGATTCTAATAGGATTTTGAGGTAAAGCATCATGTCTTCTCTTCTTTTTACTCACTTTTATGCCTTTAATTTCTGTCTCTTGGCTTATTGCTCTTACTAGCATATCCCAATAAATGAGGACTTGGAAATGAGAAGTATAATAGTTGCTTTCTAACTTTAAATTAAAATATTCTATATTTATTTGTTCCATGGCAAACTCCAATTCCTATTTATTCTAACTTCACTGTAATTCTTAGATACTGCTTTTAGCATGTTCAAGAATGAGAATTATATAGATTCTCTTATTGAAATGCTTTTTCAATTTATATTTACTTATACCCATCAACTAATCAGTGATAATAGATCAGGGGGAAAAAGAGAAACAAAGTCTTTATCTTATTCATTATTCATTTATTAATCCATTTATACTATAAAGATTTATTAAGCATTTGCTATGTGCAGTTTACTGTTAGGTATTATCATAAATGAAAGGAAAATATAGATATGGTCCCTTTCCACATGCAGATTATATTTTAACTAATAGGAGGCATGGTATATATAAATATACATATACATGTGTATATGTATGTGTGTATATAGCCATAATACAAATTAAAATGCAAAAAGCAGATAAGGAATACACATTAGTTTCATGAAGTCCTAGAGGACCACTTTGAGCTGAGATTATCAGGACAGATTTCATCATGGTTGTGTATTAGATCTATTCTTTAAAGGAAAGGTAGGATTTCAATAAATAGAGATGAGGGAAGGCATTGGAGCCTTATGAAATGGTTTGAACAAAGAGAGCTGTAAGAAAAGTTTGGCATGGTTAGCTAGTTAGCTACTCCTTTCTCACCACCCTTATCCCTGTGAAGATGGTTTAAAGATCAAAAAAGAGAAAAATATAAAAGAAGGGAAAGGGAATAAACCTTTCTTTACTAGCTATTATGTGCCCAGTACCATTTAAAGCATTTTACAAATAGTATATTATTTTATTCTGCACAACAGCAGATGAAACTGAGACAAGCATAGATTAAGTGACTTGCCCAGGGTCATGTAGCTAGTAAGTACCTCAAATCAGATTTGAACTCAGATCTTCATGACTCCTGACCCAGTGCTCTATCTACTGAATAATCTGTAATAGTATAGGATAGCAAAAAAAAAATAGAGAATTAATCATTACAACCATGAACATTCATAACATGAATTCACTCATAAAGCTGAGGAAGGTAAGAATGGATTAAGAAGTAGAACCGAATAATATTTTACTTATAAAATCCTGTGTGAAACAAATTTATGCAAAGCTAAAATAATCAAAATCTATTATCCTTCAGGTGAACTGAAAAAAAAATTGAGGCAAGTAAATATGTTCTCAGACAAGGCAACAGTAAAAATCAGCTAGGAAGAACACATTCTGCTTAAGGGAACCTTGGGTATTAAATTAATATCAGAGATTAATATATGTGTACCAAATGGCATAATAATAAATATTAAAGAAAACATAAACTGATCACATAAAAATAGTCAGTTAAACTATAATAGTTGGGAACCTCAAAGTATTCTTTTCAAAATTACATCCACCTGGAAAAAGGAGGAAAAAAAACACCTCTTATATGTTTAAGTCCTAAGACCCTCTTTTGGACCCTGTTCTTTTTTCCCCTATACTTTTTCCCTTAGTTATCTCATCATATCTTATGGGTCTGCATTCCCAAAAACAATGTTGATCAGTTCTATATATCCAACCACAATCTCTTCTCACAACTAAGGTCCCATATCACCAACTATCTTTGAGACATCTTGAACTAGATATCTAATAGGCATCTAAAACTCAACATATCCAAAATAGGGTGTATTATTTTTCTCTAAAATCCTTTCCTCTTCTGAATCTCCTTATTAGTCTTAAGGGCACTACTATCCTCTCAATCACCAAGTTTCAAAATAATAAAATAAAAATTCTGAAAATCAAAGAAATTAACAATACTAAAGGCAAAATAAAAGAAAAATGAATTGATTGACAAACTAGGAGCTTAAAAAACACATTAACAGAGATGTCATTACCTAGTCTTATTAAGAAAAAAAATTAAGTAGAAAATTTAGCTGCCAGTAGTAAAAATAACAAAAGAAGTCACAAGTGAAATAGAGGTAAAGGAATTTATTATAAAACATTATGCCTAGTTATACACTAAAAAACCTATAACAAATGAAAAGGACAAATGTGAGTGTGTGTGTATGTATACCAGATTAATATTATTACCCAGATTAACAGAACAAAGCATGGAGACCTTAAGTAACAGTTTCAGAAGATAAAGAGAACAATAAATGCATTCATAAATGGAAAGAAAAACACTCAGAACATGGAAGATTTGCACATGGATTGTATCTCATGGTAGTAATGTGACTGGCATTTATACAGCACTATAATTTCAAAATATTTTACAAATAATTGCATTTGATTCTCATAATGACCCTGTGAATTATTAGGTGTTATTATTGCAAGGTTAAGTGACCTTCCTAAGATCACAAAAAGAAGTTTTTTCATTATAATTATTATCTAATATTTTAAAAAAACAATTGATCCCAATATCATATAATTCTTTGGCAAAAAGAGTAACATAAGAGATCTTGCCAAATTCTTTATATGACATAAATATGATGTCAATGCCAAAAATCAGAGACAAACAAAATGAAGAAAACTATAGATGAGCACTCCTAATTAATATTGACACAAAGCTTTAAATACATGCAAATAATCTTATATATAATATATAAAAATGATTACACATTTTGACTAAGCTGGATATATATCAGGAATGGAGGGCTGAAACAATATTAGAAAAATTAAAATCAGAATAAATCATATTAATAAAAATAATCAAAATCACATGATTATATGAATAGATTCAGAAAAATTCCTTTGAAAAATGTCATGCTTTTCTGTTAAAAAATTAAAATACAAAAAGCATACAAATAAATGGATTTTTCTTTAATATGGTAGCTTCTATCTATATTAATCTAAGACCCAGAATTATATGCAATATTGGTAAAACAGAGCTATTTAGAATAAAATCAGTGGTAAAGCATGGATATAAATTATCATCACTATTAATGATACACTGCTAGAATTATCTGTATACCAATAAGAAAAGAAAAGAAATTATGGGAATATACATAGTCAAAGAAAGAATAAAATTGCATCTTTTATAAATGATAGTTTGTTCTACTTATAAAACTATAGACAATCAACTAAAATGAATAACTTCAACAAAGTAATAGGACATAAAATATACCCACACAAATCATTAGCCTTTCCATATTTATCACCAGTAGAATCAAGCATAAATTGATGAAAAGAAAAATTACAGTTAAAAAAGCTTAGAATGTGTAAAATATTTGAGAATCTACCTACTGAGGCTTACAAAAGAACTATATTAAAATAATTTTATAGAAATAAAGTCCAACATAAATCAGTGCAGATATTCATTGATCATACTTCAGTCAAGCCAAAATAACAAAATTTTCAATTGATTCATTCAGTGTCATATCAATCAACTACCAAAGGATTTCTTTATATAGTAAAAAAAAATAAGAAGAAAATTGAATATTCACAAGGGAAAATTTAAAAAGCAGAAGGAAGGAAGCCTAACATTACCAGATCTCAATCTATACTGTAATCATCAAAATTATTTTCACTGGTTAAAGAGTAGAGGAGTTGATGAATGGAACAGAATGGGTTCACAATATATGAACATACTAATGTTGTTTGATAAAATGACAGACTACATCTATGGAAGTATTCATTTGATTTTTTTAAAGGTAGAAAAGCTGATTAGCAAATTGGTAAGAATTAAAATTAGACCAAAATCTTACATTATAAACCAAGACAGACTCCAAATAGGTACATAAATTATATATAAAAGGACATAATATGGATGAATAAGAAAAGCAAGGATTACACTGGATAGGAAATTATGCATAGGGCTTAGAAAAAATCACACAAGATAAAATGGACAAGTTTGATTACAGAAAATGTGTGTGGGGCAGCTAGGTGGCATAGTGAATACAGTACTAGACCTGGAGTCAGGAGAACCTGAGTTCAAATTCAGCCTCAGACACTTAACACTTACTAGCTGTGTGACCTTGGGCAAATGACTTATCACCAGTTGCCCTTCCTTCCCTGCTCTTAAAAGCAAAATAAAAAAAATATTTTTTTTTAAAAAAGAAATTGTAAATGTTTTTGCACAAACAAAGCTATTACCATTAAAGTTTAAAAGGACACAGTTAACTGGGGAGAGGGAGGAAATCTTTAAAACAATTTTCTCTGATAAAAGTTTGATATTTATGATACATAAGAAACTGATATGAATACATAAGAACAAGAGCCATACCTCCATAGATAAATGGTCAACTGATTCCAACAGGAAGTTCTCATTAAAAAAAATCATGTCAAGTTCTCCATCTTGTCGGTCACATGTTCCCTATTATTTCTTTCAATGTGAGCTAGCCCCAAGATTGTGATGTCTAATCGTAACACAACTCAGCATTTTGATGTAACTGTTCTTATTTCCCACCAACTTGCCTCATCTTTTCCCCAACTCAGAATTCATGGAATATAAATAGTATTCCTTAAGCACAGTATGTGTTTTGAAGTTGGTGTAGGGTTATGAAAATGAGAGATGAGAATTGAGTGAATTCTAAATTCCTGTTATCTTCATTCTTTTTATTATTTCTTATGGGATATAAATTAGAACATTAATTTTATCTTTTTTAAAAATTCTGAACTTTATAACTACCAAATAAAAAGAACATTAGAAAGCAGCACAGAAAAAAGAGTGCTGACCATACAAGAAAACATTAATTTAATGATAAAATAGAAAGAACATTAGAAAGTAGAACAGAAAAAGAACACTGACTATACAAGAACACAAATATCTATTATATATAGCCTTTAGAGTTTCACAAATATATTCATATAAAGCAATATATTCAGAAAATAAAATATCCATAGATTTCTCATTAATTACATAACAACAAAATGATATTGATGGGGAAGGAAATTATGTGTCCTTATGTTTATTTAAAACATTATCTATTTCCCACTATTGAGTTCAGGCAAAATGAGGTCTGTCACAAATACAAATAAGGTCAAAAGCAGGGGTTTTCTAGGTTAAGGGGAAAATGAAGAATTATGATCTGATCCAATTCTAAGACAGTATTTCCAGGAGGCCAAATGTACAGACAGGAAAAGGGGCCAGAATCCCAAGAGGTTCACAGAATAACTGACTAGGATAGTAGATACCAAAGCATAGAACAGAGAGGCTAAACTAGCAAGTCTGATGTGCAGAGACAGAGAAAAACCTCCTAAAACTGTATGATGAGAATGAGAGTAGATGGTAGAGGAAGGACATAGGACATTTCAGAAGCCAGGAATAGGCTGAACAAAGACAAAAATAAATATAATGTGCATATTATATTCTGAGAAAATCCTTAAAGGTACCACATTGCCTAGTATACACACACACACACACACACACAATATCACACAGCTTTTAATCTCTGTTCAAGATAAATTCAGGATTTAGAATAACATGAATCTTTCAGGTTATGGCCAATGTATACTGAAGGAGTCTACTCTCACTCAGTTTGGCCCACAACATGCCTTACTGGAGACAGTTGCTTTTAGTTGCTTATTTGTGTAAGTATCAAACCTCAAAAGAAAAAGAAAATTAAAATCAAAAGGAAAGCATATAGGACAAAAAATATTGTTGTTTATTTTTGCTAACCAGTTTACACTGAAACTGCATCTCTGCCTATAGGAAATATCATTATAGAAAATATTTTGTTAATCCCAATGCCTAATTTTCAGAAGTGCCTCATCTGAAATTAGTGCATTTCTAGAACTAGGAGCTGCCTACATAAGAATTGAAAATTATGTCACTTAGTCACAAAAGAGAGATAACAATATCAGGCAAAATTTCTAAAATTTTCTATTTCAGAATTTCTGAAAAAAATTCTACACACAAACATACATACCTGATACCTATACATCTACTATAACATACACACTAAACCATATGTTTATATGCATATAAGCATATATATACATGCTTCACATATTTATATGTATATATCAACATACATATGGACCTATATGTGTACACACATTCATATATGTGTATAAATATTATTTGGCCAAACCTGTTGTTTCATCACTGTAGGTAATTTCCTATGTGAAAACTCCTTATTCATCTTTCAAAGTGGACCAAAAAGGCTTTTAAGCCTGCCCTTTGCTATTATAGTCAAAATTATTATTATTATAATGATGATTAATCTCTAAGTGTATATTTGTGTATTTTTACCTAATAATGATGAAATAGAACAGAAAATGTCTAGATTTTTGAACAAGGTCTATTATTTCACTGATATAGGAAAGTCCTGATGAATAAACAACCTCTGTTAATGTATTGTCTTAGAGTTGCCTGGGCAATGGGAAGTTAAGTACCTTGCCCAGTATACCAATGCCCATATATATCAGAGGCATAACCTAAACCCAGGTCTTAAGTGACTGAGTTTGGTTTTCTATCCCCTACTCTATAAATGATGACACCACTGTTTCTTCATGTGAGAACATTTATAATGTTTTCAAAGATCCCAAACTCCTTGGTACAGCAATTGCCTATCATTTGTTCATCTAACATGACTGCAAATAATAGAATACCATAAAGTCATAAAAATTAAGATTGTAATTAGCTGAAAAGACAATGGAAAGATCAATAGAGGGCTACTTGGGAAAGCTGCACCAAGTTGACAGAAATGACATTATAAGAAATGACATAAAAAGGCATTATGTGTGATATGTGGAAAAGGACATGGACTGGTTATGACTTGGTTAGCACGAGTAACAGCAATTTGATAAATAAAGTAACATAGTAACACCACCTTAGTCAAAAGAAAATCATTCAGTATATTAGGTAGATATCTATCAGAAAGCATGGCAAGAATGGCACAGAATGAAAAAGCATATAAGAACAGACATTTGCATAGATAAAATGAATCGAGATCAAAGAAATTAACGGTAAAAATTATGGATTATGGATGTTCCTAAGAAGAAATTAGACTTGACTAAAAATGAAAATTTCCTCCATGAATAGAATTTAAAACAGGACCAAAAGTTTTAAGTTATAGTTTTAACTTGAGGAGACATAAAAGTAATTGAAATGATGGTGTTAGTGAAGACAAGAAGAACTTTGATTATATTGTTCCTTTAGATTTGCAATATAGGGACACTTTTTTTGCAATATAGGGACATTTTTGATGTGAGGGGTAAGCATTAATCCCAAACATATCTTACATGACAATTTTAAAAAATCCATTCTACCCCGGGTTGTCTTACCTTGAGTCTATAATTGATGTTCAATTGGGGAAAAAGTTACTGCCTTCTTCCCTCCCATTCTTGAAAGAAAAGTCTTTGCTTCCTCTTCATCTTTTAAACAACAAAATAAAAATAGACTAATAAGCAATTGCAAAACACTTAACCATGGGAAGGTTAGATAATTACAGCAGCAATGTAATTTGGCTATATTTAACAAAGGTGTTATTTCTTATTGGAAAAATCTTCCTTCTCTTTCTCTAGTATCTGCCCTTCTGCATAAGTGACCCAAAGAACTTTCCAATAAGGTTTTCAATTCTCCCAGTTAGAGGTTGCTCCCAAGAAGTAACTTTGGCACTTTGGAAGGCTCATTAAATCTCTCTGGGCCCTTGGGTACCATTGAAGAGACTGCTGCAGTAATTTGCTAAATGTTATCCTAGGGACTTTAAAAAGTTCATGTGCCTCACAGAGTGACTAACTTACTCCAGAAAAGTAATTTACACACTAGAAAACCTGGCAAAAATCAGTTCTTCAATTGAGACCCATTCTGTGATCTCAGAAGTTGCTCATTTGGATTATACATTAAAAAAAATACCAGCCTGGGTTTACTCTTCCCATCAACTTACTAAGTATGCCCAATGGGAGAATCATATCTTTTAAGTGGTGCATGGAGTTTTGGCCTGCTTTGAATTTCAAATTAGCTGTCCTGGAAATGGATCAGCTGTTTCTTTAAGGCTTAAAGTAGTTTTATAAACACTGCTCTGAGTTTAAGTGAAACTAGAACTATCTTCAAACTCTCAAATGACATAATCTAAATAAACTAAACTAACATCCATAAAGAAGTTTCCATTACAGTAATGGAGGGATGAAAAGAAACATTAAAGTTATATGCTTTTGAGTTTGTGCTGGCTTTGTGTTTGTGTTTGTTGCTTTTCTCTTTTCTACATATCCTGGGCTGTCTCCCCACCCCCATTCCCCTACCAAATAAGGTTGAGGACTGAGCTGACTTAGTCACTTAATTCTAGAATGCATTACCTCTAAGTTTCTTCTAAGTTTTCCCTGACATGAGCTAGGAGAAAGAACAGTAGGAGAAACTGAGACTTTTAAACTGGGGAGGCTTGAAATAGAAAGTGGAAAACTAGAACTTAAAGTCCAAAGTGCCTATATTAATAATAAAGGCATGGTTCAGGGATGTTAGTTCTTCATCAGTGCCCTGGCTTATCTGGAAAGTTTTAAAGCTGCCAGATGACAGCAAAAGCATGATTATTAATGACATAAGCATGTAAACTCCTTAAAAGTAGGGATTATTTGATTATCTGTACTTGTAAAGTAGTACAGTGCCTGGCATATAGTAAGAATTTAACAAATGTTTTGGCAAATAAATATTTGAATAAATGAATGCATAATCATGTATTATGCACTTATTCTAAGATATAGCATGGTGCAATGGATATAAGGTTATGTTAGAAATTAGGAAGACCTGGATTCAAGTCATACCTTTGACATTTATTGCCTGTGATTCTGAAATCATCACATAACCTTTGATTGATATAAGCCACTCTCTTTTATTTAATTTTTTATGAATCTCATAAAAACTGCCAATCTGCATTGGTAGGATGAGTTTTCTCACCTGGGAGTTCATTAAATCATTAAATCACAGTTTAATCCTCATTGCTTATGATCTGCTAAGTACTATAAATTGATACTTTTGAACATTCCTGAAAAACATTTTTTAATATTCTGGATTATTTTTTGTAGCTGTAATAAACTGAAAAGAAAGTATTAGAAGACTCTGGCAAAAAAGACCCTAGACTCTAATCCAAATCTCCCCATCTCCAGCATAAATAGACTAACATCTAATCCTCCATGAATTGCTTGTGAATTACCATACTGCTTAATTCAGCTATAGCAATTGATATGTCTTGTGAACCATTTGCTTTAGAAATGGTAATTCACAAAACAATACCAGAAGTCTTCCCTGGACATCTGTCCATTTGGAACAGGCAAAACTAGAACTGTCATTTTAACTTAAAAGTAAATATATAGGATTTCCTTGGACCAAATTTATTTTGTAAGGTATTTGATAAAAACATAATTAGTTGGAAGCTTCTCAGTCACTGACAGTAAAAATCCAAATATTAGTCTGGTTTAAGCCTTCTAGTCTCCCATTCAAAAAAGTTAGAAATCAATAGATCTGACTTCTTATATAGACAAAGTCAAAACAGATGCTGAATGTAATGGAGTTTAGTGATATGATAGGAAGAAAGCAGACAGTACTCAAATCTGCCCTTAGAGCATGTTGGAGGATATGAAATATCTTCTTCCTTTTGCTAATTTCTTCTTTTGCACTTCTGCTTTTCTCAGCCCGAAATAACACCTTCCAACTTGATATAAAACTATCAATAACTACATTTTGCATATGATTATTGAATCATTTTAGAATATACTTGATTGAACTATCATCTAGCTCAAATGTCTTCAATTTTTCCATAGAAGAAGATGGGAGAGTTTATCAAATGTTTCATTGAAATTTAAAAACAGTAATTCAATAATTCTATCAGTTTAGTAACCTTGCCAAAAATGGACATAAGATCAATTTGCCATACCATGCTCATGATGAAGTCATGCTGATTCTTAATGGTGATGGCTTCAGTATGTAGTTATGGGGGGCTTCAATTATCCAGACATCTATTGAATCTCTCTCTGTCTCTCTCTCTCTGTCTCTCTCTGTCTCTCTCTCTCTGTCTCTGTCTCTCTGTCTCTCTGTCTCTCTGTCTCTCTGTCTCTCTCTCTCTCTGTCTGTCTCTCTGTCTCTCTGTCTCTCTCTCTCTCTCTCTCTCTCTCTCTCTTTCTCTCTCTCTCTCTCTGTCTCTCTCTCTCTCTCTCTCTCCCCCCCTCCCCAAAATGAGAGTAGCCAAAAACCTCTTGATTGACTTTACTAAAAATTTAATTTTCTGAAGGCAAAAATAAATGGAAATTCTCTTCTGGATCGAATTCTCACTAACAAAAAAAAGAACAAATAGTTGGGGTGAAATGATTGAAATACTGATGTAGGGGAGAGTGCCCATTTCATCCTACAGTTTTTGATAAGAAGGAGGAAATATAGCCATCATTTGAATTAAATCCTCAACTTGAGGAAAGCAGATTTCAAAGAGTTAAAATCAAAGATAACTAGGATAATAAGGACTAAAATATTTCAGGGAATGTCAATCCAGGAAGAATGAAGGATGCTCAAAAATAAAATCCTGAAAACTCAAAGAATGTCAATTACAATGAGAAGGGAAAATAGGATTTGTTTGAAGAGACCAGTGTAGAACCATAGGGAACTCACCAACCAGCAGATTTTAGAAAGAAAGGATCAGAAAATAGAAAGAAAACAAGGAAATAGATGATTATACAGCATAGCACCACCATGTAAAAATAGTATAAGGGATATTAAAGCTCAGAATGAGTTGAGGCTGGGGAGAGAAGCCAATAAATCAAAGTTTTGGTTTTTGGGTTTGTTTGTTTGGTTGGTTGTTTTTTTGCTTTGAAGAAAAAGAGATCAAAGAAGCAATCTGATATGGGATGGATGTAATAAAGATAACTGATAACACAGAAAAGGCATAGCAGCCCAACTCTTTTTCTGTTTTCTCTGCAAAGGTGAATGACCTTTACACTGGAAATGACAGAACAAAAATGATTGAAATTGAGTTAAAAATCCAAGAAAATTCAACTCATCTGGCCAAGATAAAATACTTACTTGGATCATGAAATAATTGGCAAGTGTGATTACTGAGCCCCTGACAATTATATTTAAAATATCATGGAAAATGAAAAAGGCTCCACTAGATTGGAAAACAAATGTTTTCATAATTTATAAAAACAAAATGAAAGAAAAAAGAGTCCCAAAACCCCAATACAATGGTGAGGTAAATTTGGTTCTTGGTGGTGAGCAATTAGAAAAGTGATGATTATAAAGATTCAGCATGGCAGCATGACTTCATCAAAAATGTATCATGTAATACTAACTTCTCTCTCTCTCCCTCCCTCCCTCCCTCCATCCCTCCTTCCCTCTCTCCCTCTGTCTCTGTCTCTCTCTCTCTATCTCTCTGTCTCTCTTCCTTTCTCTTTTTCATTCCTCCATTTCTTCTTCCTCTTTCCCTCCCTTCTTCCCTTTCTTTCCTTCTTATAGCCTTGCTTCTTCTTTCTCCTTTCCTTCTTTCCATCCTTTCTCTCTCTTGCTTCCATTCTTTCTGTATTCCTTTCTTCTTTCCTTCCTTCCTTTCCCTTTGTTCCTTTTCTCTCTTCCTCCCTTCATCTCTCTTTCCCTCTCCCTTGTGTTCTCTCTTCCTTTCTTTCTTTCTTCTTTCTATCCTTACTTTCTCCTTTTCCCTCTTCTTTCTTTCCTTCCTTTTTCTTTCAGCCCTTCTTTTCTCTTTTCTTTCCTTTCTTCCTTTCTCTTCCCTTCTTTTTCCTTCCTTCCAAAATTTCTCTTTCTTCCTTCCCTTTCCTTTGATTCTTTCCTTCCTTGCTTGCTTCCTTCCTCCCATCCTTCCTTATTGCTAGACTAGTATTTGAGGAAGAAAGCATTTTATAAAGAATCTCAAACTAATATGGTAAAGAAGATTGAGAAATATGGTAATGTAAGGAAGAAAAATACTGATCATTGATTTTTCAGTCTCTAATCATTTTCCTTTTTAGAAAATTGAAACATTTATTTTATTCCAGTCCTGAGGTACTTCTGTCATTCTCCATGATCTTCAAAGACCATATCCAATTGCTTAGCAATCACACCTGTGTGTTCTTTAAATAGCCTCAGGATTCATTCATCTGAGTCTCTTCACCCTATTAGCTATTTTTGATCTATCCTTTTAGCTACACCATGTACAAAGCATTGATCTAGATGCTAGCACAATGGAAAGAATTCTGGACTGGGAGCCTGAATACATATATTCAAGTTCTGGTGCTATCATTTAGAATCACAGAAATATAAATTTAAAACTAGTTGGAACATCAGAGATCATTTAATTTAAACCCCTTATTTTAAATATGAACAATTTAGGGGGCAGCTAGGTGGCACAGTGAATAGAGCACTGGCCCTGGAGTCAGGAGACCTGAGTTCAAATCTGCCCTCAGACACTTAACACAAAAAACTAGCCATGTGACCTTGGGCAAGTCATTTAACCCCAATTGCCCTCCAAAAAAAGAAAAAGGAACAAAATGAACAATTTAAGGCTAAGAGAGATGAAATTACCCTGGACAAGTAATTTACACTGTAAATAAGTAAATTACCCTGGGCAAGGTCTTAATTTCCAAATTTGTAAACTATGGGGTTTTGCCTAGATGCCATCTGAAATCTCTTCTTGTGCTAACTTTATGATTCTATGATGATCCTCCTTTTTTAGCATTATTTGATTCCATGAATTCAGTGTGTCTCTTTTTATTCCCCAGTTCTATGTATTGGGCCTTCATATTTCCCTTTAAAATTACTTAAACTTCATGCTTTTTAAAATTACCATACAAATATTTCATTTGATCCTTTCAATAACACTGTGAAATATATAGAGCACGTGGCTCATTTTACAGAAAAGAAAACTGAGGATCACTGAGGGTAAGTGATTTGCCTTGGGCTGCATAGTTAATATGTGAAAGATCTAGGGACTAGAAAACAGACCTTCTGAGCCTTAGTCCAGTGTTATTTCATTATATCATGCTGCCTTTAATCTATGTATCATTAGAAACTTGGTTATCAACCAAGCATTTGGAAAATTTTCATTATACTAGCCTTTTTCATATAACATTATTACAATGGAATGTAGTATGTATTATATTGACACCAGATGATTTTTGTGAACTATTTTATAATATTGTGAATTATGGAATTTTTACTTTTTTTAAAAGCAATTGGGGTTAAATAACTTGCTCAAGGTTACACGGCCAGTTATTTCTGGGCATGGTGCTAAGTATATGAGCCCGGATTCGATCCCCAGGTCATCCCGACACTAGAGCCAGTGCTCTTACTTGCTGTGCTACATGGCCACCCTGACTTTTCACTTTTTAAAAGTTATTTTAATGATGTTTTCCTATCTAATTAAAGACTCTGGTTGCCAAATCTTTGGATACATTTTGCAAATGTGGCTCTTTGGGGTTTTTTCGAGATGGAGTAGAGATTATAAAAGAATATTAAGAATCTAATGTACTATTTCTTTTTTGCTCCATTTTATTATATTTAATTATCTATTTGTATTTCTGTAAAATATAATTATAATTATTATACATAAGATGAGCACACATAGATGAACTGCACATATGTCCATTGACCAAAGCCCAGTATAGCTAATTTCAGAGATGTTCATCATCACAATGCTTCCTACCAAGCGATAAACTTTTCTGATAATTATTCCTCATCATAGTGATTATTACTCTGCTTTGTATCTGCATCTTTATCACTTCTATGATCCGCACATATTTATAGGTAAATTACATCATGCATTCAGTGAACAACTAATATATGCCATTCATTAGTGCAACTTGGAGCCATTAAATTTGTGTGCTACACAGAATTATTATAAAAACATTCTAGAAGGAAACACTATGCCCAACTACTTTTTAAAGAGTAAATATAGTCTTACTGGGCAATGGCAGGAAACACAATAGGCTAGTAGCACTAAACAAGCAATCAATAAGTTTCTATTAAGCACGTATTATGTTACTCTGTGCCCAAAATTTAGAAATTTCCTTCAAAAGGTTTATATTCCACTAGTGAACAATGATGCTATATCTTTAAATAAAATACCACCAAAAATAAACAGAAGCAAAAATAAAAACTATAGCAGTATATCTCCCCCCAAAAATATCATCAATTTGGATTTATTCAACAAATTCAGGAATGACTCCACATTAAGGAAATAAAAAGCATAATCAATTACATTAAAGAAACAACCCATATTGTATTATATGATATAGTTTCAAATATTTTATGAAATTAAACATTTGTTTACATTTTTTTAAAAAACCAAAGCATAAGTCCATAGTGTGTATATATGTATCATATATTTATAATAAGAAGTACATATTTAAAACCAAAGTTTACAATTTTTGTAATAAATAACCTAGAATTCTCTACAATGAATATAAGCATAAATAATTGAAAATGGCTCCTTTCTCCCATGATTATTTAGAAAAGTTCTAAAAATGCCAAGAAGCACAATAAGAAATGAAAATTAAATTAAAAGAATAAACATTATTGAAGAGACAAAAATATCCCTATTTGCAGACAACATGATAGTTTACTTACAAAGTTCAAGCGAATCAGCAAAGAATCTAATTGAGAAAATTAATAGCTCCTACTAAAGTAATATAATACAAAATAGAACCACAAAATTGTCAGTATTTTTATGTAAGAATAACAAGAACTAAAAGAAAATGATAGAATGAGACAGAAAATTTCAAATATAAAATATCCAGGATCCATGTCTCCCAAAATAAACTCAAAACTTATACAAACACAATTATAAAAATCCTCTTTACAGAAATAAAGTTAGACTTAAATAATTGGAGGACTGCTCACTGCTCATTTTTAAGCTATGCCAATAGAATAAAAAGCAAAATACCAATCAAAACTAATTTAGAAATTTAATGCTATACTTATCAAATTCTGAAAGGGTTGCAACACCAAGCAAAACAAAGTAATTTTTAAAAAGTTTAGAATGAATGACCTTGTCCTGTTGAATCACCAGTGATATCCAGGACCCAGGGACTAACAGAATGCCAACTATTTTCCTGGCAATGTACTTAGCCTGGACTGCTCTTCCAACTAAAAAAAAAAAAATCTGTCATTGGTCATTCCCAAACTGGCAATAGGGCTTTAGTTTTTCTGGAAAGGAAGAGCATATCTTCCACAGAGATCAGAATGTAGTCTAGTACCCCAGTAGAAAGACTGGATTGGTGAGGGTCGGTCTGGGAAAGTAGCAGGAAGGGAAATTAGTACCTCAAGGCCTCAAATTATATTGGAGGATATTCCAAAGGCTTAGTGAAATCTTAAGCCATTAAATATTTTTTTAAGCAATTGAGGTTAAGTAACTTGCCCAAGGTTGCACAGCCAGTTTTTTTGTGTGGGTGTTAATTATCTGAAGCCTGAACTGATCCTGGGTCCTCCCAACTCTGGGGCTGGCACTCTTACTGTGCCACCTAGCCGCCCCCTTAAGCCATTAAATCTTAAAACTATATTAAGGTTTTTTGCATTTTTTAAATTCCATGTATGAAGAAATCATCCACCAAACAATTTGGTCCTTTTATTTTATAGCAAATTTGGTCAATGCTGGATAACAAGCTAGAGATAAATGAGAATCATATACTAGATGCTTAATAAATGTTAATTGCATTGAATATCAAACAGAAAAGTTTCATTCTGTTGCATCCTCAGGGTATGGAAGAACCCTGTCTTCTGGAAAGAACACTAAGGCTTAAGCAAATTGTCTTCTCTGTCATCTGAAGTTCATACAAGTTAAATTCAGAGAAGTTCATCCCCAAATGTTTGGCCATGAGGTAATTCCTTACTTGCTCTTCCCATTTTTCCATCTTTTCCTTTCTGCCTTTCTTTCTCCCTCTCTTCCTTCCTTCATTCCTTCCCTCCCTCTTTTCCTCTCTTTGTTTCTTCATCCATTTAGTCATTTATCTCTATTCATTTGTATAGTACTTTATCCATCTTTCTGTTAATTAATTTTTGGTTTCAGAATTTGTCCATTCATTTATTGGCTACGGTAATTCATGAAATCTGCTAGGGCAATGAAAAGATTCCAACAGTATTTTCTTTTCTCCCCAACTAGGAGGTATCTTTTATTTCCCTGGTTTTTTTTTAATACCTTTTTGTGGTGGAATAGAAAACCTCATCACTAGAGAGGCTCAGGTCTCTACAAAACTCACAAGATTACTATTGATTGCAGACATCTTCACCCAATGTTCTAATGTGCCCTCTGGACAAAGGCATAATCAAAGGTATTTAAGACTTAGAGACAGAGTCAGAGGAGACTTTGGAGATAATATAGACCAAACCTCTCACTTTTCAAACACGGGGAAAGGGGCTCATATTTTTCTCTGATAAAGGTCTTATTTCTCAAATATATAGGAGACTGAGATAAATTTATCAAAATAAGAGACATCTCCCAATTGATAAGTAGTCAAAAGATATGAATTAATCAGTGAAAGAAATCAAAGCTATCAAAAGTCATATAAAATGCTCTGAATTACTAATAATTATAGTAATGCAAATAAGAACAATTCCAAGGAATCACCTCATGCCTATCAGAATGACCTAGATGACAGAAAAGGAAAATGGCAAATGCTGGAGGGGATGTAGGAAAAAGGGTACATTAATGCACTTTTATCAGAGCTGTGATCCTGAGAACAGCTTGAAACTATGCCCAAAGGCCCACAAAATTGTGAATACTGTTTGACCCAGCAATACTGCTACTAGATCTATATCCCAAGGAGAACAAAGGAAAAGAAAATATATGTATATATGTACAAAAATAATTACAGCAGTTTTTATTTTGTGTTATCAAAGAATTATACACTGAGGGCATGCCCATCAATATGAATGTGAAGGAATACTATTGTTCTGTAAGAAATTAAAAAGGGGATGGTTTCAGAAAAACATGGAAAAACTTGTATTAACAATATAATGTGAAGTGAACAGAACCAAGAGAACAATCTACACAGTAATAATAATATTGTAAAGATAATTGGCTATGTAAGACTTAGTAACTCTGACCAATGTAATGATCCAATACAACTCCAAAGGACTCATGATGTAAAAAAAATGCTATCTACCTCTAGATAGAGAGCTAATGGATTTAGAGTACATGAAATAGAATATTTTTTCCTTTATTTTTCTTGATTTCTTCTTTTGAAACATGGCTAATATATAAATAAGCTTTTCATGACATCATACATATGATAGTTATCACGTTTCTTGCCTTCTCAATGGGCGGCTGAAAGGGTAGAAGGAAGGAGAGAATTGGGAACCAAAATAAAAATTCAATTATTGAAAAAGAGAGACTCAGAGTTGCAGCAATTTATCAAAGATTTTTCAGGTAATGCGCATCAGAACAAGAATTAGAAACCAGGTCTCCTGACTGCAAGTCTAGTGTTCTTTCCACTTTACTCATTTATGGGACAAAGGAAATAAGCCTGTGTTGGTATGACTTACATAATACTTAGAGATAAGCTGAGTAAGCCTTGAAGACCTTCCTAATAAGTTGATCATAATCTTCTAAGTGTGGACTCCTATTCCACTTTATCAAAATTGTTCTAAAAATTAATGTAGTCATTGCAAGGAGCCATAGCTAATCTTATTAATTAGGCAATATGGTATAGTGCAGAGGTATTAAACATGCCCTAGAAGTCAGATATGACTGGCAACACTCCCAAATATGGCCCAAGCAAGGTCAAAATGTAATTGGGAATATTTAATAAAATAACTAAAAAAATACAATAAAACATAAGTGAAGTTAATGTGTAGTTTTCTAAGTTAATATCCACCTACAGGGATCCTTATGAATGGTTTAGTGACCCACATTTTTATTATTTCATTATTTTGAACAGTGGCTATTAATCCAAGAACTGCAAGAAATTCCAGAAGATCAAATAAGTTGAGTAGCTCAATTCACTATCACATTATCCACAGTATCTTTTCATCTTTCCTCAAATCTTCCATGGCAAAAAACCAAATCTTCCATGGCTCCCCTTCTCATGACTCCCTCAATTGAGATTCTTGCCTCATATTTTATAGAAAAAAAACTTGTAGCTATTTATCATGAATTTCCTCTTCTCCCATCTTCATCTTCCATCACTCAAATGTCTTCTGCCTCTCTCTCTCTTCATTCACCTTTGTCTCAGATGATGAAATGACTTTACTCCTTACCAAGGCTAATTTGTCTAAATTCTTTCTCCTCCAACATATCACCCCCTCATCCATCTCCATTCTATCAGTTATTTTTAATCCCTTTCTGTCTACATGATCATTCCCTGCTGTCTATAAACATGTCCATGTCTCCCCTATCCTTAAAAAAATCTTCACTTAATCTTTCCATTCTTGATAACTATCATACTATATCTTTTCTCCTCTAAAAGACCATCCATAGGTGTCTCCACTTTCTCTTCTCTCACTTTTAACACATTATAATCCAGCTCCCAGCCTTATCAATCCAACAAAACTGCTGTCCCCGAAGCTACCATTGAAATCTTTTAGTTTCCAAATAAAATGGCCCTTCCTCAATTCTCATTCTCCTTGAACTCTGCAGACTTTCACAATGTTGATCAGTCTCCTCTCCTCCTTCATAATCCCCTCTCTCTAGGTTTTTAGGGCACCATTCTCTCCTGGATCTCCTTCTATCTATCTTTGTACTCCTTTTCAATCTCATTTTCTAAATCTTCATCCAGATTACATCCTTTAACCATAGGTATCCCTAAAGGTTCTCTCCTGGGCCCTTTTCTCTTCTCCCTCCCTACTAATTATTTCACTTGGTGATTTCATCAAATGCCATGGATTTGATTACTATGTCTATTACTAATAATTCTAAAATCTACCTTTCCTACTCCCACTTCTCTGCTGACTTCTAGTCTCACATCTCCAATTGCCTTTCAGATATCTCAAACTGGATGATCAGTAGACACCTTAAATGCAACATGTCCCAAGCGAACTCATTATCTTTTCTCCTAACACCTCTCTTTGGTTCTACCTTCCCTATTACTATAAAGGGCAACATCCTCCTCCTAGTCCATGTAAGGGTTATGGGATTTAAAGATCTCCCATGCCCCATGGACGTG
>NW_027186304.1:68937348-68940250 GCF_028583685.1 Petaurus breviceps papuanus | reverse complement strand
ATATTTGTAATCTCTATAGGCATTGTGAATATGGCATTGCTGATACAGTCCACCAGGCTTGCAAACTGGAAGTCTTCATGGACTCTCTACTTTCTTTTACCCCTCCATATCCAATCTGTTGCCAATGTCTGCTGATTTCACTTTTGCAACATCTCTTCAATATGCCCCCCTTTCCTTTGACACTGCTACCACTCTGGGGCAGTCCCTCATCACTTTATGTCAAGACTATTGCAATAGTGGTGGGGAATAGAGGGTAGCTGCCTGCCTTAGGTGTCTTTCCACTCCAATCCATTTTTTATTCAGCCAAACAAAGTGGCAAAAGTGTAAATCTGATCATGTAATCCCCTTGTTCAATAAGCACCGGTGGCTCCCTATTTTTCCAGGAGCTAATACAAATTTCTCTTCTTGATATTCAAAGCCCTTAATAACTTTGACTTCTCCTACCTTTCCAGTCTTCTTACACCTCAGTTGTTAACATGTATCATTTGATCCAATGACTCTGAATTCTTGTTTGGTCCATGAACAAGACAAGACATTCCATCTCTTGGCTCTGGGTACTTTCTCTGGCTCTTCTCCATGCCCCTAATACTCTTGCTCCTCATTTTAAGACTACTGGCTTCCCTGGGTTCCTTTTAGTCACAAACAAATTTTATTTGTCAGGAAACTTTTCCCAAACTCTATTAATTCCAGTGCCCGATGTCTGTAATTTATTTCCTATTTATCCTGCATACATTCTGTTTGTACATATTGTTTGTATTTTGTCTCTCCCATGAGATTCTAAGCTTTTTGATGGTAAAGACTGCCTTTGCTTTTTTTTGTATTCCCAGTGCTTAGGACATTGTCTGGAACATAGAAGGTATTTAATAAATTTTTATTGAATAATTGGCTTGCTGTAATTAGTGTTGACTTTGTACTCCTATTACAATGACACTCAGAGAATTAAGTCATTCTGACATATGAAACTTCTGTAATAATTGTTAAAGAACATGTATGTAATATATAATGTATGTAAATGCATGGACTTGAAAAGAGCTCGTTATATTTGTCATGTTTTAAATCTATTTCAAGCACATCATTTGGATACTTTTATGATATGTATTGAGCAATTCCGCAAGCTAGAAATGATAGACTAGGACATTTGGCAATTTGTTGCTGCTGATAACATATTTCATATATTTTAGTAAAAATCAATTTAATTATATGGTGAACATCATGAGAAAATTGTACTTTGAAGAAGCATATTTAAAAAATTATAGCTTAATATGCTTCTCTAGAATGAAAATAGAATGATCTCCCCAAAGCAAAATAATACCTCAAAGTCTGAGAAGTCCAGGAAATCAAATTGCAAATTGTGATCTATTCCTATATTGAAAAAAAGTTAAATTTTTAATATCACCTTAAAAAGAATGTCCCTGTGGCTAAAGGAAGTGCTGAACACTTCAGAAAAAGCATCGACTTCCAGTGATTAGAATTCTAGATTCTAGAATTAGAATTAGGTTATTGTTTTATTCTCTCTCTCTCTCTCGGTGTATCTGCCCTGCCTCAAAACTTTATCACTAAAGGTTTCTACATTTCAATGTATATTTGGCAAACAAACTTGAGGTTAAGGGTATCACTGAAAAAAAAAAAGGACAGTCTTTACAGTGTTCATGAAGAGCACACAGAGTTCAGTTAGTCCTAGGCTCCCTATTACCTCCAGGATCAGTAATGTCCCCTTCCTACATTTTCAGGTTTTTCGATCCCTACTCTTGAACCCAAGAGGCATTGACCTTGTTGTTGCTCTTATCTTCCTCCCATTCCTTGAATTCCCTGACTTCTTTAAAGTCTCAGCTAAAATCCCTGTTTCTGCAAGAGTTATTTCCTCATCATCCTAAGTAGTACCTTCATTCGAAGTTTGACCAAAATTTATCCTGTGTATATCATCTGTAATATAGTTGGCTGTGTATCATCTATTCCCTTTGCATTGTAAGCTCCTTGAAAGCAAGGACTGTCTTTTGCATATCTTTGTACACTCATACTTATCATAGTACCTAGCACATAGTATTGCTTAAGAATTGCTTGTTGACTTGACTGGGCTCTAAGAGCATGGAGTAGGAGAGAAGAACAGGTTAAAAGTCTGGAGATATAAATTTTAGTACCAGACCTAACCATTAAAAAACTGAATGAGCCTGTTAATCATTTCTCTCAAAGTCTGAACCTCCTTATCTGAGACTGAGAAAATCCAGGTTCAAAACCTAGCTGTGTGATAATAGGTGAGTTACTTGATCTTTCTGGGATTCAGTTTCCTCATTTCTAACACAGGAATAATACTACCTTTAGAACCCATCTCATAGTTGGGTGTCAGGCTCAAAAGAAATAATGTATGTGAAAGAGCACATAAATAGTATTTGTTATAAATTTTAATAACAATTTAATTAATTTTAATAACATTTTAATGAAGATGTCATGACTAAGAAATATGTGAAAGTATTATGAGATAATTTACTTTTGAAAGTAAACAGAGATAGAAATTGAATGCTGATCTTGATTCCTAGACTATCATTCTATCCGTTATATCACATTCTCTAGTGAAGAAGAGATGTAAGAGGAAACAGAAAATACCATAGGATCATAGATTAAGAGTTGGGAGAAACATTAGAGGTCAAACTTATTTCATAACTGTTTAAATAAAGACTCAGAAAGGTAAAGTGATTTGGCCAAAGTCATGCCACATGTAGTAAATGGCAGAGTAGTGATTTAATTCCAGGTCCTGAGACTCCAAAGAGAAGGGGGGGAGGAGGAGGAAGAGAAAAAGGAGGAGGAGGAGGAGAAGGAAGGAAAGAAGGAAGAAGGAAGGAAGGAAGGAAGGAAGGAAGGAAGGAAGGAAGGAAGGAAGGAAGGAAGGAAGGAAGGAAGGAAGGAA
>NW_027186304.1:68933810-68937338 GCF_028583685.1 Petaurus breviceps papuanus | reverse complement strand
GAAGGAAGGAAGGAAGGAAGGAAGGAAGGAAGGAAGGAAGGAAGGAAAACTGTTGTGTTAATATGTCCATATGACCAATATATAACACTGTGTGTTAGTGTGTGACACACACATTTACATTTATATGTATATTATGTATATATATATACACATATATATATATATTTGTGAAAGGGAGATATCTCATAATATCATATACACACACACACGTGTGTGTGTGTGTATATATAAGTGCTTTTCAAAATTAGGTGAGAGAAGACCTATGATTTCATCAGAATAGAAAATACATGGTGTGGAACCTCCCCCGACTAACAGAACCAGAATCATGACTATCATTTTATCAATTTAGAGAGTCACCTTGATCAAATGAGTTCCCTTGATCACAGAGCTAGTGTGACTTATGTTAGAGAGAGGATTTGAATCCTAATCTTCCTGATTTCAAGAATAGCCCTCTACAAACCATTCTAGGCTCGATTACAATTAATGCAATTAATATCAACATTTTCAGTGGCAACAAATAAATGGAAATTAAATTTAAATTAAATTTAAATTCCTACCCATAAGGAAAAAGCTAAACAAATTATATATAAATATAACAGAAGATGTTCTGTGCCAAAGGATATGGTGAAGATGAAGAATTTGGAGAAGCTTTCCGAGGTTTATTTGAATCAATGCAGAAAGAAGTAAATAGAGCCAGGAAAACTATATGCATAGTGACTATCTACATCTATCTATATAGCCATACATCTATATCTATGTAAGTAGATTTAGATATAGATATGGAAAGAATAACAAAAATGAAGCTGAACTCTGAATAATTGTAATGGTCAACCTTAGTCCTGGAGAAGAAATGAAAAAATATGCTTCCCTCCATTCCTTCAAAAGAGGAAACTGAGGATGTTGAACACTGAGTATTGCCTAAGGCTATTATTCTTTTTTATAAATCTTCATTACAAAGTATGGCTTGATAGGGGATGCAGTAAGATATATAGATATATACACATATACACACATACACAAATATGTGTATATATACATAAATATGTGTATATATACATATACAAATATGCATTATATAACCATATGGAAATATTTGTTAGGAAAATTTATCATTAAATTATTTTTAAGTGTTATTGAATTGAATGCATTGTGAATCTCTCACAATGTCAAAGAATTTATGACTTGACCTCTTCATTTGTAAAATGACACAGCTATCAAAGAGGTCTCATGGCTAAGCTAATAAGCATGCAGTCAATGCACCCAAGGCAGAGTGGCAGGAAGGTACCTCAATGAAATGAAAAATCTAGCAAATAATATGTGTTTGTGTATAGACACACTATGCATACATATATGTACATAATCATTTAAGACTTTAAATGCCACAAATTGTTTTATTTGAGTATGAGGTAATGTAGACTACAAAAGAAGTTCCTTGGGCCAGGAAAACCTTCACGTATCAGTCCTCACCATTTTCCCACAAGTACTTGACTTAGTCTTACAATCCATGCATATTTTCAGAAAAAGATTACATACTTTAAAAAACCAATATTAACTGAATGAATTCTAATTTTAAAAACCACTCACTGAACCTTTGTACTGATAGCAATTTTTAAACAGAATCACTCATCCTTGACAGAGGATTCCTATATTAATCTGACAAAGGTAGTTTAATGAGTAGATATAGGATGATTTAAAATAGTATAGATTTCCAAGTGATCTATAACTAATAATCCCTCTTAACTATCCTAGAATACATATCATTGCTGGCCACATGTCCACTACAAGGCTAATTCTATTCTCAAAGATAAACCCATGAAGATACAAGTAAAAAGACATTTCCTCCTAGAATTATTGAGGCAAAACAAAGAATGTAAAAGTTATTCAGCTGAAGGAGATAATTAACATGTAAACACAACACCATTTATGGCAATTAATTTTACACAATTATTTAAATTCATTTGTACTTCTGTACTTGAGCAAGACTATGCACAGAGGTATGTTTTAATTTTGAGATTACTTATAATAATTGCATTGAGAATCTAGGTCTCCTGGGATTGTTTTAAGAGCTATTACTGGAAAACTGGAATTTTCTTTTTCTTTCTTTCCTTCTCCTCTTGATTTTCTTCCCTTTATAGGAGTGCATTTCTTTAATGAGGAACATTACATTTCCTCTTCTCACACTGTTTGGCTTATTAAATTCTCATCCCAATACTGAAAGAAGGAAAAATTTATTAGATATTGCTATGTGTCAAGCACTGTACTAAAAGCTTTACAAATATTACCTCATTTTGATCCCCACAACAGCAACACAAGACAGGTGTTATTATTATCACCATTTTACAGTTAAGTAAACTGAGGAAGACAGAGGTTGTCACTTTCCCAGGGTTACACAATAAGTGCCTGAGAAGAGATTTGAACTCAGGTTTTCCTGACTATAAGTCCAGAGCTCTATCTGCTGCACCAAATAGCCTCAGGGACAAATAAGAAAGGTATTTTAGCGTGCAATATGATTCAGGAATGCAACTGGTAATTTATTCTGACACTTAAATGAGATGCTAAACATAAAAGACTCATAGTACATATTAACAGAATGACTTCAACCCAAGATTCAATAACAACTTTGAATTACTATTAAAATGTTATTGTGAGAATAACAATTAAGCTTCACCAGAGTATAAATAAATTAACAGAACTGCTAATTGAGTATTTTGCATTTCACCTTGCTTTGCACTGTCCAGAAAAATTCTGCTTAATGTTTTCTGGTAAAACAGACAAGCAAGCTCAGGAAAAAACCTTTGTCTTCTCCACCTCAAAAATTTTTTTCTGCTTCCAACCACTTTCAACTAACTGGGAGCCAAGCCCTTGGATCTCTCAAAATTATTGAGGCTTAGGGTTAGGGGTGTGTGAGATCGCAAAATACCAACATGCCAGGTCCTACAGAATGAATGCTACTCAAGCCTTCTCTCAGCCAAAGTAAAGCAAAGTTTATTAAAGATTCTCCATAATGGGTAGACTCTTAAGGAGCCTTGGTATCTGTGAGGTTTGTACTGGACAAGCAGGCCAGAATCATCTGACACAGACTGACTCTGCACTAGATAATTCTCCAGCCTCTTCATGGAGGCAAGATGGGTCTGATATACAGAAAGGTTGTGGGAAGAATCTAAGGGTGGTCTAGAGGAGGAGATTGGGGAGGCTCTTCAGGATAAGTCAAATGAGGTCAGACTAGTAATGAGAGATTAAGGGTGGGAAATAGCTGGATGCTACCTGGAGAGGACCAACAAAGGAAGGCAAGGCTAGTTTAAGGATAACAGATTTAGGCATAGATACTTTGGGAGTGTCAAGAATGGGGAATAGCTGGACAATGGAGAGCTGGCTAGTAAGAGTAAAAGATTTGGGCCTAGGGGAAGCTAGGTGGCACAGTGAGTAGAGTGCTGGCCCTGGAGTCAGGAGGACCTGAGTTCAGATCTGGCCTCAGACACTTCACACACACACACACACACACACACACACACACACACACACACACAC
>NW_027186304.1:68918115-68933800 GCF_028583685.1 Petaurus breviceps papuanus | reverse complement strand
CACACACACACACACACACACACACACACACACACACACACACACACACACACACAAACAACCTAGCCATGTGACCTTGGGCAAGTTATTTAATCCCAATTGCCCTCCAAAAAGAATAAATAAATAAAAGATTTGGGCCTAGCTATAATGAAAGGCTTATGTCCTCATGTAAATTCCTCATCAAATGAGAAGATTCAAGGAGAGTTCAAGAGGGTTCCCAGAGCCTGTAACTCATCAAAAATCACAAGGTTATCTCCAAGTATAGCTTCATATAACTCAGTTTACTTCTTTCTCAAAAGTAAATAAACAGGGGCAGCTAGGTGGCACAGTGAATAGAGCACAGGTCCTGGAGTCAGAAGGCCCTGAGTTCAAATCCAGCCTCAGATATTTGACCTATATTTTTGTGACCTTGCACAAGTCATTTAATCCCAATTGCCTTCCCTACTCTCCTCCAAAAAAAAAGTAAATAAACAGATAAAGGCAAATAAAATGGACAACTCAAACCTAAGCTTAGGTTTTCCAAAGTAGAACATAGAAGTCATCTGCTTATAAGGTGAAAACAGAGCCATATGCCCCACCTTTATATGCCCTCTCCTTTAGAAGCATCTTAAGTTGTCTTGACATGATTTGTGGTTAGAAAGAAAGAAAAATCTAAGGGGGTGTACTGTTCCATCTTGAACATCCTCTGAGTCATCAGTTCAGTGGTTCTGTAGCTAGTAAGGCAAATTTGCACTATCTCAAACTATAAGGCACTTTAGCCCTGAGTCAAAAATTGTCAAAATTAAGGTTCCCCTACCTCCAAAATGTTTCACACAATCATGGGAACAAATCATGGCAACTTTGAACAAGATTCATGCAATGACCTCTATAAGCCATTTTATTTTCTACACACACACACACATATATATATATACATATATATATATATATATAGTGTGAAGTAGGAAATTTTTCATAAAATATATGTAGTGATAATATAAATATGCATATAATTCAGATATGCACATACTCTACACCCCAGTATAGTCCTACCATAAGAGCCTTACATGTAATTGGGAAAATAAAATGAACTACAATACAACATAGGTAATGATAATGTGTAGTTTCCTAGTGGCCCGCAGACATTCCTTCCTATTGGAGTTTTCTATCAGTTATATACTGTAACTTTTTAGAGAAGTAGAAAAAAATCATACTTAAGCAATATAATACTTATAAAACATAAATAACATTACCTCCAAAACAATATAATTTTCTTGTCAATACTTAACAAGAAAAGAATAATAGATCTTTGAACTAGAAGAAACTTCAAGAGGTTATCTGAACCAACTCCTGCTATCAACAGATAAAGTATTGTTATCCCCATTTTACCCCTCAGGCAACTTAGATCTACAGAGATTAATTTTTCTGTGATTACACAGCAGCTAATATTGTTAATTTTTCTTTAATGATTCAAAAGCTATTTTTCTCACAATGTATTAAGTTGTGACACAAAGGTGATCCTGGGTTCTTAAAGGTTATACCAGAAGACTCCAAGCTCTGGAATATTCTACCAAGCTGGAAACATGTCAAGTAGGGTCCTGACAACAGACAGCATCTGCCCTCTAAAACCAGCCTACCTAAGCAACAGAGAAACTCATCAATATTTTGTTGGCTGCTAGGTTATGAATTCTTTGTCCATGGCAACTAATGCAATAAAGATTTACAAGCCTCTGTTCTCAATAGTATCTCAGAGTAATTGTTATAAATGTAAAGTATGCATGGTAGATTTTTAAATGTGACTGGAAATAGAGAGCTGAGTGTAACAAATTTCATATAACAGATACTTTTCTGGTTTTGCCTAGTTTTCTTTTTAAAATACATTTTATTTATTTAGATATTTCCCAATTACATGTAAAAAATTAATAATCATTTAAAAATTTGAATTCTAAATTATATCCTCTTTCCCAGTCTTCCCCAGCTTTGATAAGGCAATTACTTTAATATCAATTAAATGTGTGAAGTCATATAAAACATTTCCATACTAGCCATTTCATAAAAGAAAAATTTAAAAATAAGATAAAAATTAAGTTTCAAAAGTATACTTAAATCTGTTTTCAAAGTTCATCAGTTCTCAACCTGAGTTCAAATCCAGCCTCAGACACTTAACACAAAAACTAGCTGTGTGACCCCAGGCAAGTCACTTAACCCCAATTGCCCTCCAAAAAGCAATAAAAAACAAAGTTCATCAGTTCTCTCTTTGGAGGTGGATAACATTTTTCATTGTGGTTCTTTTGGAATGATCTTGGATCATAATCTTAATTAGAGGAGTTGAGTCTTTCACAGTTGATCATCCTTACACTATGGCTTGCACTAAAGTACAATGTTCTCTTCATTCTGCTCACTCTGCTTGGAATGAGTTACATAAGTCTTCATAGGTTTTTCTTAAATCATCTTGCTCATCCTTTTTATAACACAACACTATCCCATCACAATCATATAACACAACTTGTTCAGTCATTTTTCAATTGGCATACCATAAACTTCCAGTTTTTTGCTGCCATAAAAATGGTTGCAGTAAATTTTTTTTTTATAAAACTTGGGTCCTTTTCTTTATTATTTAATCTCTTTGGGATTGTGTTATTGTTGTTTAGTTGTGTCTGACATTTTATGATCCCTTGGCCCATAGTACACCAGGCTTTTCTAATCCTCCACTATCTCTCAAAATCTGACCAAGTTCATCTTCATGGCTTCCATCTATCCATCTCATCCTGTCAACCCCTTTTGCTTTTGCGTTCAAACTTTCCCAGCATCAAGGCCTTTTCCCATGAGTCTTATTATATGGCCAAATTATTTAAACTTCAGCTTCAATATTTGATTTTAGCTTGAATTAATTTCTTCATGTAATGATTGATTTGACTTCCTTGATATCTAAGGGACTCTCAAAAATCTTCCCTAGCACCACAATTTGAAAGCATCAGTTCTGCAGTACTCAACTTTCCTTATAGCCCAACTCTCACAGCCATGCATTGCTACTGCAAAAACCATAGCTTTGACTATACAAACTTTTGTTGGCAAGGTGATGTCTCTGCTTCTTAGCATGTTGTACAGATCCAATCAAGGAGCAAGCAACTTATCTTTCCTTCTGAGTAGCAAGTGTATTTTAATTTCATGACTGTAGTTGCTTTCTGCAGTGATCTTTGAGCCCATGAAATCTAAAACTGTTTCTCTTTCTTCTCCCCCTATTTACCAGAAATCAATGGATCCAGTGATGTTAAGATCTTTCTTGTGCATATTCTTGCCACCTCTTCTTAATCTCTTCAGTGTCTGTTGGGATACAGAGCTAGTAGTGGCATTGCTATGTCAAAGGGTATGCGGAGTTTACAGTCTGTTGGACATAGTTCCGAATTGATCTCCAGAATGATGACTAGTTCACAACTACACCAACAATGTGTTACTGTCCCAATTTTTCAACATCTCCAGAATTTATTTTTTTTCTTTTTCTGTCATGTTAGCCAATCTGATAAGTATGAAGTGCTATCTCAGAGTTCTTTTAATTTGCATTTCTCTGATAAATAGTGATTTGGAACATTTTTTCCCACATAACTCTAGATAGCTTGAATTTCTCCTGAAAACTGCATTTTCACATCTGTTGACCATTTATCAAATAGAGAATGACTTTTATTTTTATAAATTTGGTTCAGTTCCCATTATATTTAAGGAGTAAGGCCTTAATCAGAGAAACTTGCTGAAAAATTTTCCCCAGTTTTCTATTTTTCCTTTTAATTTTAACTGTATTAGTTTTGTTTCTGCAAAATCTTTTTTAATGCTCTACAATCAAAATAAGTTATTTTACTTCCCATTATCCTCTCTAATTATTTTATGTTCATAAACTCTTCCTTTATTCATTGGCCTGATAGGTACATTTTCCCTTGCTCCCTTCATTTACTTGTTATCATCCTTTATATCTAAATCATTCATCCATTTTGACCTTATATTCATATACAATGGGAGATGTTTGTCTATGCCTAGTTTCTGCCAATCTGTTTTCCAATTTTCCAAGAATTTTTTTTTTCAAATGCTGAGTTCTTTCCCCCAAAGCTTATATCATTGAGTTTATCAAACACTAAATTACTATGGCTATTTTCCACTGTGTACTTTGCACCTAATCTATTCCATTGATTCACCATTCAATTTCTTAGCCAGCACTAGATTGTTTTGATTATCATCACCTTGCAATATAGTTTGAAATTTGAACTGCTAGGAGAACTTCCTTAATATTTTTTTATTGATCCTCTTGATATTTTTGACATTTTGTTTTCCAGATGAATTTTGTTTCCATTTTTTCTAGGTATATAAAATAATTCTTTGGTAGTTTGTTTAGTATGGCATTGAATGAGTAAAATAACTTAGGTAGAATTGTCATTTACATTATATTGGTGCAGCCTACCCACAAATGGTTAATATTTCTCCAGTTGTTTTGATCTGTCTTCATTTTCATGAAAAGTGTTTTGTAAATTGTGATTATATAGTTGGTGGGTTTATCTTGGCAGGTAGACACCCAAGTATTTTATCTATCCATTTTATCATCTGCAATGATTTTAAATGGAATTTCTCTTTCTATCACTTGGTGATGGATTTTGTTGATAGTATATAGAAATGAAGATAATTTATGTGTTTGTTTTATATCCTGCAAATTTATAAAAGTTGTTAATTGTTTAAAATAGATTTTTAGTTTATTTTCTACAGTTCTATAAGTATGCCATTATATCATCTATAAATAATGATAGTTTTGTTTCCTCATTGATTATTTTTATTCTTTCAATTTCTTTTTCATGTTATTGATATAAGCCAAGATTTCTAGTATGATACTGAAAACTAGTCATATAAACTGATGTCTTTGTCTCATTCCTGTTCTTAATGGGAAGGCTCCAAGTTTGTCAACATTACAGATAAAGCTTGTTTTTTGTTTTAGATAGATACGACCTATCATTTTTTAAAAAGACTTCACTGAGTATTATTCTTTTTAGAGTTTTAGTAGTAATTTGATTATTTTATTAAAAGCTTTTTCTGCATTTATTTATATAATTATACAATTTTGTTGTTTTTGTTGTTGATATGGTCAACTATGCTGATAGTTTCCCTAATATTGGACTAGACTTGCATTCCTGGTGTAAATTCCAACTTGTCTTGATGTATGATCTTTGAGATATATTGTTGTAATCTCCTTGTTAGCATTTTATTTAAAACTTTATGCACTGATATTCATTAAAGAAATTGGTCTATAGTATTCTTTCTCTGTTTTTTTTCTTTCCATGCTTTAGGTATCAAAACTATATTTATGGAAGGAAGTTTGTAGGATTTCTTCTTTACCTATGTTTATTAAATAGTTTTTAAAGCATTAGGATTAATTGTTCCTTAATTGGTAAAATGTACTTATAAATGCATTTGGTCCTGGGGATTTTTTCTTAAAGAACTCAGTGTTCAATTTGTTCAATTTCTTTTTCTAGGATAGGGTTATTTAAGTATTCTGTTTCATCTTCTATTAAGATGGACAATTAATATTTCTATAGGAATCCATGTAATTTAGATCAGTAGTTTTACTGGCATGCAATTGGGTAAATTCAGTATTAATAGTTGCTTTAATTTCATCTTCATTTGTTGGTACATTCTCCCTTTTCCTCTTTGATATTAGTAATTTGGTTTATTTTTTTTCTTTTTTAAATAAAATTAACCAATGATTTACCTATTTTGTTGTTTTTTTTACAAAGCCAGCTTCTAGTTTTATTTATTAGTTCAATAGTTTTGTATTTTTTTTTACTTTCAATTTTGTTAATCTCTCCTTTAATTTTTAGGATTTCCATTTTGTTGTTCAGTTAGGGATTTTTAATTTGTTCTGGATTTCTTTTTAGTTGCATGCTTAATTCATTGAGCTGTTCTTTCTGTCTTTTATTGATGTATCCATTCTAGAGATATAAATTTTCTCCCAAGCATTGCTTTGGCTGCATCTCACAAATTTTGGAATGCTCTCTCATTGCTGTCATTCCTTTTATTAAAATGACTGATTGTTTCATGATTTGTGCTATAATCCACTTATTTGGGGGGAATTATGCTATTTAGTTTCCTATTTATTTTTAATCTTTGCTTTCAGAGTCCTTTATTAATAAAATGTAATTTTATGGCCTTATGGTCTGAAACTGGTACATTTAATATTCCTCTTTTTGGATTTGCTTATGAGTTTTTACACCTTTATATGCAGTTAATTTTTGTGAAAGTGACTTGTACAGATGAGAAAAATATGTGCTCCTTTCTATTCCCATTCAATTTTCTACAGAAATCTATCATATACAGTTTTTCAAAGAGTCTTTTCATCTCCTTGATTTTTTTCTTATTTATGATTAGATTTATCAAACTACAAGAGGGTTAAGTTGAGGTCCTCTACTAATATAGTTTTATTATCAATTTTCTTCTCTTTTTCATTTAACTTTTCATTTAAGCATTTGGATACTATGCCATTTGATGCATATGTGTTTAGTATTGATAATACTTCATTGTCTGTGATGCTTTTTTTATCAAGATGTAGTCTCCCTGCTTATCCTTTTTAATTGTCTTTATTTCTTTTGTTTTGTCTGACATAATGATTGCTACTCCTGGTTTTGTTTTTAGTGTTTTGTTTGTTTGTTTTCTACTTTAGCTGAAGCATAATAGATTCTCCTCCACCTCTTCATTTTAACTATATATATATATATATTTTTTTAAGTGTGTTTCTTGTGTACAACATATTGTTGGATTCTAGTGCATAATCCTTTCTGCTAGACACTTCTGCTTTATGGGT
Organism: Petaurus breviceps papuanus; assembly: GCF_028583685.1. Classification (NCBI taxonomy): domain Eukaryota; kingdom Metazoa; phylum Chordata; class Mammalia; order Diprotodontia; family Petauridae; genus Petaurus; species Petaurus breviceps. The sequence continues at coordinate 68,926,989 of NW_027186304.1, read as the reverse complement.
GAATTCATCCCATTCACATTCACAGTTATGATTTCTAATTGTTCATTTCCCCATATTCTGTTTTCTTCTGTTTATCTTTTTTCTCATTCTTTTTGTCCTGTCCCTCCTGTGTACCCTGCTTAACTTGTGACCACTGCCTTTTTTGATTGGTCTTTCCTTTTACCAGCCACTTCCTTTCCCTTTCCCTTCTACTTCCCTATTATGTAAGAAATATTTCTATTACCCATTGATGTGTGTATGTATATTACCTCTTTGAACCTATTTAGATGTAGGGTTTGAGCTTTGTACACCCCTTAACCAACATTTCCCCTCCACTAAAAAGCTCTTCCTTGTATGCCACTTTTATGTGAGATGATTTTCCCCATTCTTCCTCTTTCTTTACCCTTCTCCAGGGAATATCTCTTTTTTCCTATTTTTTAAATATAATCCCAACATAATCACATCATTCACTTGCTTTCTGTCTATGTGGAGAATGATAAAATTCTTAGGAGTTACACATATAATCTTCATATACAAGAATGAGTCCCTTCTCACTTCTCTTTCATATTTACCTTTTTAGGTTTCTCTTGAGTCTGACATTTAAAAGTTAAATTTTCTATCCATCGCTGACCTTCTTATCAGGAATGCTTTAAACTCCTCTATTTCATTAAATATCCATTTTTACCTTGAAGTATTACACTGAGTTTTGCTAGGTAGGTTTTTCTTGGTTGTAATCCCACCTCTTTTGCTTTCTGGAATATCATATTCCAAGTCCTCTATTTCTTTAAATTGGTAACTACTGAATCTTGTGTGATCCTAACTGTGACTCTGCAGTATTTCAGTAGTGTTTGGATATTTTCTTTTAACATAGGGACTCTTAAATTTGGCTATAATATTCCTAGGAATTATTTGGGATCTTCTTCAGATGGTGATCAGTGCATTCTTTCATTTTCTTTTTTACTCTCTGTTACTAGGATATTGTGGCAGTTTTCCTTGATAATATCTTTTTTTTTGCCTTTTGCAGGGCAATTTTGGGGTTAAGTAACTTGCCCAAGGTTACACGGCTAGTATTTTTGTGTGGGTGTTAAGTGTCTCAGGCTGGAACCGAACTCGGGTCCTCCCGACTCCAGGGCCAGCACTTTACTCACTGTGCCACCTAGCCGCCCCCCTTGATAATATCTTGAATTATGATGTCTGGGATCTTTCTTTGATTATAGTTTTCAGGTAGTCCAATAATTCTTAAATTATCTCACCTCAATCTCTCATCAATTTCCAGGTCAGTTATTTTTCCAATGACATATTTCACATTCCCATCTAATTTTTCATTCTTTTGACTATTTTATTGTTTCTTGATATTTCATAGAGTAACTTTGACTTATCAAATTCTAATTTTTAAGGAATGATTTTCTTATGTTAGCTTTGCATCTTTTTTTTCTCTATTTGACCAGTTCTACTCTTTTTAAATAGCTATTTTCATCAGTGATGTTTTTAACTTCTTTTTTCTTTTGGCCAATTCTGTTTCTTAAAATGTTATTTTCTTTAGTTTTTTTTCCTCTTTTACCAACCTGATCATTGTCTCCTTATGGTTTCCTTTCCTTTGCATTTGATTCACATTCTTTGTTTCTTTGAAGTTTTATTTGTAACTACTTTGGCTTCAGTATCTTCTTCTGACTTTTTATCTTGATCTTCCCTGTCACTGCAGTAGCTTTTAATCATCAGATTCATTTTGTTCTTGTTGTTGTTGGCTCATTTTTCCCACCCCTTGATTTTTGAACTTTATGTTAGTGTCAGGTTCTGTTCCTGGCATAAAGAGGGGCACTATCTCACCTTCAGGCTTTTTCACATTGCTATTTTTAGAGTTACTTCAGGGGGTTGGAAGTTTCCAGAGATTCAAAAGTGGTGTGATCTGAGAAGAGGTGTTATCATTGTTCTCCTGGTCTGCACACTGATTCTTATTCAGGAAGGGTTCTGGTTCCTTGGGATTGCAATAGATATTGCTCTTCAGTGTCCCTGATATATTGGAACTACTAGTGATACTGTCATTCACAGTCCCTGATCCATTATGACCAACAGAGATACTGCACCCAGGGATCTTGCTCCCTCTTAGCTGACGGTGCTCCTCTGTGCCCTTGAACTCTGACCCAGAAGTGGGTATGGGCAATGGAGTTGCCAAAATTGTTTACTTCTATATCCAGTGCTAGCATATTGGTCCCCTGTAATCTCCTTCTAGCCAGTTCCAAGATCCCTTTACTGTCTCTGGCTTGAAAGCTCTCAAAGTTGCTGCTGCTTTTGTCACCATCACCTAGTCCCATCACTGATGTCACAGATCTCTCTTTCTGACCTCTTAATTTTTCTTGGGCTGGAAGAAAGTCTTATTCTTATCTGGTTTTGGCTCTGCTCTTCCAGATTTCTATTTGGGGTGTTATTTTAAAGTTATTTTGACTGGAACATTGGAAAAGCTCATTTGAGTGCTTTCTCTACTCCACCATCTTGGATCCACCCCCAGAAGTGGCCTAGCTTTATTCCAGAACATAAAATTCATGTAAATAAAGTGAAAGAAAGTCAGACACCTTAAAATTTAAGTTAGTCACCACAAATTAAGTTGAGATTTCTTAGTTTGGGAGGGGGAAGAATGAGGAGTAAGCACAGGAAATGAAAACAGAAATAAAAGAAACTCCTTGTTCACTGGCTACAATTTAGTTTTAGAACCCACATTTTATAAATGTGTTTCTTATAAAAAGTTGATCATTTCAGCATTAGTAGACCACCCAGACATCTCTACCTCTCTTACATTGAATCAATACTATCAAACACAATTGCATAGTGTAGAAGCTTTGAACTGGAAATCATCAGATGCATGTTCTAATCTCAGGGCCTCTATTCAATGACTATGTGACCAGGAATGAGTTACTTGACCTCAGTTGTAAAAGAAGTAAAGTTTACCCCATGATGTACCAGCTCCCTTCTAATTCTGTAATTCTATGATTCTATATTTTCCCAAGACAATAATTCAGTCATACCCTACCTTCTCGTTGGCCCAATAAACAACTTGTCCTTCTCTAGAAAGAGAGGAGGGTTTTTTTAATAAATGAAATTTTTAAAATACCTGGATGATTAGTCTACATATTGTTTCTTATATACAGCTATCCTTTTACATATCTCATTTGATAACTAATGGTATCATATCAGAGAGGACATAAATAGGGTTAAATTGTTTCCATAGATCATTAAATTTCCAGTGCAGGCTTACTAAATTAGTACTAGTCCTAGAAAAGATGCAGGACACGTTAGTGCCATTACGTGCCATGATTAGTGCCTTTGATTGGGAATGGCAATTCTTCTTTTCTCTAAGAAATATTATTTTAAGATTTATTCTTTTCTACCACCAGTCTTCCTAGTCAAATTCCAGATCCAATAAGTACAATTTCTAACAGCATACACATCAGTTCTTTAGAGTTCATTTAATTTATTGTAATTTTTATAATGTTAAGAATACACTAGTATCTTGACCAATTTGCTGAGTAAAATAAAATTGAATATTGTTCTATATGACAATGTTAACATTTGAAATGAAGAGAGTTTCATTGCTTACTGTCATAACCAGAGTGCTTCAGACACCTAGATTGAAGGGTTTCAAATGTTTACTTGGTACTTGTTGGTAACAAGATGTATGGAATGAATTAGACTCTTCTGCTTCCCAAATCCCCTTTTTCCATCCAGATTTTTACTTCATCATTAGAACCTGGATCATTAGTTCTAGAGTTCAGAACTACATTTTTCTTTCATTAAGACCAACTGAGGGTATGCGTGTTTCTAGCACAGTAATGAAAGTTATAGGAACACTCTAGGTGTATCTAACTAGGTAGTTAAATCCAAGTCACCATATTAATTATAACTTGGGTGGCTAAGAAGTACAGTGCATAGAGCACTGGCCCTGGAGTCAGGAGGACCTGAGTTCAGATCCAGTCTCAGACACAACACAAAAAACTAGCTGTGTGACCTTGGGCAAGTCACTTAATCCCAATTGCCATCCAAAAAGCAAAGATTTTTTTTAATTATAACTCAAAATATGTTGTGGAGGGGGTGTGAGGGGGGAGGAGCCAAGAAGGCTGAGTTGAAGCAGGAAATTCCATGAGCTCCCCCTACAACCACCTCCAATACCTGTAAAATATGACTCTAAAAATTTTATAGAGCCACAGAACCCATGAAGTGACAGAGAGAAACAAATCTCCCACAGAAGGCAACCTGGAAGGCTGACAGGAAGGGTCAACTGCAGCATGCTGGGAGCTGAACACAGTCCCTGTGAGCCACATAGTTTTGGCCCCAGGGCAGTCAGGAACAACAGTACCCAATCATACTTCAGGAGAGTGAATCAACAGCATCTGTGGCAGTTTCCAGACTTCTCAACCCATAAACACCAAAGAAATAATAAAAGGTCAGTAAGGAACTCTGTTGGAACCAGGTAGGAAGAGTATGGTCCCGCCCCTACCACCAGGGCAAGAGATGGTGGAGGCAGGAGGCTGCAGCTAGTGCTGCATGGCTAAGTCCAGAGCTCCTGGCCTGAAGATCCTAGGGGAAACAAGTGACCATTAAGAGGGCAATCACTCCTGCTTTAACCTGCTTGGATCTGGGTTGCTGTCTTGGGCAGTGCTCCTGGAGTGAGAAATGCCAGTGTGCCATTGTGGTGTCTGAAGAGAGGGCATCTGCTTCAGACCTCTGACAACATTTGCAAAAACCCAGTGATTTGGGACAAAGCTCTCCACTCTGGAAGCGGAGTTCTACCCTGGCAAAGAGCTCAAAAGACAAATAATTGGCTGGCAAGATGAGCAAGCTGAGGAAGTAATATCAGCCCACAGAATCCTTTTGGGGGGGGGGGGACAAAAAGGATCAAACATGTAACCAGAAGAAGACAATGAAGTCAAAACTCCTATATCAAAAGCTTCCAAGAAAAATACGAACTGGTTAGAGGCCATGGAGGAGCTCAAGAAGGATTTTGAAAATCAAGTAAGAGAAGTGGAGGAAAAATTGGGAAGAGAAATGAAAATGATGCAAGAAAATCATGTAAAGCAAGTAAAGGAGACCCCCCCCCAAAAAAAAAAAACCTAAAGAAAATAACACCTTAAAAATAGACTAAATCAAATAGCAAAAGAGGCCCCAAAAGCCAATGAGAAGAAGAATACCTTAAAAATCTGAATTGGAGGTGGCTAGCTGGTGCAGTAATCATTCTTGTAATTGGACTGGAGCACCGGCCCTGAAGTCAGGAGGACCTGAGTTCAAATGTGGCCTCAAGCACTTAACACTTATAGGCCGTGGGACCTTGGGCAAGTCTTTTAACCCCAACTGCCCTGCCTTACTCCCTCCAAAATTAAAAAAAAAAAGCTGAATTGCCTAGATGGTAAAGGAATTTTAAAAATTCATTGATGAGAATAATTCCTTCAAAATTAGATTGGAGCAAATGGAAGCTAATGACTTTATGAGAAATCAAGACACTATAAAACAGATCCAAGCAAATGAAAAAAATAGAAGTCAATGTGAAATATCTCACTGGAGAAACCACTGACCTGGAAAATAGATCCAGGAAAGATAATTTAAAATTTATTGGACTACCTGAAAGCTGTGATCAAAAAAAGAATCTAGAAATTTTCTTTCAAGAAATTCTCAAGGAAAATTGCCCTGACATTCTAGAACCAGAGGGCAAAAGAGAAATTGAAAGAATTCACTGATCGCCTCTTTAAAAAAATCCCAAAAAGAAAACTTCTAGGAATAACATAGCCAAATTCCAGAGTTCCCAGGTCAAGGAGAAAACATTACTGGCTGTCAGGAAGAAAGAATTTGAGTATTGTGAAAACACAATCAGGATAACACAAGATCTAGCAGCTTCTACACTAAGGGATGGAAGGGCTTGGAATATGATATTCTGGAAGTCAAAGGAGCTAGGATTAAAACAAAGAATCACCTACCCAGCAAAACTGAGTATAATGTTTCAAGGGAAAATATAGTCATTCAATGAAATAGAGGACTTTCAAGTATTCTTTATGAAAAACCCAGAGCTGAATAGAAAATTTGACTTTCAAATACAAGATGTAAAAAAAGCATGAGAAGGTAAACAGGAAAAAGAAATAAGGACCTTATTTAAGTTGAACTATTTACATTCCTACATGGAAAAATGATTATTGTAACTCATGAGACTTTTCTCAGTATGAGGATAGTTGAAGGGAATATATATACATATATATATATACATACACACATGCACATATATGTATGTATAAGAGAGTGCATGTGTATGAATACATGAGTGTGTGTATATGTGTGTACATTTATACATAGACAGAGGGTACAGGATCAGTTGATTAGAAAGGGATGATATCTAAAAAATAAAATTAAGAGGTAAGAGAGGTATATAATGAGAGAAAGAGATAGGGAGAGATAGAATAGGGTAAACTATCTCATATAAAAGGGGCAAGAGAAAACTGTTACAATGGAGGGAAAGAACAGGAAGGCAGGAGGGAATGGGTCAACCTTACTATCAATGAATTTGGCTTAAGGAGGGAATAACAGACACACTCAATTAGGTATCTTACCCTACAGAAAAGTAAGGGGGAAGTGGATAAGGGGGGGTGGGAAAATTGGGGGAGAGGGTAGTTAGAAGCACACACTTTTGAAAAGGGACAGGGTCCAAGTATAAAATAGAATAAGTGGGGGGCAGGATAGGATGGAGGGAAATATAGTTAATCTTTCACAATATATTTACTATGGAAATGTTTTGCATAACTATTCATGTACAACCTTTATTATCTCTTATCTTCCCAGTAGGGATGAGTGACAAAGGAAGAAGGGAAAGAATATGGAAATCACAGTTTTAAAGACAAATGTAAAAAAAGATCTTTTATTTTTACATGCAAATGGGAAGTAAGTTATACAGGCACTGGGTATAGAAATCCATCTTGTCCTACTAGAAAGTTAGAGATGTATGGGGGAGGATAGGAAAGAGAGAAGATTGGGGGAAGGGGTATTCAGAAGAATCACTATCTTGGTGGGTGGTAGGGGAAAGAGGGAGGAAATTTGTAACTCAAAATCTTGTGGAAATGAATGTTGAAAACTAAAAGTAAACAAATTAAAATTAAAAAAAGAAAAAAACATATGTTGGAAGATATGATATGAGATCAAGAAGTGAAAGAGGTCAAAGGCTTGAAGGAGACCTGTGGTGATGGGATAGATTTTCTAGGGAACATTTATGTGAGGATATGGACAAGAACTACCTGCAATGAAAACAGATGGATAGGCTGCAATCTGCACCCTTGGAGGGAGTACCCACATTGAAAATATCTCAGATCTATTAAAGTATGAAAGCCATCTGTTCCAAAAGTCCTTTTCCAATGTTTTATCACAGCATGGAGAAACCCTGCATTGACAAGTTTATGACAACAGAATGCAATCTCTGAAAGATTCTACCAAGTTGAACTATATTTAACTATTGACCTGATAAGAGGAGGAAAGCTGAAAGGTTCACCTTGAAGGGTGATGTATAAATGCATTGGGAGCACTGATTTCACTATCAGAGGAAAAGAAAACCATGTCATGGAATAGTCAGTGATTTTAGCTTGATTTCTTTATCAAAGGAAAAGAAAACTATGTCATGGAATAGTCAGTGATTACACTAGTAATGAACAAAAGTAGATGATTATAAAATAACTATAGTGTATTATGGTCACCTCTTTTGCAAAGAATGAATTAGAGGAAACTTAAAAAGAACTTTACAAGATAGTCCAATAAAAAGTGAATGATTATTACCTTTGTGATGTTTAGTACAGGAATAGATTATAGAAACTTTTTGTGGGGTAAGGGGGACGGCAGGGCAATTGGGGCTAAGTGACTTGCCCAAGGTCACACAGATAGCAAGTGTTAGATGGCTGAAGCCAAATTTGAACTCAGGTCTTCCTGACTCCAGGGCCAATGCTCTATTTGCTGTGCCACCTAGCTGCCCCCAGAAAATATGGAAACTCTTGAAAAACAGGATTGGAAGACCTTTTGTTGTTATTGTTAGCTAATTTTGTCCAATTCAACACATGTCTATGAAGCATCTTTTTTTTTTTCAGGGCTCTGTCCTATGGCTATAAAAAAATGGAACCAAAATGACTTTGATGCTTAAGGAGCTTCCATATCTATTGGAAACAATCTATGTTTGTGTTTTGTGTGTGTGTGTGTGTATGCGTTTTCAACACAAAAAAAGTTAATGCAACACAAAAGTAAATGGAGGGTCATACAAAGGAGCTCTCTGAATTGATCTCACTGTGTACTCCAAACATAAAAAGAAAAAAAAATATTACATGGAAAATTTTGTTATCTTTTCTTTCAGGACTTATGATGTATATAAGTAAAAAGACCATTGGGAAGATATTAGTCATGTATGCATTAATATCTGTTGATCTGTTACAGAGGATGAAGAGATAGAAAAATGTTTAAGCATATGTTCTCATATTCAGCTATTTCAAAGTGAAAGTGAAAATGGATAAGACATTGAAAAAAAGTCTTAGAAAATATAGTTTAAGTTTCAGAAATGAAAGAAGTCAAACGATTGGAGAGTACTTGGAAACCTCATGTTTATAAACTTGATTTTTTCTTCCATAAGACACTGGACATTGCAAATAGTGGATATCACAAAAAATTGGAGTTGTATCAACCTTGCAACTCACACCCCCTCAGTATCTCCTAACTTTGGGGTCTCTCTCTTTCTCTGATTGGAGAGGGTGAAGGGTGATCATGGGAAAGCTTTTCCCAAATCCTCTGTTTAAGGAGGGAGCCCAAGGAAACAACTCTTTATTTACTACCTGATTGCAGGACTTTATTTTGCCCTTTATGCTAAGTATTCTCCTCCCAACTCCTTTTTTAAGT
>NW_027186304.1:68897603-68917715 GCF_028583685.1 Petaurus breviceps papuanus | reverse complement strand
TTTATATATATATATATATTTTGTTCCTTAGGTATAGTGTCAATACTGACAATTAGTAGGTCTTGAAAATTTATTGCTATTATATCATACTAGTTATTGATGTGAGAGTCATGTCAGAACCAGTTTCTGTGTGTGGTCAGATCATTTGATTAATTAAAGCCAAAGTCAAACTCATCTTCAAATTTTCATATGACCTATGACCTAGACTCCATCATAACACACACACCTTCACACACGTCAAGATTCTAGACTAAAAAAGAACAGGTACAGTCACAGAAGCTGACCCCAAAGGGGCATTTTAAAAAATTGGCTCATGTGCCCCCATTCAAACTTTCTTTGGGAAATCTCTAAATACATTTTATGTATACCTCAATTCTAGATTCCCTAGGTTTCTTTCTCTAAGAGGGACATTGCTCAGGAATTCTCAATTTTTGGTCTATTCATGAAGCAACTGCTTAAGAGTAGCACTACCTAATTAATATTCCTTCTCTGGCCAGAATTCTAGATTCTGATATCAAAAAGCCTAGAAAATCAAAACTTTCCCACCCCCTTTACATAGAAATTTAAGGTTCAGAATAATTTCCCATGAATTCTTCCCTCAATCTACATGCATAGAAATAAATCTACTTCTATAATGTACTTCTTCAGGAATTATTGTGACCCCCCAAACACACTACTTTTCCAGTAATATCATCTCTTGGGCTGGGAAATTCCACTCTCAGGGACTCTCCTGTTAGGTCAAGTGAAAAGAAACTGGGAGGAGGCTAATGAAACTCTCCATAGCTTCTGCCCAAAGGTAAATTAATCACTCCTAAGTAGAGGAAAATACATGTGCTCAGGCTTCTCTTCTGCCCCCAGAATCCAAGTAAAATCTGTTATGGTCTAACCTGTCTCTTGAATAGTGAAATATCAGGAAAAGGGTTTTCTCATGTCTGTTAGCTCACTTTTACAGACCAGCACAAAGGGATGGCCCCTTCCTTGTGTCTATCCTACCAACTATCAGAGTTTGCCAATTATCTTGGGGTGAATTCTAGTCACTGGAAACCAATAAGGAGTTGCATTTGTTTTCTTAACAAGGTGCAAATGACAGTGAAACCACTGTATGCGGATCCCCTTCATTCCTGTTTTACTTGAGGAAGTAAAAAAGGCACTTAAGAAAATGATTAAAAAATTGTTGGGGCATTGTAAGTAGGCCTTGAGAACATCTTTACTGCAGAAGACAACATTGTGAAAGCACTGAGGAATTTTTTTAAAAACACATCATGAATGAAAAATAAAAAGAACAATGAAAAACAAATTTTAAATTGTCAATGATACTATTGCCCACAAAAGGCAAATACAAGAATCTCAATAACTACTAACTTATATACTTACCTTTTTATCTTTATAAAAAAATTTGAGAATAATTTAAAGATTTACTGTGGACATTCTTGATGAAAATATGATAAGGGAACTTGTAGCTTTTGGAAATAATATATCATTATAGCCACAAAATTAACTGTGCAGAGATGAAAAATCCTACATCAATTGTTGATGAACTAACCCCTCCAAAAATCACTTAGCTTGAGAGAGCAAAATAAATAAGAATCCTCTCATGTATCTGCGTGTATAAAGTTGATCAAATTTCCTTTAAAAATGCAACCATAGAGATAACTCATCATGAATTCTCTGATTATTTGGGTCAAATGGAACATAAATTGATACCTTTTAATCACCAATCATTTTCTTGGAGGATATTCTGCAAAAGATCTGACCTACTGTCCATGGATAGATAATTGTATTTCAATATCACTGAATTTCATTTTATGTACTTCAAACTATTATTACAAGAAAGGATTCAGAGGTTTCACTGACCTGCCACAAGAAAAAGTTAAGAATTCACTAAAGATGGTGAAGTCTTACAAGAGTTCTTGTCTCTACTGAGCTGATTACTCTGAGGCCCAAGAACAGTACAGAACTTCCTCAAGGAGATCAATAATTACTCAAAAGATTGATCTAGAAATCCAGGAAGCAAAAACTGCATAGATAGAAAATACTCAGCATCGTTTCCACATGCATATGGGAAACATATTGCATAATACAAAATGAATTAGTTCCAGAATTTTTTAAAAAAGATGAGTAAAGGGGGTTGTTTTCTATTAGATAAAGAGCATAATAATATCAGTGATTCGAAACTGGCCCCTTCCTTGGCAAAGAAAACAATCTTTTTTTTTTTAAATCAATAATGCTCATATGATGTTATTTGATTGAAAATCTTGAACATAAAAATCTCCAAAGAAACAAAATTGCAAGCGACCAAAGGATAATGAACAGATACATGGTTGTTTTGAGCAGTCTACATTTCTGCTGACAATCTCCAAGTACAAAGTGGAATAAGGAGGAGATTCCAAATATGGCATAGTAAAAGCAGGAACTCACCTGAATTCCTCTATGAATTCCTTCAGTAACCTCTAAAAAGTGAATCTGAATGGATTTTAGAGTGGCAGAATCCCTTGGGAGAGGAAGCATGGCAGATTCTCAGTCCAGGAAGGTGCACATGTGAGACTGGGCAGGGGAAGTGCAGAACGTGGGCGCTACACAAGCACAAACCTGAGACCTGACTAGAGAGGAGCCAGAGCAAGCCCAGCACTCTGATTCACCCATGCAGGGGCAATTCCCAGACCTTTCACCACAGGACAGGGGATCCATTGGAGGTGGGTAAGAGAAAGTACATGGCCTGGGGCAGCAGCAGCTAATTCTGGGGCTACCAATCCTCAACCTGGATGTTTAAAAATCAACTACCTGAGTTCCTGGTAGCCAAGGTGGCAGAGTAAATCCTAGCTGGTCTACTTGCTCCCTAAAACTCTGAAAACTAAGAGAATATTGCATCAAGGTAAAATCCTGAAATAGAGGAATGAGCTGCAGGCTTGGGAGTCCTAGAGGAAGGGCTTGGCTCTGGCTGTGCAGAGGCTAGGGTACAGGATGAGAGCTGTCCCAACAAGCCCCATCTCAGCTGACCAGCAGGAGATCCTGAACCCCAGGGGGGGTGGAGCCAGCAAGCACTAACACCAGAACTCCAGGTGTGCCTTCACACAACCAGCTGACACCAGCACTGCAGACCACCAGCAGCTGAGCCAGCCTGAGTTTCAGCCTAGGGGCTGGGAGATGGAATCCTGAAGCAGCCAAACCACACTCCCCCCTGCCCCCCCCACACACACACCTTATATTATGAGCTTCAGAGTAACCTTGAGGCAACTCAGAAAGTCTTGGCCTAGGCCTCAGTCCACACCCAGAGGACACAGCACATAAATGCAATAACCAGACCCATAGCTCCCAGCATAGGAAGCCTGGGAGAGAGCCCTCTACACCCCAGAAGCAGAAATCCACTTCAAAGTCCAGGAAATAGGCAATCACAATGGGAAAGAAGCAATTTGGAATAATGAAGATGATTGAATCCTTTTATAGTGAGTGAGAAGAACCAAATTCACAAGAGGTCAGCATTGACTCTATACCCAACTCTGAAAAATCAACAGGGAATATGAAGTGGTCTCCAACCCAGAAAGCATTCTTGGAAGAACTCAAAAAGGATTTTAAAAGCCAAATTACAGAGGTAGAAGATAAATTGACTAATTATTTTAAAATTATACTTGCCAAAATAGAAAAAAAAGTACTAAAGAAAAGAGTTCCTTAAAAAGTAAAATTTGTGAAATTGGAAAAGAGGTGAAAAATCTAACTGGAGAAAATAACTCCCTAAAAACAAAATCTAAATATATGGAAAAAGAACTTCAAAAATTAATCAAGGAAAAAAATTTGCTAAAAATTATAATCCATCAATTTGAAGCTAATGACTCAATGAGGCATCAAGAATCAGTCAACCAAAACCTAAAGAATGAAGAATTAGAAGAATATGTAAAATATCTCATTGGAAAAACAACTGACCTGGAGAACAGATCCAGGAGAGATAATCTAAAAATTATTGGCCTACCACAAAGTCATGATGGATAAAAGAGCCTGGACAACATCTTCCAAGAATTCACCAAGGAAAATTGCCCTGAGGTCCTAGAACCAAAGGGTAAAATAGTTATGGAAAGAATCCACTGGATACCTTCTGAAAGAGATCCCAAATTGAAACCTCCAAGAACTATTGTAGTCAAACTCCAGAACTATCAGATCAAGGAGAAAATACTGCAAGTGGCAAGAAAGAAACAATTCAAATATCTTGGAACTACAGTTAGGATCACACAAGAACTAGCAGCTTCCACATGAAAAGATTTGAGGGATTGGGATATGATATTTCATAAGGCAAAAGAACTCAGACTACAACCAAAGATCAACTATCCAGCAAAACTAAACATAATCGTTCAGGCAAGGAGATGGCATTCAATGAAATAAGAGACTTCCAGTCCTTCCTGATGAAAAAGTTGGAGCTCAGTGGAAAATTTGATTGCCAAATACAAGACTCAAGAGAGACATAAAAAGTTAAACAGGGAAAACACACACACATTCACTCAACTTGTTATTCAATAAGAGCAACCTGTTTACATCCCTATATGGGAAGTTGATAGCTGTCAGTATTGAGAATTGTATAATAATCATGACATATAAAAGGGTTATACCTAGATAAAAAATACCTATTAAGGGGAGCAAAGGAATTGTAATGGGAGAAGAGGAAAGGAGAAGGCAGAATAGGTTAAATTATGCCACACAAAGAGGCATAAAAACAATATTATAGTAGAAGGAAAGAAGGGAGGGAATTGAACATTTTATGAGCTTTACTCTTTCATTGGTTTTGGTTCAAGGAGGGAACAATCAGCTAAGTATAGGATTCTAATCTGAAAAGTCATAAAAACTTATTATGATACTGGGAAAGAAGGGAGGGAGAGGATAACTGTATGAGAATTACTCTCATAAGTTTTGATTCAAGGAGGGAATAACATGACTTCTTAAGTATAAAAATCAGTCATACCCTACAAGTACTAGGAGGGGAAAGGGGAAAGAAAAGGAGGAGGGGAATTCTTAGAAGGAAGGGAAGAAGTAGTGAGGGGAAATGGTAGGAAAAGGGAGGCGGGTTTGTAGGAAGGGAACATTGAGGGAGGCAGTGGTAAAAATGAAAACTCTTAAGGAGGTGAAGGGAGAATAAAAGTATAAACAGAGGAGGAAATAGGATTAAGGAAAAGACAGATAGTAATCATAACTGTGATTGTGAAAGGGATGAACTCCACCATAAAATAGAGGTGGATAGAAGAATGGATTAAAAACCATAATTCTACAATATGCTCTCTACAAGAAATACATTTGAAACAGGGGGATACACCTAGGGTAAAGGTAAAAGGCTGGAACAGAATATATTATTCTTCAGGTAAGTAAAAAAATAAGCAGGCATAGCAATCCTTATTTCAGATAAAGCAAAAACTGATATAGATATAATTAAAAGAGATGAGGAAGTAATCTATATCCTGCTAAATGGCACCATTGAGAATGAAGCAATTTCATTACTAAACATATATGCACCAAGTGGTATAGCATCCAAATTCCTAGAAGAGAAGTTAAGAGAGTTAAAGGAAGAAATAGATAGCAAAACAATCTCCCCCTCTCTGAACTTGATAAATCTAACCTCAAAATCAACAAGAAAGAAGTTAAGGAGGTAAATAGAATTTTAGAGAAGGTAGATATGATAGAACTCTGGAGAAAATTGCATGGTAATAAGAAGAAATATACCTTCTTCTCAGTAGTACATAGCATATACACAAAATTAGACCATGTACTAGGACATAAAAACCTTACTATCCAGTGCAACAAGGCAGAAATACTAAATGCATGCTTTTCAGACCATGATGCAATAAAAATTATATGTAATAAAGGGCCATGGAAAGATAGACTAAAAATTAATTGGAAACTAAATAATTTAATCCTAAAGAATGAGTGGGTCAAAAAAGAAATCATAAAAACAATCAATAATTTCATTCAAGAGAATGACAATAATAAGACAACATACCAAAACTTGTGGGATGCAGGGAAAGCAGTTCATAGGGGAAGTTATATTCTGTGAATGCATACATGAATAAAATAGAGAAAATGGAGATCAACAAATTGAGCTGCAACTGAAAAACCTAGAAAAAGAACAAATTGTAAATCTCCAATTAAATACTAAACTAGAAATACTGAAAACCAAAGGAGAGATTGATAAAATTGAAATTAAGAAAACTATTGAACTAATAAATAAAATTAAGAGCTGGTTTTATGAAAAAGAAACAATAAAATTGATAGACCATTAGTCAATTTGATAAAAAAAAAAAAGAAAAAGAAAAACAAATACCAGTATCAAAAATGAAAAGGGTGAATTAACCTCCAATGAAGAGGAAATTAAAGCAATAATTAGGAATTATTTTGCCCAATTTTATGCCCATAAATTTGATAATCTTAGTGAAATGAATGAATATTTACAAAAATATTAATTGCCCAGATTAACTGATGAGGAAGTAGAATACTTAAATAACTCCATCTGAGAAAAGGAAATTGAAAAAGCCATCAATAAAATCCCTTGGAAAAAATCTCCAGGGCCAGATGGTTTTACAAGTGAATTCTATCAAACATTTAAAGAACAATTGATTCCAATACTTTACAAACTATTTGGAAAATTGGAGAACAGGGAGTCATAAACAATTCCTTTTATGACACAAATATGGTACTGACACCTAAATTGGGAAGAGAAAAAATGGAGAAAGAAAATTATAGACCAATTTCCCTCATGAATACAGATGATAAAATTTTAAATAAAATATTAGCAAAAAGACTACAACAACTTATCATGAGAATAATACATTTCAATCAGGGAACATTTATTCCAGGAATGCAAAGATGTTTCAATATTAAGAAAACTATTAGTAAAATTGATCACATCAACAACAAAACGAGTAGAAACCATGTGATTATCTCAATAGATGCAGAAAAAGCCTTTGACAAAATACAACACCCATTCCTATTAAAAATACTAGAAAGTATAGGAATAAATGGAGTCTTCCTTAAAATAATAAGTAGCATCTATCTAAAACCATGAGCAAGTATTATATGTAATGGGGATAAGTAAGAAGCATTTCCAATAAGATCCAGAGTGAAACAAAGATATCCACTATCACCACTCTTATTCAATCTGGTACTAGAAATGTTAGCTGTAGCAGCAAGAGAAGAAAAAGAAATTGAAGGAATTAGGTTAGGCAAAGAAGAGACTAAGCTATCACTCTTTGCAGATGATATGATGGTATACTTAGAGAATCCTAAAGAATCAAGTAAAAAATTACTTGAGATAATAAATAAATTTGGCACAGTTGCAGGATACAAAATAACCCCACATAAACCCTCAGCATTCCTATACATTTCTAATGAAGTCCAACAGAAAGAAATAGAAAGAGAAATTCCATTTAAAGTTACTATAGACACTATAAAATATTTGGGGATTTACCTGCCAAAAGAAATCCAGGAAGTATATGAACACAATTATGAAATACTTTTCACACAAACAAAGTCATATCTAAATAACTGCAAAAACATCAGTTGCTTGTGGCTAGTTTGAGTTAATATAATAAAAACGACAATTTTACCTAAATTAATTTACCTATTTAGTGCCATACCAATAAATCTACAAGAAAATTATTTTATAGAACTAGATAAAATATTAACAAAATTCATCTGGAAGAACAAAAAGTCCAGAACATGAAGAGAATTAATGAAAAGTAATGCTAGGGAAGGTGGCCTAGCCATATCAGATTTTAAACTATATTATAAAGTGGTAGTCATCAAAACCACTTGGTACTGGTTGAGGAATAGAGTGGTACATCAGTGGAATAGATAAAGTACACAAGACACAGCAGTCAAATGTATAGAGTAATCTACTGTTTGACAAAGCCAAGGACCCTAACTTCTTGGATAAGAATTCACTATTTGACAAGAACTGTTGGAAAACTGGAGAGTAGTTTGGCAGAAACTGGGCATAGACCACTGTATACCAAAATAAAGTCTAAATGGGTGCATGATCTAGATATAAAAGCTGAGACTGTAAGCAATCTGGGAGAGCAAGGCATAGTTTACCTGTCAGATTTATGGAGAAGGGAGGAATTTATGACCGAACAAGAGATAGAAAGTATTATAAAATGCAAAATGGGAAATTTTTTATTACATTAAACTGGAAAGTTTTTGTACAAATAAGATTAATGTAACCAAGATTATAAGGGAAGTAGAAAATTGGGAAATAATTTTTATAACCAATGACTGATGAAGGCCTCATTTCTAAAATATACAGAGAATTGAGTCAAACGTATAAGAATACAAGTCATTCCCCAATTGATAAATGGTCAAAGGATATGAACAGGCAGTGTTCATAGCAAGATAGTAAATATATCTATAAACATATGAAAAAATGCTCTAAATCACTATTGATTAGAGAAATGTAAATCAAAACATCTCTGAGGTACCACACCTTACCGGTCAGATTGGCTAAGATGACAAAACAGGAAAATGACAAATGCTGGAGAGGATGTGGAAAAAATAGAACACTAATGCATTGTTGGTGGAGATGTGAATTGATCCAACCATTCTGTAGAGCAATTTGGAACTATGCCCAAAGAGCTATAAAACGGTGCATGCCCAGAAAAACCACTTCTAGGTCTCTATCCCAAAGAGATCATAGAAGTGGGAAAAGGACCCGTATATAAAAAATTATTTATAACAGCTCTTTTTTCGTTGCAAAGAATTAGAAATCAAGGGAATGCCCATCAATTGGGGAATGACTAAACAAGTTGTGGTATATGAATGTAATGGAATACTATTGTGCTATAAGAAATAAAGAGCAGATGGACTTCATAATAACCCAGAGAGATTTATATAAACTGATGATGAGTGAGGACAGCAGAACCAGGAGAACTTTGTACATAATTACAGACACATCATATCTATGACTAATAACTTTGATAGACTGGGCTCCCTTCAGCAATGCAGTGATAAAATAACTCCAAAAGATTCATGATGGAAAGGATATCCACATCCAGAGAAAAGAATTATGGAGTTTGAATGAAGATTGAAGCAAACTACTTGCTCTCTCTTTTGTGTTTAGTTTTGTTTTGTTCCTTCTTTCTCATTGTTCACTCCTTGGTTATAATTCTTCTTTACAACCTGACTAATGCTTAATGAGAAAGTATTTGTAGAGCCTATATCAGATTGCATGCTGCCATGGCAGGGGGGCAGGGGGAGAGAGGAAGGGTGAGAAAATTTGGAACTCAAGGGATTGTGAAAATGAAAACCAAAAGTAGATAAACAAATTTAATAAAATTGAAAGGAAAAAAAATTAAGTGGAATGGGAAATATCATTTAGGGCTTGAATAAACAACAAATGAAAGTAGGTAAATTGTCTAGGATAACATATATACAGAACAAGAGCTTCCATGGTATCCCTAAAATGTTATAGAAGCCTAGAGAAAGGCCTTTAACACATTAGTTAAATGTTCGATGCAGTATCTATGAAATAACACCAGAAAGAATGGTACAGAGTAGAGATAAACAGATTACCATCTACACATATGGAGAGAACACTCAGACCGATGAAATCACAGATCTATTGAAGCACTTAAATATTGTACAAAGAATGAGAATAGGGAGAGAATTATCAAATATGTTGTTTAATTACCTATCAAAAAAACTTTATTATTTGGTTCTCAATACATTCTTCTGACACACAATGTGAAAGGAGGAAATTCTAAAATGCTCAAACATGAATATACATACAGTGGTAGGACAAATGATAAAAAGGAAAAGGGAGAAGGCATCTGAGCCTGTCATTTCATGGTATGAGGAAATCACAGAAAAAAAAGTCCCTCCACTGATCCAAATTGACAACTTGTCTGAAGCTTACAGTCTTGAAAAATTGCTTGTAGGCCTCAGTGATTTGCCCAAGGTCACAGTAAATATAAATCAGAACTAGGACTTGAACCCAAATCTTAGTGACCTATAGAGATGACCCTCTAAGTATTATGTGATGTTGCCTTTCAATCTATTACATAGTTTCTATAATTTTGTTTTTATAAGATTACCCTGAACTTCTCTTTTATTTAGCAAAATTTTCATTCATAACATTTGCTGAAGTTTCAAATGACAAAATGGAACACTACTTTTCAGGAAACAAAAGTTACTTCAATGTAACATTAAATCCACTAATAACAATGCTATAAACTTTACTTCTATCTAAAACCTCATAAACCAAGAACCTAATCAAAGCAAACACACTTAACAGCTGATGATGATTTTAATTTAGCTGTAAATGCCTCAAAGGCTAGTAATTAGAGAACAGTTATATGGTTTTTGTGCTTGCAAAATAAATTGTTGTTGAATATTTTGCCATATTTCTCTTTATTTTGATGCATCTAAAAATGTAGTCCCTGGACAAAATTTTTAAAGAGATTAAAAGGGCAGATAAATTAGATGAACTCCTTAATTATCAATTTTCTGTTTACCAAAAATGCCTCATGAAGATGTTATGCACAATAAAGCTGGCCACCAACGTGCTGTAAAATAACTAAAAGGAGCCAAGTAAATAAACTCTCCTCAGCCCTTTTATAGCTTTGAGCACTCAGTTTACACCCTCAGAAAGGTTATTTGCATAGCCATATGGAATTAAACTATATCTTCTGACAATACATAAACCCTAACTCATGAAAAATATTAACCATGTTATAATTGGATAAAAAAGTAACCTAAGTTTTTCAATTTTCCTCCCACTGAGAACATTACAGCTTTTCTCTGTGTTGAGATCAGTAACATCCAACCTGCTCCCTAGGATTCTGAATTAGAAATCAAAGAGGCTTTATGACCCTCAGGACTGAAAGATAGCTAAAATAGGTAGCAGGCTTAAAAAAATCAAAATAGAATGATAATCACCAAATAAAAGGAACCACTTAGTCTTTATGTTGTTCATTTTATTTTTCTTATTATATATTTGTATATACTTAATATATGCATAATATCTCTCTGTAGAACATAAACTCCTGGAGGGCAGGGTCTGTTTGTTGCCAGCATTCAGAACAGTGCCAGATATATAGTAGGAACTTAACAAATGCTTATTTATTGGTTGATTGCATGTTGCCAGTGCTTTCCCCACTGTTCTCCTCTTGTTAAGATCTTAGGCCAGAAGCAAAGATGGCAAGAACCATCTGTAGAAATATTGATAGGCTAGCACAGGTTAACAGCTATAGCAAAATAAGGGTAGGGTCCAAATCACCTTTACTTAATTTGGCCTAATATCGTTTCCCATCAAGAACACCTCTCCATTGTTCTTTAGGTGTTTGCTAACATGACCTCCCTGGTGCAAGAGGTGGGCCACACTCTACAGGTCTTCTACAAAATAGACCAGTTCCAATCTCAATATATTGGAGCAAGTGGAGGAGTGGTCCAACTAACACCCCAAGAAGGGATCTATTAAACAGGGTGGGGAAGAGCAGAGCCCTGAACTTCAGTGTTATTTTTCAAGTCCTCCCACTCCACCCCCTTGAAGAAAGGAGGACTTCATAATCTTCAGAGGTCTTCCCAGGCCTCTGAGGGCCAGGACTCTTCAAATTTGAGTCTACTTTTCTCTAGTCTCTCTATATACAGACGAGAGACCTTGCCATAGACTTTGGCCATTGGTGGTTGGGGGACATGGTTGTTGTTGGTAGTAGTATGTAAAAGTGATGTTTTATACAACTATTCTTATAATACTATCTTAGTTAATGCTTTGTAAAAGGCAATTGACTCTGACTGCCTAAATTATATAAATTGATAATCAATGACAAAGCACCAAAGTAGGACTCGTGAAATATATTTTTAGAAAGTCATTCCAACCACCTCACTGTTACCCCTATGTTCTTTGGGATTAGGTAATAGTCACACTATGGAGACTCAACTCATCAGTGTGAGTGTGGGTTGGGATAGTAGTTCCAGAGAAAGAACTCCAGTTAGAAGATTGACTATTTCTTTAATAATTTATATATACAGAATGACATAAAGCATGCCCAATCAACAGACCACTCTAAATTTCAGTCTCTTGTAATGAATTCTGTATTAACCATTCCTGATGGTATTGTAGATATTGCTGCTCTAATGTTATTGAGGAGGGGTGGAGGGTGAAAAGGGACTAGTCTTAGAGATTAAACAACCCTTACTTACCAAAAAAAAATGCACCATCACATGAATTAATGTGTTTGTTAAGAGGTTACAGAGGCAAAAAAACCTTTGAAGCGGACCTTTGAAACCAAAAGTGCTCAAGGTTTACTAGGATTAGAAGCAGTGTTTATAGAAGTGCTGTGTCTTATTGGATAAAATGCTAGAAACGGATTAAAAAAAAACTTCCTTATGACACTTTTTTGTGACCATGGGTATATTACTTTACTTCATAAAGTCTCAGTGTCCTATGAAATAGAGATAATAATATACCTACTTTTAGATTTGTGGTTAGACTCAAATGAAATGATATGTCAAGTGATTTGTAATCCTTGAAGTGCCATATAAATGTCAGCTACTACTATGTTAATGGTTTGGTTTAATAGCCAAGTACCTCTAAACTTGTCTCTGTATGACTAAAAACTATTCTCTGAAGGAATTAGCTAGTAAAAGTCAGCAATTCATTAATTTCTTAACTGTAGTAGTATAAAGAATTAGGCTTAGCATATTTGTACCTATTGTACAGAAAAAGTACTTATGGTCACCTCCATTGTTCCATCAGCTCTTAGCAACCTGGAAAAGGTTTCAAATAAAGGCTCAGCATTGAACTCAGCATCTATTCATTCATCTCTCTATTATCCAACTGTCACCTAGCTGGTTACAGAAAAACTTATCACCAGAAGGCTAGCCAACAGGTGTTGATTTTAGTCATAGCAAATCATGAAAACAATGGGGAGGACTCTTATAATTTGCAGTGCAGGGAGTACCCATACTGGCTTGTTCTGACTTTATCTGGAATTTCACATTTTATTAAAATCAATTCAAAATCATATAACTATTTTTCAATATGAAAAGGCTTTCTTATAGCATTTAAAGAAATTTAAATTAAATTAATTTTTAAAAAAATAAATAAAAGCTATTTGTAATTTACTTCTTTTTTTCTTTATCTTGTTATAAATGGGTAGAAAAGATGTCCTTTTATGTCCTGTCCAACTCTGAGACACAGTGAGGAAAATAAATCATTTGAAGTATCAAATATGGTTATAACAGGTTTTATGACCGAGAGATAGATACAGAAAAGAGAACAAAGTTTAGCTCTGAGACAAACCAAAGTGGAACTAAATTTTAATTAATCTAAGCATCTAAATAAGAATAGGGAATGGAATCTTAACATTTCAGAGCTGGAATGGACCTCAGAGGTCATCTATTCTAAACCTCACCTGAAAAAAGGATCCCATCTACAATAAACCTGACAAAGGGCCATTGAGCCTTTGCTTAAAGACCTCTATCAATTAATGGAACCACTCCTATATAAATGTTTATATAAATAATATAAATATAATGATATATTATCATATATGTAATATATTATATGTAAATATATATTATAATATATGTAATATATTGTATATAAATATATTATATAATAAATTATATATAAATATAAAAATAAAATATACCTCCTGTATATTTTAGATGGTTCTAATAAAGGTGGAGTTCTGATGACTTTCAGTTTGATGTTACCTCTGCATATGTTTCCTTGTTGCAAAGTTCTGTGTCCTCTGGGTACAAAGTTACTGTTACTTATGCCCTCTAGGAATAAGCAGAAAAAGCCTTATCCTTTTCCTACTTGACAAACTTCAAGGAATTAAAAGCAAGCCCTAAAAATTTTCTCTACACCAGGCTAAATGTTCCCAGGTTCTTCAACTGATTTTTCTATAACCAGCTCTCTTCATTTGATTGTCCTGCTATAGACATTTTCCAGCCTATTCTTCCTATAAAGTGATGTCTAAAATTTATCAAATTCTCCAGATGGAGTTTGATCAGAGAAAGAGTACAAGAGGCTACAATAGTTTAATTACTAAAAGTTATTTTTCTTTTAAATAAGCCTAATATTGCATTGGCCTTCTTAGTTACCATATTGAGAATGGAAATCCATTAAAATCCTCAGATCTTTTTTGGATGTCCTGTTGCCTAGCCATGCTTCATGCTTCCTCCATGTTGGTCTTATGAATTTGACTTTTTGAACCCATGTGTAAAGCTTGATATGCCTATTACAATTAGTCTTACTCAATTCAGTCTATTGTTCTAGCCTGCCAAGATCTTATTGAATCCAGGTCATTATCCAGTGTGTCAGCTCTTACTCCTAGTTTTGTAGAGTTAATAACAAAGTCATTTATATCTTTATCACTACTCATAGTGTAGTATATCAGTGGACTGTCAATCAATCAACAAAACTTATTAAGTTCCTAGTCTGTGCAAAGTACTATGCTAGGTGCTAGAGAACAGTAAAAAATGGAATAATCCCTACTTTCAAGATTACATCTTTATTTTTTGCTTTTTGGAGGGCAGTTGGGGATAAGTGACTTGCCCAAGGTCACACAGTTAGTTTTTGTGTTAAGTGTCTGAGGCTGGATTTGAACTCAGGTCCTCCTGACTCCAGGGCTGGTGCTCTATTCACTGAGCCACCTAGCTGCCCCCTTCAACATTAAATTTGACTAAATAATTATTTGTGAAGTATGGCTGGAATAGATGGACCCTGAGATCCCTTCAAACTGTGTGATGTTTTGTTGCTGTGAAAGAGTTTGAGATTTAGAGCTATAGAACCTAGATTCAAATTCTGGCTCTGTTGCTTTCTACTGATTTTGGATAAATCATTTAACTTCTCTGAAATGGTTGGACTAGTTGGACTCTAAGCTTTGTTTCAGCCTATAGCACTATGACATAACTCAAACAATAACTGATTCACCTGAGGCTTGAGATTTACGTTCCAAACTTTATGAATTGCATATACTAGATGGTCAATATAAAAACAAATAGAAATGTAATGAAAATAGAGTGAATGAGTGTCCTGTGAGTTACTTGTATAAAGGCATGTTACTGGAAGGATGTTATTGGTAAGAGGAATATCCCAATATACAACAAAACTTTTACTTTTGGGGAAAACAGAAGTAAAACCAAAGATACCCGTCAACTGAAGGATGGCTAAGTAATTTGTGGCACATTAATATAATGGAATGTTACTATGTTCTGTGATGAGGAATAAGCAGGATACTGGGAAACATGGAAAGAACTACATGAAATGATGCAGAATGAAGTAAACAGAACCAAGAAAACAACATACACAAGAATTATAGCAATGTGAACAGAAAGAGCAAAATAAAAAAAATCAAGTTAGTGTTACCAAAATTACACATAAGCATTTCTCTTTGAAAGAAAAGATATGAAAAGATACTCCCACCCCTAGTAATAGGTATGGTATGCTGTGTGGCATATCGCACATATTTTAAGACTTGTTCAATTAGCTTATCAGTTATGCTGATTATTTCCTTCTTTTGTCTTGAAAAATTATTTGTTATATGTAATGGCTCTCTGGGAGGGAGAGAGGAAGGATATTAGGAAAAATTATAGTGGCATGAAAATTAGACATCAATAAAAACCTATTTAAAAAAAGATATGCATAGATTTGTTTTCACTGTTTCTGGTCAGCCACATATACCACATAAGCAACTGGGTGCTTTGGCAGTGATCTTGCCTCTGGCTACTTCTAGCCAACCATGATGAAGGTATGCACCATCTTTACCTTTCTACTTGCTGTGCCAGACTAGAGTCAAGGTCTGCTTTCTGAACTGGTTTCAGAACAGTAGCATTTTACCAGTGCCCCAGAAACTCCATAAGCTAGTTTACTGACACTAAGCTACAACTTCTCATGTGGCCTGAGGGGTCAACAGAGCTTCCCATTTATTTTACATATCTAATGTCTCTGTTCATGAATGAATAAATGGACACATGAATATGGGAGAAAAGATTTATTATTTACTTTATGCCAAACATTGTGAGAAGAATTAGCATTAGGAATTAAAAAATCAAGACACTCCCTTTTCTCAAGAAATTCAGACTCTAATTAAGAACACACCAGAGATTGCATGTCCTATTACACTTTACGAATGAAACAGCATTAGTAATTATGGACTCTCAAATCCAGGCCTCTGAAACTATGATAACTATAAATGAGCTATACAATAATGTTATTCAGGTGGCCAGTTTTGAGTAAGTGGAGGAACATGTGAGTAACCCATCCAATGTCTCATCTTTTCTATCTTCCAAAATGTGGTTGGGCATTGCAATCAACCAGACAATCACAAATCCTCAGTACATTGATGCAACTCCAAGAAATTCCTTACCTGACATCACTCACAAGGCAGAAGTACTCACTTTGAAAAGGTTTGGCGGATTCCTAAATCATAATCGAGAGCACAGTCTCTTACAGATAGAGTTATAATCCTCAGGCACCACAGTAACAATCTTCTGGTTTCCATAAACAAAATAAAAAAGAGATTTCAGTGTTGCTCTTATTTGAAAATAAACAGAACTAAAACATTTCATAAGCCTATCATCACATCAAGAAAAGTCTGGGATCCCAGAAATGAGAGCAAAAAGGGACTTCTGAGTTCATTACATCTCAAGCCCTCTTTTTACAGAGGAGAAATGGAGACCCAGAAAAAGGAAGTGATTTGCTTGAGGTTGCACAGATAGTACAATAGTATATTCGGGATTCTAACCAAGATCTCTGACACCAAATCCGTGGTTCTTTCTACTATATTACACTGTCCCAAACTTTCTCACATCTCATGTAACCCTCTTCATTAGTACTTACTTCTTGGACAACATTGTTGCCCACCATATTCACTCAATGGAGGTTTGATTAACTTTTTTCAAAATTTGGACTACAACCTAATTCAATTCAGTAATAATATGGATATAGATAATTAATTCAACCTTCTCTGATTCATATCTGAGGACCTGGCTGCAAGGGTTTTTTTGTTTGTATTTGATTTTGTTTTGTTTTTGTGGGGTTTTTCTTTTTCTGGTGGGGGGGAGTTTGAAAATAGATGTCTTTTTTTTTTTTAAAGCAATTGGGGTTAAGTAACTTGCCCAAGGTTACACAGCCAGTTATTTTGTGTGGGTGTTAAGTATCTGAGGCCGGAACCGATCCTGGGTTCTCCTGACTCCAGGGCCGGCATTCTTACTTACTGTGCCACCTAGCTGCCCCAAAAATAGATGTCTCTTTACATAATACTTTTGACCTCGACTTCAAAGTCATTGTGTTAGATAAAATTTTGAATGGCCCATGCAAAACATATCCAATTATATAATGGTTTTCCAAACATTGCCTAATTACAGACTGAAATTTGACATAGGTTTCAGAGTCATCTTCAATATTGTATTATGAAGAAGTTCTTTTATTTTCTGAAAAAAATTACAGATTAAAATTATAGGGGGGAATAGATTTAATATGTGATATATTAATAAATTTTAAATATATGTGATATAAATATTAAATAACATTATTAAAGAACATAAGGCTGTTCCCTGCATAGAAAGCCTTGGGAGAACAATCTATGCTGAATAAAGAGAAAATGATATTATTCTGATTAATTTTTACTGGCAATATAGTTCTACAGTTGATGAAGGGCTAATAAAATTGTAATTTGGTTGTAAAATTGTTCTATGTGTTGGTAAAGTTAGTATATCACTCACAAAGCATATAATTTTTTGAAACTCATCAAATACCCCAGCTCTATATTTCCCACGTTCTACATATCTATATAAACCATCCCATATGATAATTGTGAGAAAGATTCTGTTTTGTTGAATATGTGCTCCTTTATACTATAACATAATACCACACACCAACCTCAGTTTACATCCTGTTACAAAAATGTTGTCAAAAGCAGCACTTTTTTAATAGGTAAAACCAGAATAACAGCATTTTAGACTTGCAAGGGAACTTGGAGGTAAATATAGTTCATACCTCCTCCACCTCATAATTCCTCAAATACCACCTCCTCCATGAAGTCTTCCCTGATGCTCTGTTAGTAACAGTCTTCCACCCTTAGATCTCACTTCATACTTTGCTGTATACCTCTCTAATGGTTTTAAATTATGTTTAATATAGTTAGTTTTGGTTGTCTTATCATTCTAGCAGACTAAATTCCTTGAAGGGATTATTGCTTAATCTAAACATTCTATTTCCCATAAAGTCTTCTTTGGACATAATAGAGACTTGAAAGTTTTTCCTGAATTAATAAAGGAAGAGGTCTGGACCATATGATCTATTTGAGATACTTCCCATTCTAAGATCAGAGTAGGATTCTGTGCCTTCTTCAAGTCCATTACAAGTCACTAACTAACTAGGCCCTAGATATCTTATATTTACTTGAATATGTGCTGTATCTTACTCCAATAGAACATAAGCTCTTTAAAGGTAAGAATTTTTTTTTGCTTTTTTGGAGGGGGGAAGGCAGGGTAATTGGGGTTAAGTGACTTGCTCAAGATCACATGACTAGTAAGTGTTAAGTGTCTGAGGTCAGATTTGAACTCAGGTCCTCCTGACTCCAGGGCCAGTGCTCTATTTACTGCACCATGTAGCCACCCCAAGAATTATTTTTTTAAACTAGTGTCAAGCAAATGTCTTGAACTCTCTTTAAAAAATCATACTGAATTGAATATTATATGACATTCCTTATAAAGTGATCATCACATTTCTGTTTAATGAAGAGAAAGAAAAAGGAGGGGAGGGAGTTGTAGGTAGAATGGAAGGCAATTAGTAGCATTTTGAAATAATTTATTTTTAAATTACCTTAGGAACCAAAGACAACAAGGGAGAAAAAAATTATTTTATGTAGTAAAACGATCCATATATTTGGCCAAACTAAACTCCAGACACACAACCTAGACATAACTACATCACTGAACTTGACAGAACTGTTCTCTCATCTGCCTCCTTATTTTTTATTGGTACAGCCACCACATCATTAACATTTGCCGGGATGATTTCAATAACTTCCTAACCAGTTTAACTACCTTTACTCTCTCTTCACACTGTTCCATTCATCACACAGTTGCTAGATTCCTAAGACTATCGCTCTCCTCCACTCATAATTTTTTGTCTCCCTTTTGCCTGAAAAGTAAAGTTCAGACTTCTTAGGCTGGCATTACAAGGCCTCCAAAATTGAAAACTTGCCTTATCTTCCTTCCATATTTGTACTACATGCTTTAGCAAAATGGACTCTAGCAATCCTGGGAACAAGTAGTGTGTTTTTGCTGCTGCATTGTATCTATTTGCTTATGCTACTTCTGCTGCCTGCATTGCCTCATCTCCACCTTTTAAAATCCTACCCATTCTTTAAATTCCAAGTAAAATGCTAACTTTTTCATGAAATCTTCCTTGATGTAACCAATTAGTATTGATTTCCCCTCCCTCCACCACCCTGTAATTCTAGAACTTCACAAAGCACTGTTTAATCAATCATATATACTTTCTTTTTGAAGGAGGGAAGGTAGGGCAATTGGGGTTAAGGGACTTACCCAAGGTCACACGGCTAGTAAGTGTTAAGTGTCTGAGGCCATATTTGAACTCAGGTCCTCCTGACTGCACTACCTAGCAGCCCCCAATCATATATACTTTCAATAAATTATTTCACATTAGTTATATTTATTGTCATAGCCGTATCCTGTACTTTAAGTTTTATGAGAGTAGGGATTATACCTTGCCTAAGATTAATATATTCCTCTGTCCCTGACATAAGCCTGAATATAGTAGATACTTAATAAGTCTTTGTTGACTAAATGCATGAATGAATAAAAGAATGAATGGAAGGATGACAGGTTAACTGCCTGGCTAAATAGATGGACGGAAGAACAGATAACAGGATAGATGAGTGGATGGAAGGATGGATGGATGGATGAGTGTATAGATGCTTCTTTCTAAAAGAAACTTGGCATGAGGGAAGACATGACAGAGACATTTTATAATAATAGTAGATAAAGGACATATGAAGAAAGAAACTGTCTACATCCAGAGAAGAAACTGAAAATAGGAGTATGGATAGAGGAATTTTACATATATATATATATATATATATATATATATATATATATATATATATA